>NC_071091.1:108380077-108680077 GCF_027358695.1 Spea bombifrons | reverse complement strand
TCAATACCCCGTTATATACATGCCAAAACCTTATTGGCCCTCGCAGCTGCCCCCTGACATTGGGCACTGTTACCAAGTCTGTTGTCAACCGTTATTCCTAAATCATTCTCATTGGTCGTTTCCCCCAAGGATATTCCAATTAAAGAATAGGTCGCATTGTTATTATTTTACCATAATGCGTAACTTTGCATTTCTCTATGTTGAACCTCATCTGCCACCTGCACGCCGAGCCCCCAACTCTGTCTAACTCCTCCTGCAAAGAAGAAACACCAAACCATATATTTTCCTTCAAAAGTGAAAAATAATGGTGAACGTGCACCTAGTGAATAAATGGATGGAAGGTATATTCAAAGATCCTTCCCTCGATACAAACATTTCCTCAAATCTCATTCAACGCGTAACAGAAATAAAACACAAATAAAACCAACGGTGTGATATCGTCAGATACGCTCTCATTTAATATTCCTCACACTCTTAAATGCCATTGGACATGGAGACTAAATGAACAACAACTAATAGACCGACCTACTCAGCCACCACAATAGAAGCACTTCAAATTTATTTCCAGGAAAATTTTAAACCCCTGGCTATTGCCCCACAGCACCCAGTCATTGAGCTAATGAGCATTATCTTTGTTTTGGTGTTTTCTTGGTGTTTTTGAGCCTGCTTGACAGCTGTCTGCCTTCTTCAGTCTGGCCTGGCTCCTGTAGTTCAGTCCTGATTTCTCCATGTTGTACCCGTTTACTCCTGCGTGGTCAGTTGGTGGAGCTTCTATCACACTAGTGGTTTTGGTGAAGTGCTCGGTGTGGGTGCAGCAAAGTCCTGGCAGCTGTGGAGTACTCAGGGGATCAACCCACTGAGGAAAAGGTGCTGTTATCGGTGGAAATCCCCATCTGACCCCACTCCACATTGGAGGGTCCTTTAGGACTTGGTATAACACGTACTAACCCAGACATTCATGGGATCATCATCGACCCTACTTACAAAAAGCTTGTTTCATATGCAGATGAACTCCTATCCGTTATCCCGCAACCGAGAGCGTCCCTTCCTTAATATTAACATACCCCAGTCATCAGCCTCTAGTACCGCTTCTAGTTCCCCGTGTAAATGGTCCACGAACGCCCTCAAACATTGAGGTATCTACCGGCATCATCTTTTTCTCCTCCTCCTACGACCCTAATCATTTAAGTATCCATAACCAAATCAGGGTAGATTTAACCAGATGGACATTTCTTCGTATAACAAGAACGGGCAGGATTGTTGTAATCGAGATGAATATCTTGCTCAGAATCCTTAATGAGATGCAAACAATTCCAATATACTTTCCACAAGCCTACTTCAAATCTTTACAAAGCGTTCTTATAATCAGGGAATCTAAGAGACCACGACTGAGATCGACGGGAGCGTGTGATTCCAATGAGCAAAATAGTTGATTGCTCTACAGCTAGACAACACAAAGCCTGGGTTATTCCAGAACACTTTCTTGTAGATTCACCAATCAATAACGTAACTTGGACCACCAAACACAATAGACCAAGCACACTCCCTCTCCACTGCCACCACTTACTCACAATAAGAAAACGCAGGAACATTGACAAATTACTTACCTGACGATGCACCTGCCTTAATATTACGTCATTTGGTCCATGATGGAAAGATTAAGTCAATTAATCTCTTCATCAATGGGAATCAGTCATCGTTCTTCGTGCAGTTCCCACATCATGTAATCATGCATTATATACATTCGTTATGTGCTAATGAGCAACTTCCAACAAATTTAACCCCGTTCGAACACTTATGTGAGGATACTGAATTCACCCCCCCCTCCGCATCTGATCTCCAGTTTGTATAACAGTATCCTAACACTGTCTATGAGAAATCCATATTACACTATACTTTGGGAAACAGACCTTATTTGCATACAGTCTGGAGGACGTGGTCTACCTCTGCCTCGTTAAAGTATTTCTACAACCCCAAACAGTACATAGCATGACACAGGCAGGATATTTTGCGCCTCTGGATGCGACGCACCCCTTAGCCAGGACGAAGCTTGCGACTAAAGCAAGCAATATTTTCAATCTATCGTTAACAACAGCAAAGAAGCCGAGCAAACGCCAGGCATCAAAAAATTGATTAAGACTCATGGTCGTTCCTCCCCACGTAAACCTTTAGTAAAAGGCGAAAGATTTATTCAGTCTGAAGAGAAACCAGAGTATACCCAAGCATGCCGCAGGGCAACGGCCCGGCCACAGGCAGTGCTCCTCGAGGTTAAGGTGTGTTTAATTAATCCCACCCAGCTCTTGCCTGATCATTGGAACCTTTAACACATGCAAAACACAATTGCAAAGGGATTGGAACTATTTAATATTGGGCTGTTTTAAAGTCTTATTAAACTAACAATACGGATGGGGCGTTCCTCGGTGCATCATGGGTATTCAAACGAGGCGGCAGCTCAAACAAACCTTCCAGCAGTCTTAGTGACTGGGGCGCGAGGTTGCTTCTTTGAAACAATGTTGTTTGCGTTAAGAAAAGCTGAAGATTGTAACTCCCCCACCGCTTACCTATGGGGGTCCGCAACTTCCCCTTCTGCTGCAGCCACCAGAAGTTCCTGGCACACATTCTTTGGGCTGTGTTACAAGGTTAGGGGTAAGGCTTCGGGATGGAATCTGATTACTACTCTTTTTTCCAATCGTGGCGTGCTGAACCCATCGGCTTCACAAATACCAAGTTGCCTGATGCTGTTTCCTTGGAAAGCAAATATATCTTTTCCACAAATCCGATCTTTCTAATTAAACCACCTTTCCAAAGTTAGCGGTTAGAAACGTTTAAGCATGGAAAGGTTTGGTGATAGAGCTTGGGTTAGGGGCGGGTTAGGGGCGGGTTAAGCTCATGGCTTTGAAGAGGCCCAGTTACAGTTAGCGTCGGAGTACTGTTAATGGTTTACGGTTGATAGTGAGAAGTGGGGGAGAGGGTGTAGATAGTGAGAAGGGAGGGAGAGGGGTATATAGTGGGGTAAATAGATAGAAGTGGGGGAGAGGGTGTAGAAAGTGAGAAGGGAGGGAGGGGGGTAGCTAGAGAGAGGGGGTGATCTATACCTGCATTGCTGGGTTTGCGTGTTATTCTGTTGCTCTTTACCTGCGATGCTCTGTTTCTATACATTATTATTGTATGCCTGCAAATACAGGATTTGTCGCTCTGTCTACAAACACGTTCCAGGCTGCTGTTTGTCTGCATGATGCCGCAGTATATGATGGCGCTATATAAATCAGTAACATCGCACATTGTACAGCGCTGCAGCATATGATGGCGCTATATATATATATATCACTCAGTAATATCACACATTGTACAGCGCTGCAGCATATGATGGCGCTATATATATATATATATATCACTCAGTAATATCACACATTGTACTGCGCCGCAGTATATGATGGCGCTATATAAATCAGTAATATCAAACATTGTACAGCGCTGCAGCATTTGATGGCGCTATTTAAATTAATAAGATCACATTGTACTGCGCTGCAGTATATGATGGCGTTATATAAATCAGTAACAGCACACATTGTCCAGCCCTGCAGTATATGATGGCACTATATCAATCAGTATATATCAATCAGTAATATCACACATTGTACTGCGCTGCAGCATATGATGGCGCTATATATATATATATCACTCAGTAATATCACACGTTGTACAGCACTGCACCATATAACGGCGCTATATCAATCAGTAACATCAGACATTTTACAGCGCTGCAGCATATGATGGCGCTATTTACATGAAAAAGAACACATTGTACAGCCCTGCTGCGTATGATGGCGCTATATCAATCAGTATATATCAATCAGTAATATCACACATTGTACTGCGCTGCAGTATATGATGGCGCTATATATATATATATATATATATATATATCACTCAGTAATATCACACATTGTACAGCGCTGCAGCATATGATGGCGCTATATAAATCAGTAACATCACACATTGTACAGCGCTGCAGCATATGATGGTTCTATATAAATCAGTAACATCACACCTTGTACAGCGCTGCAGTATATGATGGCGCTATTTAAATGAAAAGCAACACATTGTACAGCGCTGTAGCATATGATGGCGCTCTATAAATCAGTAATATCACGCATTGTACAGCGCTGCAGTATATGATGGCGCTATATCAATCAGTATATATCAATCAGTAATATCACACATTGTACTGCGCCAGAGCATATAGCAGCGCTATATCAATCAGTATATATCAATCTGTAATATCACAAATTGTACAGCGCTATAGTATATGATGGTGCTATATAAATCAGTTACATCAGACATTGTACAGCGCTGCAGCATATAATGGCGCTATTTAAATTAATACGAACACATTGTACAGCGCTGCAGCATATGATGGCGCTATTTAAATTAATAGGAACACATTGTACAGCGCTGCAGCATATGATGGCGCTATATCAATCAGTATATATCAATCAATAATATCACACATCCTTCCCTTCATTCTCAGTTTGGTGTTATTATAATGAATATATACTGCTCACAGCGCCCAGCAATAGACTCCGATCCGGCTGGAAAACACCTTAAAGGTTTCTTCTATCTTTACTAGATTTTTATTTTGTATCAAAAGTGTTTTTGTAACATTGCAAACGTACAAAATTGTTTCATTACCTTGAGATCACGGAACACGATGATGTCATGTCTTCATTGTGACATCACAGGTGCAGTACACAGATACAGCACATCACAGAGCAGAAGGACACTTCTACTGTAGACTCCTAACAGAGAAGATGCGGATCGTAGTAGCTTTGCTATTTGCTATTTGCTGTTTGACTTCTGAGACTTTTCCTGTTCCGCTCCCGAAAGGTAAAGAATCCGAATAACTCGAGATCCGGATAAAACTGGGGAATATCGGCTTTCTGGGTTCTGGGTTCCCGGTGACCGCAGCAGATCAGCGGCAAATGTTTCCATGAACTATTTCTTGCTAGCGGTTATATTGTTGAGTGCAAACAGCGGTATAATTCTCTTTGTATCAGTAGCTGCCGGAATCGCTGCCCTGCAGCTGCACTCGAGGCGGTTTGGTAGAAAAAATATCAGTTAAATCCGTTACAAATCCAATGAAAACCGGGCTCTCCCCCTTACAGCGGACAGCATATGATATTTAGAAATGTTTTTGGGACACAGAGGAATTGCGCGTCTCTTCCCGAGGTTCCTATGAATGAAGAAGTTCGTTGGCCGTTGATGACCCCGGTGTTGTTTTTTTTTTTTGCAGGGACCGACGGGAATTTCCAGCCACGAGAATCCAACCCAACATCTAATGGTAAGATACAGACGTCTCTCAGATGGGCATCCGTGCTTCAGAAGCGTGTGATCCGTGTTATGTGTGTATGTGTACGATGCACACGCGTGATTTCATTACCCGTAAGAAAGATGAAATGTGGAATATTAGATAAGAGAGGTTACAGTATCCGCTCCTCATGTAACTGTCATTTGGGGCTGGCTTTATCTGTAACTCGGGGATAATAGAAAGATATTGTATAGAGAACATGCAGCTAACGCTCCTTTTTCCTGTTTATGTCACAAAGGATCTCTGGCGATCGGAGGATTCCGTTCACTGATTACACGAATGGCGCAATCAGGTACGCTATGTGTTTTCTTTTAACATTAATGATAACCGTATGGAATAGCAAACTACACAATAATAGCAAATGCTCTCATAGTGGAGTAACTGGACCCGGAAAAAGAAACGCGTCATTTCTAACTCCTCTACACTAAGATAGAAGCGCAGCGTTAGAGATAAAAGACGTTCTATTAATGCCTTCGGGGAGAGGAAGGTCTGGAAGCGACAATGTGTCCTAC
The DNA here is from genome assembly GCF_027358695.1 of Spea bombifrons. Taxonomy (NCBI): domain Eukaryota; kingdom Metazoa; phylum Chordata; class Amphibia; order Anura; family Pelobatidae; genus Spea; species Spea bombifrons. The sequence continues at coordinate 108,674,197 of NC_071091.1, read as the reverse complement.
TTTCAGAAGAGGACAGAAATGACCATTTTCTCGGATCTCGTTTTGTAGCAGATCCTATTTTTCTTTAAGCTTTAATATAGAAATCTGTCTGTGTGTTATATAAATATGTATTTATCTCCACATTCTTCTTGTGCTAAGAAATATTTTTGCTCTCTCTCCAGTTTATTCACGACCGGTGTTGAGGATCGTGCAGAACGCATTCTTCTGTGTTACATGCGCGGTGGTCGCCGGACTGGTGGTCTATTTCTACGTACAGTAAGTTATACAAATTGTTGGAAATTCAAATGCTGCGGAGAGACATCCAACGCAACGCACTATATAAAAAATGACCAAACAGCATGTATACTATACACGGGGAGAAACACCCCGATGCTGCTGGAATCCATTTCTTCCTTAACGGGTTCATTATTCTTATTTTAGGTTTCGCCGCTGTAGACAACGAAAAAACAGACCGCCGGATGAAGAGTCCCTCCGCGGCTTAACTTCCTTGGGTAACATATATCAACAATAATGAATAATAGAAAGAGTATACGCTTATTGTGACCGTATGATGTCATCAAACTTGGACTTTTAAAATTCATTGCTGGAACTTAAAAAGAAATGATTTCACAATATAAATAGAATATCAATTATTTGCTACTGTAAAAAAAATGAAAAATAAGGTTGGAAGTCACATTATAGGAAACATTTCTTTGAAACTTGGGAATCATAGGGTTTTTACGTTTTTTATGTACACGTTGTCGAGGGACGATCCGTAACATATTAACCGATTTGCTTTCTTTTATTTTTATTTTTTTTAGTAAGTCCATCAATTTCCAGTCTCCAAGAACAGGAGAGTGAAGAAAGCATTGAAAGGAAACCGAAAACATCCAGCAGTTTCTTTCAGAACTTGATGGCATTGTCAGGAAAAGAGCACACTGACAGAAGGAAAAAGAAGATTTATGATGAAGAGAAGGGTGGAGAGGAGAGTGAAGAGGAGGAATGGGAGAGAATGAAGAGAAAGAAGTACTATAAGGAAAAGGAGGACTATAAAGAAAAGGAGGAATGTGAGAGAATGGAGACAGAAAAGGAGAGGAAGAAAAGGGAGAAAAGGGAGAGAAAAGAGGAAAAGGAGGACAGGAAGGAAAGGGAAAAATGGAAGAGAAAAGATGAAAAGGAGGAAAAGAAGTACGGGAGGAAAAGGGAGGAAAGGGAGAGAAAAGATGAAAAGGAGGAAAAGAAGGAAAAGGAGAAATGGGAGAGAAAGGATAAGAAGGAGGAAAAGAAGGAAAAGGAGAAAAAGGAGAGAAGGGATAAAAAGGAGGAGAAGAAGGAAAAGGAAAAAAAGGAGAAAAGGGAGGGGAAGGACAAAAAGAAGGAAATGAAGGAAAAAGAGAGAAGGGAGAAAAAGAAGAAAATTAAGGAAAAGAAGGAAAAGGAGAAAAAGGAGAGAAAGGAGCAAATGGAGAAAAAGAAGGTAGTGAAGGAAAAAGAGAAAAGGGAGAAAAAACATACAATGAAGGAAAAGAAAAAAAGGGAGAAAAAGGAGAGAAAGGAGCGAATGGAGAAAAGGAAAAAAGAGCTGAAAGAAAAAAGCATCAAAGAGATGAAAAAGATGCGAAAGAAGGTGAAAGCAGAATCTAAGAAAGCCAAAGCCAAACTTCAACGCGAAAAGCGGAAATTGAAGTCAAAGGCAAAAATGAAAATGAAGAAAATGAAGAAAATGAAGAAACCTAAATTGAACATCGCAAAAAAACTGAAAAAATTTAGGAAATGAAAGTCATGGAGGGCGAAGCAAACAGACTCTAAACTTGACTATGGTTTCCTAATCATCAAGGAAGCCAGAATCTCGTTTTAATGATGCCCGGCCCACATGCCAACTCTTCATTTCACTTCATTTACCCCCTTTCTCCAGTTGGATCATTCTCCATGAACTCTCCATTTCACTTGATTTACCCCATTTCTCCGGTTGGATAATTCTCCATGAACTCTCCATTTCACTTGATTTACCCCCTTTCTCCAGATGGATAATTCTCCATGAACTCTCGGACTGCTATCATTTGGAGAGTTTTCTATCCCAGCAGCGCTCCCTAAGCCGACCTCCTTCCATTCGCTCGATAATCTTGTATGTGGATCCGGATCGCCTGCTTTCACACAATCTGAATAAATCACATCCACTGAAACTCTCTGTTCTGGGTTTTACTCAACACTTCATAGAAAGCAATTAATTTCGTCCGGCACGATCTCTGCTTCATAAACCTGAGTTAAATAATAATAAATAGTTTTTTTTTTTGAATATTATCCCTTAACCGGCTTCCAAAATGTCCCCGCTACTGCTGGGTCTATAACCCCCTGGCTGAGATTTTGGTCTGTATTGTTAACGCTTCTGCTTTACGCCAAGTGGTTAAGTACCAGAGGGTATATACCATCCGGCCCCGGGGCATTATCTGTTCTACTTTATTTATTTAGCAGATCTGGCACTTTGTCCTCTTTCAGCCAATCATATGTTTGCTGCCAGCTTTTCTGTAGAATGAATTAGCAAACCTGCAGCCGTGAGTGAATTATTGGTAAATACCAAGAAAAAATATTTAGAATGTCTGCCTTCCCCTGATCTTCACGAACCGGATCACCAACAACCTCCTTCGTTTATCTAAATTGTTGCCATTAATGTAGTTGAGCCGCTTGCTATGATTTACACTTTAGCCGATAAAATTCCCCTTTTTGAGTTTTTCTTGATATTTTTGCAGTTTAGAAATGATTCTGCGAATCCATTTGAGTTTCTGTATATTATAAAAGTGATTCTGTTTCCAAGGAAACAGACACAGAATATCACGTTCCCGATTCTGTCCCAAGGAAATAAGGTTGCACAGTATGGAGGTTCAGATATTTGGTTGCAGATATCTTACAAAGCACTGGATGGATATTCAGGTTCTGCTCTTTGCTTTGTTGAGCGCGTTACGTATTGATCTGATTTCATTAAATTATAGACATTCATTATAATAAAACGGTTGCCCTTTCTGCATCCTGATTGGTCGCCGCTCCCCTCACTTTTTTCCAGTGACAAGAGATTTATACGTATTGTTTATCTCCCATTTACTTCTGCTCTTCTCCTCTCCGCTCTGGAGTGGCCGTACTCCCCGCTTCTTATTAAACTGCAATTCTTTACCGGGGATCCTACTCACTTTAACGATAAGGGACGTGAGTTTAGGCCGAAGACAACGTCCATATACTGTATGTGCCGGAGCCAGCATATCATGTCCTAAAATGCATTTTGCAGTTGCATTTAGCTTGGACACACAAGCGAATCTCCTAAGTGAGGAGTTACAAGCAAAGAAGGAGAGTATATTTATATCTATTGCAAGGGGAGCGCTGTGTTTTGTTTGTTTGTGGTATTCAGAGTAAAGATGTCCTCCATGTTTGACAATGCGGTCAGGTGTACATCTTGCTCAATGTATGCAATCCTTGATCAGCGCTTCGAGGGTGCATATTGCTGTGCGAGATGTGTGCAGGTTGCTCATTTGGAAGCACAAATCCTGAGTCTAGAGGAGCAACTGGCAACACTGAGATCTATTGACAACTTGGAGAGGAGTCTGCTGCTCACTGAGCAAGCTCTCTCGCGGGTAGAGGTGGGGGAGGATAGCGGGATGGAGGTACAGGACAGTCAGGCAGCTAGCTGGGTTACAGTTAGAAGGCGGGTAGGGGGAAAAGCGCCAGGGAGGCTAGTCCTGATCTAGCACACCCCAAAAAGTTTGCCCGGAAAAAAATGTGTGTATGTGGGTAAGTAACTGGCTCAGTGATAGGAAACAGAGGGTGGTTATTAATGGTACATACTCTGAGTGGGTGACTGTTACTAGTGGGGTACCACAGGGGTCAGTTTTGGGTCCTATTCTTTTTAATATATTTATTAATGACCTTGTAGAGGGATTGTATAGTAAAGTATCAATCTTTGCAGACGATACTAAGCTCTGTAACGTGGTTAACACAATAGAGGACAGGGCACGATTACAAATGGATCTGCATAGGTTGGAGGCTTGGGCTGGGATGTGGCAGATGAGGTTCAACACAGATAAATGTAAGGTTATGCACATGGGGAAGAAAAATCCAGGCTGGGAATATGTATTAAATGGGAAAACACTGGGGACGACTGACATGGAAAAGGACTTAGGAGTCTTGGTTAACAGTGAATTTACCTGTAGCGACCAGTGTCAGGCAGCTGCTGCTAAGGCAAATAAAATCATGGGGTGCATCAAAAGGGGCATAGATGCCCACGACAAGGAAATAATTCTACCACTGTACAAGTCACTAGTCAGACCACACATGGAATATTGTATACAGTACTGGGCACCAGTGTACAAGAAAGATATAGTGGAGCTGGAGAGGATTCAAAGACGGGCAACCAGAGTAATAAGGGGAATGGAAGGACTACAGTACCCAGAAAGATTATCAGAATTAGGGTTATTTAGTTTGGAAAAAAGACGGCTTAGGGGGGACTTAATAACTATGTATAAATATATAAGGGGGCAGTACAGAGATCACTCCCAGGACCTATTTATACCCAGGACTGTATCTATAACAAGGGGACATCCTCTACGGCTGGAGGAAAGAAGGTTTCTGCACCAGCACAGACGGGGGTTCTTTACAGTAAGAGCGGTGAGACTATGGAACTCTCTGCCAGAGGAGGTGGTAATGGTAAACTCAATAAAAGAGTTTAAAAGGAGCCTGGACGTGTTTCTTGAAAGCAATAATATTACAAGTTATGGATATTAGATTAATAGGGACAGAACGCTGATCCAGGGATTTATTCTGATTGCCATATTTGGAGTCGGGAAGGAATTTCCCCCCTGGTATGGGGCAATTGGCATCTGCTTCATAAGGGTTTTTTGCCTTCCTCTGGATCAACACAGTAGGGACACAATATGTATGTAGGTTGAACTTGATGGACTTTGGTCTTTTTTCAACCTTATGAACTATGTTACTATGTTACTATGTAAAGTCCTCTCCCTTCTCCTCCCCCACCCTTACAAAGCCTGCCTGCACCAATCAGCACCAATCAGTACCTTAACAGTACAGGAGAGATAATTTAATGGGGAGGAATAACCCTGCAGTTCCTGAGAACCGGAAGTGAATATGGCGGTGTTTTGCAGTTGCTTAGCATGAGATCATCTATAGGTTTCCAGCTATAAATTTCTCTGTATTTTGTTGTCAGCAATGAGGTCATTTGGTTACGTCAGCAAATCTTGGGGAAACTGAACAACAGAAAGTGTTTCATGCACCGCTGACTCCCATCTGGCGATCGTCCCTCCGGCTGCCGTCAACAAATGAGGTTAAGTTGTGTGATTTATTAGTTTAATGCATCTCAATCTTTTCCATTCCTGCGAGTGACCAAAGAGACCGAACGTGTTTTTTTTGTTCCTTTTATTTGCCAACCTGCCCCCCAGACAGTGGCGACTCTAGAAACAATATATAGGGGGGGCACACAAGATACCACAGTCAAACTGGGGGGGCATTCATAATTTCCAAAAGTAATGTGCTATGGAATTATACTTTTGTTATTGGGCTAAAATAATACTTGATCATTCAACATGGGAAGCCTGAAGCCACAATTGAGTGCGACTAATCCTTGAAATAAATATTATAACACAATAAATAACTTTTCCACCAAATGATTTCAGGGCCTTGAACGTTTTGTCCCCTGAAGTCCCTACAACTTCAGGAGGGCATTTTATCTCTGGATAAATATAAATTAAATAATTCCTACTGTAAGTTAAGTGCCAGGAAACAGATGACCAAACACACACACCAACACAGGCTCTGTCACACCAACACCCAGACACACACACCAATACAGGCTCTGCCACACCAACACCCAGACACACACACCAACACAGGCTCTGTCAAACCAACACCCAGACACACACACCAACACAGGCTCTGTCACACCAACACCCAGGCACACACATCAGGACAGGCTCTGTCACACCAACACCCAGGCACACACATCAGGACAGGCTCTGCCACACCGACAACCAAACACACACACACACCAGGACAGGCTCTGACACACTGACACCCAAACACACACCCTAGGACAGGCTCTGCCACACTGACAACTGAACACACACACCAGGACAGGCTCTGTCACACCAACACCTATACACACACACCCGAGAACAGGCTCTGCTACACTGATAACCAAAAACACACAAAGAGCAGGACACAATCTACGTCACAGACGTCTACATCAGGATGGATTTTTCACACTGCATTGTCGTTTATACCCCCCTTAGTGTTTTTGCCCCTTGTGTATTGATGCCCCTGCTGCCCATATATATATTAATATTAGCCCCAGTTGCCGATAGCAGGTATAGATCAACACATTAACACACAAACCAAGCTTTACATGTATAGATCAACTGATATTCACTTGTGATCTCAGCACTGAAGGTATATATCAAATAAACAGAATCAGACATACAAATCCTGTATTTGCAGGTATACAATAGTATATGAAACGTAGCATTGCAGGTATGGATCAAATAAATACATGGAAACAGCATTGCAGGTATTACCGTATTGGCTCGGATATAGGCCGCCCCCGTATATAGGCCGCACCCTAAAAGTTTGGTGCTTTTTTAAAGAAAAAGTTTTTTTCTTTAAAAAAGCACCAAAAAAACATCCTGCCACTCTGTCCTCTCCCCCCCGAGATATGCTGCCACTCTGTCCCCCCCCGAGATATGCTGCCACTCTGTCCCCCCCCGAGATATGCTGCCACTCTGCCCCCCCCAACCTATGCTGCCACTCTGTCCTCCCCCCCCCCGACTTACCAGAGCAGACTCCCGGGTGTCTTGCGGGGCCGGAGGGGGACATCTATGCACATCGTGTATACAACTCCCGGTGCCAGCACTCAGCGGAAGTGCCGGCACCGGAAGTTGTATACGCGATGTGCATAGATGTCTTCAGCCGGCCCTGCAAGACACCCGGGAGTCTGCTCTGGTAAGTCGGAGGGGGGGGGGATGTAAAATGCATCATGCGGACGTTCACCGGCAGCGGCGCATCGCCGCTGCCGGTGAACGTCCACGCGATGCACTTAGACAACCTCCCGTGCCGGCACTCCCCCCGTGGAAAGTGCTGGCAGCGGAGGCTGTCTGAGCGTATCAGACAGTAGGATACAGGTCCCCTGCACCGCTGCGGGGGATCTGTATCCTGACCCCGCTGCCTGCCCGGCGCCCGGGACTGCATGTCCCGGGGCGTCGGGCGCTAGACCCCGAATATAGGCCGCACCCCCACTTTAAAGACTTAAAGTGGGGGAAAAAGTGCGGCCTATATTCGGGCCAATACGGTAATCAACTGAATAAGACATACAAACACTGTATTTGCAGGTATACATAAGTAATGTATGGAAATATATAGATATGGCTCTACAGAATAACGCAAAAACCCAGCTTTGCAGGTATAGATCAACTGGAATTCACATAAAAACACGTCATTAAAAGGTATATTTAAAACCCCCTAAATTACAGGCATAGATCACAGGTTGCGTCCACACTGCCCACACAGCAATCACACTCCTATCATACCCAGGCAACCAGTAAATGCTGGTACCTAGGCAAGATGGGACTGTGCTTGCTGTGATTGCTCTTAGCAATCACACTCCTATCATGTCAGGTCAGCCAGTACATGATGGTACAGGGTGGCTGTAAGTGATGTGTAGACCCCATACTGCTGGCAGCATCAATACACAAGGGGGCAGCTAGCTAGGTTTCAGCATGTACTGGCTGACTTGGCATGATAGGAGTGTGATTGCTAACAGCAATCAAAGTCCCATTATGCCTAGGTTCCAGCACTTACACATCCAACCAGTAAATGCTGGAACCTAGGCATGATGGGACTGTGATTGCTCTTAGCAATCACACTCCTATAGTGCCAAGTCAGCCACTACATGCGGGTACAGGGTGGCTGTAAGTGATGTGCAGACCCCATACTGCTGGCAGCATCAATACACAAGGGGGCAGCTAGCTAGGTTTCAGCATGTACTGGCTGACTTGGCATGATAGGAGTATGATTGCTAACAGCAATCAAAGTCCCATTATGCCCAGGTTTCAGTACTTACACATCCAACCAGTAAATGCTGGAACCTAGGCATGATGGGACTGTGATTGCTGTTAGCAATCACACTCCTATCATGCCAAGTCAGCCACTACAGGCTGGTACAGGGTGGCTGTATGTGATGTGCAGACCCCATACTGCTGGCAGCATCAATGCACAAAGGGGGCAGCTAGCTAGGTTTCAGCATGTACTGGCTGACTTGGCATGATAGGAGTGTGCTTGCTAACAGCAATCAAAGTCCCATCATGCCTAGGTTCCAGCACTTACACATCCAACCAGTAAATGCTGGAACCTAGGCATGATGGGACTGTGATTGCTGTTAGCAATCACACTCCTATCATGCCAAGTCAGCCAGTACATGCTGGTGGCTAACAGCAATCACAGTCCCATCATGCCTAGGTTCCAGCACTTACACATCCATGCTATCACACACACACACACACATTCATTCATATACTCATTCATTCACAGATTCATTCCCTCAATCACCCATACTCATTCAAACACCCTCCCCACCCCCTTACCTGCACTGCAGCTCCTCGATGCCGCTCACAGACTTCAGCAGGGGGCGCGGCCTCCCTCTGCGTTCTCTGCTGGCTTCCGCTTCCTCTATGCAGTACAGAAGACCCTCCCACAGGTAAGTAGCAGGGCTCGAGGTGCGGCCCAAGTAAGATCGGTTGCCCTGGCTGCCGATCTTACGCGGGCCGCACCCTCTCTCTCCTCCACATTAAAAAAATAAATAATAAAAAAAAGACGGGATTTAAAGTCGCATTGCGACTTTATTCCAATTTCGGCAGGGGGGCAACAGGGTGGGCAAGGATTAACCTAGGGGGGGCAATTGCCCCCCCTTGCCCCCCTGTAGCGACGCCACTGCCCCCAGATATGCCTTATATCTCCCTATATATATCTAAAGCTCCGTGCGCAAAATCAATATCAATAGTACATGCCCTGTACTCCGTTAACAATACAGCTGAACCAATAATATGAATAACTTAAACGCTTCCAGCAACTGAAAGGTTAATGGATACCGGGTGGGTTTTCTTTCTTGTAAAAAGTAACAAAGGTAATCAAGCAGAGACTATAATGTATCCAGGGTCCTTATCTTCAGTCTTCTATCGCGTGTCAGTCAATGTACAGCTTCTGCAATATTCAATCAATATATGGATGCGATGGGTAAATATATTAAATACATGCCTCTTGACCCCCTATTTGCCACTCTGCCACCCAGGTATGCCTTTTAAACCCCCTATATGCCACTCTGTGTCCCTGTTATTCCTTTTAACCCCTATATGCCACTCTGCCTCCAGCAAGCCCCTATACCCCCCATATGCCACGCTTACCCTCCCCCACCTTACCAGTGCATCCCTCGACTTGTCCCCCGTGCTTCAGATTCTTTGGTGTCATCGCACAGACCTCCACCGGCTGCCGGAGAGATGGATCCGGTTCTCCTGCAGCACTGTGGGGGATCTGGATCTTAGTCTTGTAGTCAGACCTCTGTGTGAGGTCTGATTAAAAGACCACCTCGAATATAAGACGATGGTTATTTTTTAGTGCATTTGCTCTGACAAAACCTTGTCTTATAATCTTTTCTTGTAGATTCTCCAATCAATAATGTTACTTGGATCACTAAACACAATAGACCAAGCATACTGTGTGTTCAACTCACCCTACCATTCGTCCCGGCCTTCTCTGCTGGGGCAAGATTTCCAAGTCTCAGCAGCTCACCTACACCCCCTCTGTACTGACCACCACTTATAGATTCTAATGTCTGTCCTTAGTTTAGAAATATCTAATGTTTTCTTTTTGTTTTTTTTAGCAATAGCACATTGCTATTTCAAAAGTCTATTTTCCAAATGTGGCCATCCTGTCCCCATGTCCTATTTGGGACATCTTTGCAGGCGGCTACTTCAATTTTCAAGAACTGGGGGAGCGGGGGTAGATAGTGAGAAGTGGGGGAGAGGGTGTAGATAGTGAAAGGGGAGGGAGAGGGGTAGATAGTGGGGTAGCTAGTGAGAAGTGGGGGAGAGGGTGTAGATAGTGAGAAGGGAGGGAGAGGGGTATATAGTGGGGTAGATAGTGAGAAGTGGGGGAGAGGGTGTAGATAGTGAGAAGGGAGGGAGAGGGGTATATAGTGGGGTAAATAGATAGAAGTGGGGGAGAGGGTGTAGATAGTGAGAAGGGAGGGAGAGGGGTATATAGTGGGGTAGATAGTGAGAAGTGGGGGAGAGGGTGTAGATAGTGAGAAGGGAGGGAGAGGGGTATATAGTGGGGTAAATAGATAGAAGTGGGGGAGAGGGTGTAGAAAGTGAGAAGGGAGGGAGGGGGTAGATAGAGAGAGGGGGTGATCTATACCTGCATTGCTGGGTTTGCGTGTTATTCTGTTGCTCTTTACCTGCGATGCTCTGTTTCTATACATTATTATTGTATGCCTGCAAATACAGGATTTGTCGCTCTGTCTACAAACACGTTCCAGGCTGCTGTTTGTCTGCATGATGCCGCAGTATATGATGGCGCTATATAAATCAGTAACATCGCACATTGTACAGCGCTGCAGCATATGATGGCGCTATATATATATATCACTCAGTAATATCACACATTGTACTGCGCTGCAGCATATGATGGCGCTATATATATATATCACTCAGTAATATCACATATTGTACAGCGCTGCACCATATGATGGCGCTATTTAAATTAATAAGATCACATTGTCCAGCCCTGCAGCATATGATGGCGCTATATCAATCAGTATATATCAATCAGCAATATCACACATTGTACTGCGCTGTAGTATATGATGGCGCTATTTACATGAAAAAGAGCACATTGTACAGCGCTGCAGTATATGATGGCGCTATATATATATATCACTCAGTAATATCACACATTGTACAGCGCTGCAGCATATTATGGTAATATATAAATCAGTAACATCACACATTGTACAGCGCTGCAGCATATGATGGCGCTATATAAATCAGTAATATCACACATTGTACAGCGCTGCAGCATATGATGGCACTATATAAATCAGTAACATCACACATTGTACAGCGCTGCAGCATATGATGGCGCTATATAAATCAGTAATATCACACATTGTACTGCACTGCAGTATATGATGGCGCTATATAAATCAGTAACATCACACCTTGTACAGCGCTGCAGTATATGATGGCGCTATATAAATCAGTAACATCACACCTTGTACAGCGCTGCAGTATATGATGGCGCTATTTAAATGAAAAGCAACACATTGTACAGCGCTGTAGCATATGATGGTGCTATATAAATCAGTAATATCACGCATTGTACAGCGCTGCAGTATATGATGGCGCTATATCAATCAGTATATATCAATCAGTAATATCACACATTGTACTGCGCCACAGCATATAGCAGCGCTATATCAATCAGTATATATCAATCTGTAATATCACAAATTATACAGGGCTATAGTATATGATGGTGCTATATAAATCAGTTACATCACACATTGTACTGCGCTGCAGCATATAATGGCGCTATTTACATGAAAAAGAACACATTGTACAGCCCTGCTGCATATGATGGCGCTATATCAATCAGTATATATCAATCAGTAATATCACACATCCTTCCCTTCATTCTCAGCTTGGTGTTATTATAATGAATATATACTGCTCACAGCGCCCAGCAATAGACTCCGATCCGGCCGGAAAACACCTTAAAGGTTTCTTCTATCTTTACTAGATTTTTATTTTGTATCAAAAGTGTTTTTGTAACATTGCAAACGTACAAAATTGTTTCATTACCTTGAGATCACGGAACACGATGATGTCATGTCTTCATTGTGACATCACAGGTGCAGTACACAGATACAGCACATCACAGAGCAGAAGGACACTTCTACTGTAGACTCCTAACAGAGAAGATGCGGATCGTAGTAGCTTTGCTATTTGCTATTTGCTGTTTGACTTCTGAGACTTTTCCTGTTCCGCTCCCGAAAGGTAAAGAATCCGAATAACTCGAGATCCGGATAAAACTGGGGAATATCGGCTTTCTGGGTTAGATTGGAATCGCTCCCGGTGACCGCAGCAGATCAGCGGCAAATGTTTCCATGAACTATTTCTTGCTAGCGGTTATATTGTTGAGTACAAACAGCGGTATAATTCTCTTTGTATCAGTAGCTGCCGGAATCGCTGCCCTGCAGCTGCACTCGAGGCGGTTTGGTAGAAAAAATATCAGTTAAATCCGTTAGAAATCCAATGAAAACCGGGCTCTCCACCTTACAGCGGACAGCATATGATATTTAGAAATGTTTTTGGGACACAGAGGAATTGCGCGTCTCTTCCCGAGGTTCCTATGAATGAAGAAGTTCGTTGGCCGTTGATGACCCCGGTGTTGTTTTTTTTTTGCAGGGACCGACGGGAATTTCCAGCCACGAGAATCCAAGCCAACATCTAATGGTAAGATACAGACGTCTCTCAGATAGGCATCCGTGCTTCAGAAGCGTGTGATCCGTGTTATGTGTGTATGTGTGCGATGCACACGCGTGATTTCATTACCCGTGAGAAAGATGAAATGTGGAATATTAGATAAGAGAGGTTACAGTATCCGCTCCTCATGTAACTGTCATGTGGGGCTGGCTTTATCTGTAACTCGGGGATAATAGAAAGATATTGTATAGAGAACATGCAGCTAACGCTCCTTTTTCCTGTTTTTGTCACAAAGGATCTCTGGCGATCGGAGGATTCCGTTCACTGATTACACGAATGGCGCAATCAGGTACGCTATGTGTTTTCTTTTAACATTAATGATAACCGTATGGAATAGCAAACTACACAATAATAGCAAATGCTCTCATAGTAGAGAAACTGGAGCCGGAAAAAGAAACGCGTCATTTCTAACTCCTCTACACTAAGATAGAAGCGCAGCGTTAGAGATAAAAGACGTTCTATTAATGCCTTCGGGGAGAGGAAGGTCTGGAAGCGACAATGTGTCCTACTTTCAGAAGAGGACAGAAATGACCATTTTCTCCGATCTCGTTTAGTAGCAGATCCTATTTTTCTTTAAGCTTTAATATAGAAATCTGTCTGTGTGTTATATAAATATGTATTTATCTCCACATTCTTCTTGTGCTAAGAAATATTTTTGCTCTCTCTACAGTTTATTCACGACCGGTGTTGAGGATCGTGCAGAACGCATTCTTCTGTGTTACATGCGCGGTGGTCGCCGGACTGGTGGTCTATTTCTACGTAAAGTAAGTTATACAAATTGTTGGAAATTCAAATGCTGCGGAGAGACATCCAACGCAACGCACTATATAAAAAATGACCAAACAGCATGTATACTATACACGGGGAGAAACCCCCCGATGCTGCTGGAATCCATTTCTTCCTTAACGGGGTTTATTATTCTTATTTTAGGCTTCGCCGCTGTAGACAACGAAAAAACAGACCGCCGGATGAAGAGTCCCTCCGCGGCTTAACTTCCTTGGGTAACATATATTAACAATAATGAATAATAGAAAGAGTATACGCTTATTGTGACCGTATGATGTCATCAAACTTGGACTTTTAAAATTCATTGCTGGAACTTAACTCACCCGTCTTACTAAGAAATGATTTCACAATATAAATAGAATATCAATTATTTGCTACTGTAAAAAAAAATAGAAAATAAGGTTGGAAGTCACATTATAGGAAAGATTTCTTTGAAACTTGGGAATCAGAGGGTTTTTACGTTTTTTATGTACACGTTGTCGAGGGACGATCCGTAACATATTAACCGATTTGCTTTCTTTTATTTTTTATTTGTTTTAGTAAATCCATCAATTTCCAGTCTCCAAGAACAGGAGAGTGAAGAAAGCATTGAAAGGAAACCTAAAACATCCAGCAGTTTCTTTCGCAATTTGATGGCATCGTCAGGAAGAGACCGGACTGACAGAAGGAAAAAGAAGATTTATGATGAAGAGGAGGGTGGAGAGGAGAGTGAAGAGGAGGACTATGAGGAAAAGGAGGAACGGGCGAGAATGAAGAGAAAGAAGGACTATAAAGAAAAGGAGGAATGGGAGGGAATGGAGACAAAAAAGGAGAGGAAGAAAAGGGAGAAAAGAGAGAGAAAGGAGAAAAGGGAGGAAAAGAAGGAAAAGCAGAAATGGGAGAGAAAGGATAAAAAGGAGGAAAGGAAGGAAAAGGAGAAAAAGGAGATAAGGGAGAAAAAGGAGGAGAAGAAGGACAGGAAAGAAAAGGAGAAAAGGGAGAGAAAAGATAAAAAGAAGGAAAGGAAGGAAAAGGAGAAAAAGGAGAGAAGGGAGAAAAAGGAGGAGAAGAAGGAAAAGGAGAAAAAGGAGAGAAAGGAGCGAAGGAAGAAAAGGAAAAAAGAGCTTAAAGAAAAAAGCATCAAAGAGATCAAAAAGATGCAACAGAAGGTGAAAGCAGAATCTAAGAAAGCCAAAGCCAAACTTCAACGCGAACAGCGGAAATTGAAGTCAAAGGCAAAAACGAAACTGAAGGAAATGAAGAAAATGAAGAAACCTAAATAGAACATCTCCAAAAAACTGAAATCCAAGAAACTGAAAATACCAAAACTCAAGAAAAAGCGATTTCAGTTTGGAAAATTTAGGACATGAAAGTCATGGAGGGCGAAGCAAACGGACTCTAAACCTGACTATGGTTTCCTAATCATCAAGGAAGCCAGAATCTCGTTTTAATGATGCCCGGCCCACATGCCAACTCTTCATTTCACTTCATTCACCCCGTTTCTCCGGTTGGATCATTCTCCATGAACTCTTCATTTCACTTGATTTACCCCATTTCTCCAGTTGGATAATTCTCCATGAACTCTTCATTTCACTTGATTTACCCCCTTTCTCCAGTTGGATAATTCTCCATGAACTCTCGGACTGCTATCATTTGGAGAGTTTTCTATCCCAGCAGCGCTCCCTAAGCCGACCTCCTTCCATTCGCTCGATAACCTTGAATGTGGATCCGGATCACCTGCTTTCACACAATCTGAATAAATCACATCCACTGAAACTCTCTGTTCTGGGTTTTACTCACCACTTCATAGAAAGCAATTAAGTTCGCCCGGCATAAAACTGAGTTGAAGAATAATAATATTGTTTCGGACAGAATGCTGCCCTCTGTTGGTTATACATTGAGTAGCATTGTTCCATATGCTTGAAATCCAAAGTTATTCTGCTACTCAATGTATCTCACCAACAGAGGGCAGCATTCTGTCTGAACATATATTAGCCATATATGCTAGTGTGCTCATTTGCATTTATTCAAATAAAATATATTCCCATGATCCTTTAGTGTAATGGTTTAATACAAACCCCCCCCCCAAAATAAATAGAAAAAAAGAGTTTGCAAGTTGGACAGAATTAATGTCCGCGAGTGCGGCGGGGAGACCAGCGGATCATGGGAATATTTTTTATTTAAATAATTAATAAATGAAAATGAGCACACTGCCACATATGGCTAATATATCATCGGACAGAATGTTGGCTAAGATCAAGTGTAGTCTCTCTTGTGGTGGGGGGAGATGACACTGATCCTCTGGCCTTAGGGTTCGGGAAAGCAATGGAACCCGAGGTGAAATTGCCCTGGCAGAAATGCCGGAGTCACCGTGTGTGGTATTGCACGCCACTGCACACGGTGAGTGCGCGTTTCCACTGGCGTTTCCTTCCAGCACTACTCGGCCCCATGTACCATCAGGTCTTGGGGTTGAGAATTATTTTTGAATCCGGCAGGCCAGAAATGGCTTGTCCCTAAATTATTTTCTTTATTTATATAATTCACTTCGTTTTGTACGAGTGCCAATTAATTTACTTCCCTTTTGATTCACGGTTTTGAAATTCACGGCTTGGCCCCCACAATTCTATGGCACACGATTTTGTCACTTCGTTTTTGGACACTGTTTTCTTTTTAAGAGGCAGTGAAGTCTGGACTTTGCTGGAGGAGGATTGGAGCCTTCCGGCCCTTTCCTCTCTTCAAGAAGGCCAGCAAGGAGTCTCACTCTTTGGGGTGAGACTCAAGATCCGACCCTCCCATGGGGGGGGTTGGAATTTGTCCGAGTTCTCCGTGAGGGAACTCGGTATCGTAGTCTGGCTTCTGCTGCCTTGTGCACAGAATGCGGCACCAAAGGAGCACGCACCTCGGGCTTCCAAAAAAAACAAAAAAACCAAAATCATCGGACAGAATGCTTCTCGGCTTTTTGGGCCGAGGTTCGTGTCTTGCCTGAGGTTCGTGACGATTGGTTGTTGTTGGACCTCGGCCTTTCTACTTATGTAGACATGCTGCTATTGGGGTTCTAACTGATGCCTTTCTGAACGAAACGAGATTCGGTCACGGTTGCGTTCGCTCGCTACTCGGCCTCCGGGCCTGCAGACCCTAGGAAACCCGTTGTGGACTCCCCAACACCGAGTGGATGCATGCTGGAGAAATCCTAACACTCGTGAGGCTTGAGCGCAAGGTCTACCTTTGGGTGCTGGGAAAGACTCCCCCTCTTCCTGAGGCGGTCTTCTCCCCTACTTTTGGCCTTTTTTAGTGCCTTTTCCCTCTTTTTGGCCTTTTTTAGTGCCTTCCCCTGCCCCTCTTTTTGGCCTTTTTTAGTGCCTTCCCCTGCCCCTCTTTTTTGGCCTTTTTTAGTGCCTTCCCCCCTGTGCTTTTAATCTCTCCCTCTTCTCTTTTCCAGTTCTCTACGCTTTCCCAGCCAGACCCGACGAGGAGTGAACATGGCAACCCAGACCTCTGAAACCCAACGACCCAGCCAGGCCACCGGAAGCCGAGTCCAGCCTGCAGCGACCCCAGGGAGCCCACCTCCCCTGGAGACCTGGATGAGGCAGACGGTGGTCCTAAAGTTAAAGGAAGTGGAGGGCCGCACCCCTGACATGGATGTGGACACCTTCAGCAAGAAGGTAGTGCACGAGGGAGCAGGCTTCAGCCCAGCAGAGACCCTGAGCGTCCAGTCTTTTTGAAGGGAATGTTCTACGTAACGTTCATTTCAGCGGCGGTCTGCAAAAGGTTCTGGGAAGCCTTCAGGTCGGCGAAACCGGATCAGGTCCTCTCCCGTTTCTACGGAAACAGCCCCATCCACAGGGAGGAGAGACCCGTGACGGTCTCGATGCGGAACCCCCACACCCCAGGAAAAGACGTGGCAACTTTTCTGGGAAGATACTGCCACATCGTGAAAGAACCGACCAAGATCCTCAACCAGTACGGCTTCTGGACAGGAAGATGGTCCCTCGTGATCCGTCTGAAGGCGGACTCCACCTCGCCGGACGGGCTCCAACACCTCCCGCAGAGCTTCGCCCTGGGGAATTCTACAGGCATGCTTTTCTACCCTGGTCAGCCCACAACCTGCAGACGATGCAGCCAACTGGGTCACAAGGCGGAGGAATGCCAACAGAAATCCTGCAGGCACTGCAGGGTGGTGGGGCACGAGACCAAAGACTGTCCACGAAAGAAGACCTGTAACCTGTGCGGCGATCCTGACCACATCTACAAGGATTGCCCCAAAAGATCAAGGTCATACGCAGCGGTAGCAGCAGCCAAGGCCCCGGCCAAGGTCCCCTCGTCGGCCCCGACCAAGGCTCCAGCCAAGGCGCCGGCACCGCAGACACCCTCTCCGGCAACCCCGAAAGCGAAACCCAGGAAAGGTAAGAAAGCAGCTCCCCCCCCTGCCGAGACTGTCGTGGCCCTGCCCGCTGTCAAGGCTCCCCCTCCTCCCCCAGAGGCAGCGCCATCCCTCCCCTGCGCTGCCTCCGACCCTCCCTGCTTCACCCCCTTCTCCCTCCCCCCACTCCTCCCCCTCTCTGCAGCAGCTCTAACCCCGTCCCTAGCTGCTGCAGACCCCGACCCTTTCCCCCCTCTTGTTTCCGCTGCAGACAACCACCTGGAGATGCCGCCAAAAGGAGCCGGAGCCAGAAAACGCAAACATAGCGGCAAGAAGGAGGAGGAGGACGAGGACAGCGAGACTGAGACGAGCCCCACCAGCCCCCTGGATCTCTGTCCAGAAGAGGGCGCCACCACCAGCCCCCACCGTTCCCTCTCCCTCTCCTCCCGAGCCCGCTAATGACAACGACGACACGCTCGAAAAGATGGTCCAGGACCTGACCCCGTCGGAGGAGCCAGCCACAGAGGCCGAGGCTCTGATCCTCAACCAGCTGGACATCGACAACCAGGTCTCCCTCCTGGAACAGCTGTTAGACGAGGCCGTCTGGACCCCCGTGAACCCCATCGACCACGGCGGGGAAGATCCTCCCCCACCAGGGGGAGGAGGCGGTAACTAGTGCCTCTGTTTGAGCTAACCTTCTTTTTACTCCCAACTAATGGCGTCAATTTCTATTTTCTCCATTAATGTGAGGAGCATGAAGGACCAGTTCCGGAGGCGCGGTTTACTAACCTTCCTTTCTTCCCAGCAGTGTGATGTATATATGTTGCAGGAATGTGCTTTACCCTTCTCTCGTTCTTATCGCCATCTATGCAGGGAACGGTCTCACGGCCCGTCCTTTTGGTCCGGCGGGAACGGCTGCAAGTCGACGCTGTCCAGGAGATGGTCTGCGGCAGACTTCTGGTCGTGGACGGATCCTGGGCGGGGGAGCCTGTCAGGCTCATCACCGTGTACGCCTCCCCGGAGAAGAAGCAACGCCTGGAGCTACTCCAGAACCTGCGGACCCAGCTGACCACCACCAGGGCCATAGTGATGGGCGGGGACTTCAACTGCCCCATCGAGGAAGGAGGGCGCACTTCCACCCACGCAACAAACCTGGACGTGACTTCGAAACTGCTCAGAGAGATTGTCACAGAGGCATCCTTAAAGGACGCTATGGGCTCCATCGGGACCGGCTCCGTGAACTATTCTTGGAGCCGGCCGGATGGCTCTGTGCGTTCCCGGATAGACTTTGTGCTCACCTCTCAAGCGGTAGAGCATCAGCAGTGCTCCATGGTGCCCTGCTACTTCTCAGACCACAGGGCTGTTCGGCTCCAGTGTGCCCTGGGCAAAGGGTTTCCTCCCGGTCCAGGCTCCTGGAAACTGAACTGTGCCCTGTTAGAGAGGCAGGAAATCGTGGAGGAGCTGCGTAATGTACCGTATTTACTCGATTATAAGACGACCCTGATTATAAGACGACCCCCCCAAATCTGAATATTAACTTAGGAAAAAAAGAAAAAGCCTGAATATAAGATGACCCCAAAGGAAAAAAGTTTTACCAGTAAATGTTAATTCATGTAAACTCTTTTTTTTCATAAAAGCTATGATTGAGAAAAAGATTTTTTTTAGTTTTTATTTCTTGTATTTTCCAACCTGTCCCCCAGTTACGCACATCTGCCCCCAGGCTTGCCACTCCAATATGGCACTGTGGCCCATGATATGCCTTTTAACCCTCTATATGCCACTGTGCCCCATGGTATGCCTTTTGACCCCCTATGTGCCACTCTGCCTCCAGAAATGCCTTTTACCCCTATATCCCATTCTGGCATTTAGGGGGTTAAAATGCATATTATGGGGCAGAGTGGCATATAGGGAGGTATAAGGCATTTCAGGAGGCAGAGTGGCATTAAGGGAGTTAAAAGGCATTGTATAGAGCACTCTGCCTCCAGAAATGCCTTATATCCCTATATGCCACTCTGCCATTTAGGGGGTTAAAAGGAATATTATGGGGCAGAGTGGCATATAGGGAGGTATAAGGCATTTCAGAGTGCTCTATTAAATGCCCCCTTAACGCCACTCCAGAAATGCCCTATGCCCCCATTTAACACACACACACACACACACCCTATACCCCCATTTAACTAACTAACACACACACACACACACACACACTCTCTCTCTCTCTCTCTCTCCCCCCTCTCACCCCCCTTCCCCCGCTCTCCCCCCTCTCACCCCCCTTCCCCCGCTCTCCCCCCTCTCTTACCGGTGCTTCCAGCCGGGGCAGCGGGTTGACGTCGCCTTCTGCTGCAGCCGAAAGGAGGTGTGGCTAGCAGCGGGGGTTTGTATGCGTCCGTCGCGTATACTTTCCCCGGCTGTCAGAGATCATAGTTCCCCGACTCTGACTCTGATCTCTGACAGTCGGGGAAGGTCTATGCGACGGCCGGGGGGGGGTCGGGTGAGACAGGAGGATCCAGGTCCCCTGCAGCGGTGCGGGGGATCTGGATCTTAGTCTCCTAATCAGACCTCTATTTGAGGTCTGATTAGAAGACGACCCCGATTAGAAGACGAGGGGTATTTTTCAGAGCATTTGCTCTGAAAAAAACCTCGTCTTATAATCGAGCAAATACGGTATATTCTGATTGTGTCAGTACCAAGTATCTGTTCCCCACTGTAGCCCAGTGGTGGGAGTTTACTAAAGTAAAGCTGCGCTCTTTCTTTCAGGCTAAAGGAAGACTCCAGGCGTGTGAGAGGAAGAGGAAATTCAGACGCCTGCAACGCAAGCTGCAGTCCCTGTTGGACCTCCAACAGTGCGGATGGGACGTGGACAAGGAGCTGGAGGAGACCAAGGAGGGCCTGAAAAGGCACTTTGAGGAGGAATCCAAGCAAATCGTCTTAAGTTCCAAGGTGGAGAACCTGGAGAAGGGTGAGAAATGTAACTCTTTCTTTTTCAGGAAGCTCCACTCCGCCCACACGCCCCTGACGGAAATGAGAGACAGCGAAGGTGTGGTACGACAGGGGAAGGAGGAGGTCCAGAAAGTGGTCGTCGACTACTACCGAGATCTCTACTCCCCCAAAGACACAGACCCGGAGGCTGCTGAACGGTTCCTGTCAGGTATCACTAACACCATTGATCCCGCAGGTCATGCAGTCATGGACGCCCCCTTGACGCTGGAGGAGCTGCACTCTACCGCCAAATCCTTCAGGAAGGGCAGGACACTGGGCAGTGACGGTCTCCCGGCCGAGTTGTACACAACGCTGTGGGACCTCATCGGCCCGGACCTCCTCGACCTGTACGAGGAGATGGTGGTGGAGGGCAGGATGCCCCCCACGCTGAGAGAGGGAATGATCACGATCCTGTATAAGCGGAAGGGGGAGAGATGCGACCTGAAAAATTGGCGTCCCATCTCTCTCCTGAACGTGGACTACAAGATCCTCGCCAAGGTACTAGCCACCAGGTTGAAGAAAGTCATCGGGCAGATCGTCCACCCCGACCAGACCTGCGGCATCCCAGGGCGCCGGATCGCGGACAGCCTGGCCCTCATCAGGGACACGATCTACTACATCAAGGACCGCAACGTCCGTGCCGCTCTGGTCACCCTAGACCAAGAGAAGGCATTTGATCGGCTGTCTCATGGTTTTATGGGTCAGGTACTGCGGAGGTTTGGGCTGGGGGAGATGTTCTGTTCTTATGCTAACCTGATGTACCTTGATATCCGCAGCTCGGTGCTGGTGAACGGCTGGAAGACTGACCCCTTCCCGGTCCTCTCTGGGGTCAGACAAGGCTGCCCTCTTTCACCTCTTCTTTTTGTCTGTTGTATAGAGCTCTTCGCCGAGTGCATCAGACGAAATCCAGAGATCAGAGGGATCACCGCGCCGGGCAGAGACAAGAAAGAGATAAAGTGCTCGCTCTACATGGACGACGTGACCATCTTCTGCGCGGATCGCCGGTCGGTGAGAGCGCTCGTCCAGACGTGCGAGGACTTCAGCCGAGCTTCAGGCGCAAAGGTCAACTGCGGGAAGTCGGAGACCATGCTGTTCGGGCAGTGGGACCTGACTTCTGAGCCGATCCCGTTTCCCGTCAAAACCGACTTCCTAAAGATCCTGGGAGTCTGGTTCGGCAGAGACGGCGCGGCCCTGAAAAGCTGGGAGGAGAGACTCAACAAGGTAAAGCAGAAATTTGGGCTGTGGAGCCTCAGAGACCTTACCATCGAAGGGAAAGTGCTGGTGCTGCGCAACGAGATTCTTCCCGTGCTGCAGTACGTGGCTCAGGCGTGGCCCTTGCTGGTCACCATTCACCGAGCCATCAACCGAGCAGTTTTCCACTTCATCTGGGGCTCCAAAATGGACAGAGTAAAGCGCGCGGTGATGTACAAGGAACCCGGCAAGGGAGGCAAAGGAGTGCCTGACATCCCTACCATGCTGAGGACCTTCTTTGTGTGCAACTGCGTGCGTAGGACTCTCAGAGACGTAGTGAAAGGCTCTGCTGGAAACTCCATGTCTCGCTTCTTCCTGCTGCCCCTGTGGAGGCAGCTCAAGTGGGAAAAGTGGGACAGCTCCGTCCCTTACAATTGGACCATGCCCTGGTTCTACTCGGACGTGGGCAAATTTGTAAGGGAGCACCAACTGGAGGGAGTTAAACCAGACTTGTGGTTACCCCGTGTGATCCACAAGCTCATCAGAGCCAAGGACACTATCGAGAACATCCCAGGGCTCCCCGACGCCACAGCCAAGACCGTCTGGGCTAACGTGTCGTCGAGCAGGCTAACCAACAGGCACAAAGACATTGCATGGATGGCCATTCAGGGAGGCCTCCCCCTAAGGACATTTATGCATGCCAGGGGGCTGTGCAGATATAGACACTGCCCACAGTGCATTGTGGAGGAGGAGACTTCCCTCCACTTGTTCTGGCAGTGCCCGTTTGCACAGGCCTTGTTCAGAGCCCTGGAGCTGGATCTCAAGGACTCTATCGAGAGAAAGTACCTGTCCTACCATTCCGTACTTTACGGACTTTTCCCAGGGACACACACGGAGAGCGCTCATGTGCTGCATAAAGGACGCTTTATGGTTTGCCAGGAACCGCCTGGTGCTGAGGAGGGAGCAGGTCACAGTCCGTGACTGCCGCAGGCTTATCCACAGCCTGCTGAGAGACTACTCTCTCAAGGACAGTCTAGAGGCTGAAGACTAGCCCCATTCTCCTCGGCCCCCTCTCCCCCCCATTTCCCCAGGTTATGTTCCACTAAGTGCTAACCATATGTGCCACGTCTGGGAATGTAATTGTACACTGCTTCTACTGAGCTTTCCGTAAACTGAAGTCGTACTGTAACGTGTATTGCCCTGCGCTGCGTCGCAGTACTGCTTATCGTCTATCTGTACCCATATTACGGACCTTTGTATTCCTGCTAAAACAGGGTGATGTCTGTTTTATCATAACCAGTTTTGTATAATAAACTTAAATACAAAAAAAAAACCGAGGCGTGATTATTGCTAATTGAAAACTATTCCCAATACCCTGCCATGATGACTTGAAATAATAGTCAGCAATGGCAATTTTTGATAGTCTCTTGTGAGACTGGCATGCCTGGTTAAAAACAGATGAATCACCTTAAGTCTTTGAAAGCTTGGCTGCTGTGGGCCATTAAAGAGTGGCAAAGAACTCTGCACATCTACGACACGTTACTTTCTTCACCTGGCTTGTGTTTTTGCGACGGGTTCGGAAAGTTCTACACAGGGGTTTTTTTCATGCCAGAGCTCCTACAAGCAATATCCTCGTAAGAGCAAAAGAGAAGGAAGTAGTGCTCATTCTTTGGAGAATCGTCTTGCTGCCAACCCTGGAAGAAAGGCCTTAATGACTTTTCACTGAAACTTTCCCTTTTTTGGTTTAAAGAAAGTACAGGAAGAAGCTCCCATGTATGCAGCACGTCATCCACCAGAATCTATCTTCCCCTTGTAAGAAGCCATTGGATGACGTGCCCTCCTGTGGACCTTAGCGTTGCAGCCCGTCGTGTTGACCTACCTCATATCCATTTGCCATATCTCCATGTTATATCCCGAGCCGAGGGTGCGAGTCGTCGTCGTCGTCACAAAGGACCAGCTAGGCCAATTTCATCAGAGAGGTGTGGATTTTTTATGATCCTTGACAGTTGGGAGTGCCTTTCAGCCCCATGAGGTGAAAGTGTGCATTTTGTCCCAGAAAGTAGAGGTGAGACCTCGTTTGCATTTTGCCTTAAAGATCTGGGGCTTTTCTCTGGGAAAATGTTTCCTTCTGGGCCTTTTCTAGAGACACCTTTGTCAAATGCCAGTTTAATTAGCATAACAGTTCCCACAATGCTCTGCTCTGGCTCAATGTCCACCTATGCCTAGCCAAAACCTTCATGAGCGCTCATTGGGCATGCATTATCTACCAAAGCAACCAGAAGGTTAGCTTTGCGCAGTGGCAGTATCATAGCCCATGAGGTGTTAACCGAGGCGTGATTATTGCTAATTGAAAACTATTCCCAATACCCCGCCATGATGACTTGAAAAATAGTCAGCAATGGCAATTTTTGATAGTCTCTTGTGAGACTGGCATGCCTGGTTAAAAACAGATGAATCACCTTAAGTCTTTGAAAGCTTGGCTGCTCTGGGCCATTAAAGAGTGGCAAAGAACTCTGCACAACTACGACGCGTTACTTTCTTCACCTGGCTTGTGTTTTTGCGACGGGTTCGGAAAGTTCTACACAGGGGGTTTTTTCATGCCAGAGCTCCTACAAGCAATATCCTCGTAAGAGCAAAAGAGAAGGAAGTAGTGCTCATTCTTTGGAGAATCATCTTGCTGCCAACCCTGGAAGAAAGGCCTTAATGACTTTTCACTGAAGCTTTCCCTTTTTTGGTTTAAAGAAAGTACCGGAAGAAGCTCCCATGTATGCAGCACGTCATCCACCAGAATCTATCTTCCCCTTGTAAGAAGCCATTGGATGACGTGCCCTCCTGTGGACCTTAGCGTTGCAGCCCGTCGTGTTCACCTACCTCATATCCATCTGCCATATCTCCATGTTATATCCCGAGCCGAGGGTGCGAGTCGTCGTCGTCACAAAGGACCAGCTAGGCCAATTTCATCAGAGAGGTGTGGATTTTTTATGATCCTTGACAGTTGGGAGTGCCTTTCAGCCCCATGAGGTGAAAGTGTGCATTTTGTCCCAGAAAGTAGAGGTGAGACCTCGTTTGCATTTTGCCTTAAAGATCTGGGGCTTTTCTCTGGGAAAATGTTTCCTTCTGGGCCTTTTCTAGAGACACCTTTGTCAAATGCCAGTTTAATTAGCATAACAGTTCCCACAATGCTCTGCTCTGGCTCAATGTCCACCTATGCCTAGCCAAAACCTTCATGAGCGCTCATTGGGCATGCATTATCTACCAAAGCAGCCAGAAGGTTAGCTTTGCGCAGTGGCAGTATCATAGCCCATGAGGTGTTAACCGAGGCGTGATTATTGCTAATTGAAAACTATTCCCAATACCCCGCCATGATGACTTGAAAAATAGTCAGCAATGGCAATTTTTGATAGTCTCTTGTGAGACTGGCATGCCTGGTTAAAAACAGATGAGTCACCTTAAGTCTTTGAAAGCTTGGCTGCTGTGGGCCATTAAAGAGTGGCAAAGAACTCTGCACATCTACGACGCGTTACTTTCTTCACCTGGCTTGTATTTTTGCGACGGGTTCGGAAAGTTCTACACAGGGGTTTTTTTCATGCCAGAGCTCCTACAAGCAATATCCTCGTAAGAGCAAAAGAGAAGGAAGTAGTGCTCATTCTTTGGAGAATCGTCTTGCTGCCAACCCTGGAAGAAAGGCCTTAATGACTTTTCACTGAAGCTTTCCCTTTTTTGGTTTAAAGAAAGTACAGGAAGAAGCTCCCATGTATGCAGCACGTCATCCACCAGAATCTATCTTCCCCTTGTAAGAAGCCATTGGATGACGTGCCCTCCTGTGGACCTTAGCGTTGCAGCCCGTCGTGTTGACCTACCTCATATCCATCTGCCATATCTCCATGTTATATCCCGAGCCGAGGGTGCGAGTCGTCGTCGTCGTCGTCACAAAGGACCAGCTAGGCCAATTTCATCAGAGAGGTGTGGATTTTTTATGATCCTTGACAGTTGGGAGTGCCTTTCAGCCCCATGAGGTGAAAGTGTGCATTTTGTCCCAGAAAGTAGAGGTGAGACCTCGTTTGCATTTTGCCTTAAAGATCTGGGGCTTTTCTCTGGGAAAATGTTTCCTTCTGGGCCTTTTCTAGAGACACCTTTGTCAAATGCCAGTTTAATTAGCATAACAGTTCCCACAATGCTCTGCTCTGGCTCAATGTCCACCTATGCCTAGCCAAAACCTTCATGAGCGCTCATTGGGCATGCATTATCTACCAAAGCAGCCAGAAGGTTAGCTTTGCACAGTGGCAGTATCATAGCCCATGAGGTGTTAACCGAGGCGTGATTATTGCTAATTGAAAACTATTCCCAATACCCCGCCATGATGACTTGAAAAATAGTCAGCAATGGCAATTTTTGATAGTCTCTTGTGAGACTGGCATGCCTGGTTAAAAACAGATGAATCACCTTAAGTCTTTGAAAGCTTGGCTGCTGTGGGCCATTAAAGAGTGGCAAAGAACTCTGCACAACTACGACGCGTTACTTTCTTCACCTGGCTTGTGTTTTTGCGACGGGTTCGGAAAGTTCTACACAGGGGGTTTTTTCATGCCAGAGCTCCTACAAGCAATATCCTCGTAAGAGCAAAAGAGAAGGAAGTAGTGGTCGTTCTTTGGAGAATCGTCTTGCTGCCAACCCTGGAAGAAAGGCCTTAATGACTTTTCACTGAAGCTTTCCCTTTTTTGGTTTAAAGAAAGTACCGGAAGAAGCTCCCATGTATGCAGCACGTCATCCACCAGAATCTATCTTCCCCTTGTAAGAAGCCATTGGATGACGTGCCCTCCTGTGGACCTTAGCGTTGCAGCCCGTCGTGTTCACCTACCTCATATCCATCTGCCATATCTCCATGTTATATCCCGAGCCGAGGGTGCGAGTCGTCGTCGTCACAAAGGACCAGTTAGGCCAATTTCATCAGAGAGGTGTGGATTTTTTATGATCCTTGACAGTTGGGAGTGCCTTTCAGCCCCATGAGGTGAAAGTGTGCATTTTGTCCCAGAAAGTAGAGGTGAGACCTCGTTTGCATTTTGCCTTAAAGATCTGGGGCTTTTCTCTGGGAAAATGTTTCCTTCTGGGCCTTTTCTAGAGACACCTTTGTCAAATGCCAGTTTAATTAGCATAACAGTTCCCACAATGCTCTGCTCTGGCTCAATGTCCACCTATGCCTAGCCAAAACCTTCATGAGCGCTCATTGGGCATGCATTATCTACCAAAGCAGCCAGAAGGTTAGCTTTGCGCAGTGGCAGTATCATAGCCCATGAGGTGTTAACCGAGGCGTGATTATTGCTAATTGAAAACTATTCCCAATACCCTGTCATGATGACTTGAAAAATAGTCAGCAATGGCAATTTTTGATAGTCTCTTGTGAGACTGGCATGCCTGGTTAAAAACAGATGAATCACCTTAAGTCTTTGAAAGCTTGGCTGCTGTGGGCCATTAAAGAGTGGCAAAGAACTCTGCACATCTACGACGCGTTACTTTCTTCACCTGGCTTGTGTTTTTGCGACGGGTTCGGAAAGTTCTACACAGGGGTTTTTTTCATGCCAGAGCTCCTACAAGCAATATCCTCGTAAGAGCAAAAGAGAAGGAAGTAGTGCTCGTTCTTTGGAGAATCGTCTTGCTGCCAACCCTGGAAGAAAGGCCTTAATGACTTTTCACTGAAGCTTTCCCTTTTTTGGTTTAAAGAAAGTACAGGAAGAAGCTCCCATGTATGCAGCACGTCATCCACCAGAATCTATCTTCCCCTTGTAAGAAGCCATTGGATGACGTGCCCTCCTGTGGACCTTAGCGTTGCAGCCCGTCGTGTTGACCTACCTCATATCCATCTGCCATATCTCCATGTTATATCCCGAGCCGAGGGTGCGAGTCGTCGTCGTCACAAAGGACCAGCTAGGCCAATTTCATCAGAGAGGTGTGGATTTTTTATGATCCTTGACAGTTGGGAGTGCCTTTCAGCCCCATGAGGTGAAAGTGTGCATTTTGTCCCAGAAAGTAGAGGTGAGACCTCGTTTGCATTTTGCCTTAAAGATCTGGGGCTTTTCTCTGGGAAAATGTTTCCTTCTGGGCCTTTTCTAGAGACACCTTTGTCAAATGCCAGTTTAATTAGCATAACAGTTCCCACAATGCTCTGCTCTGGCTCAATGTCCACCTATGCCTAGCCAAAACCTTCATGAGCGCTCATTGGGCATGCATTATCTACCAAAGCAGCCAGAAGGTTAGCTTTGCGCAGTGGCAGTATCATAGCCCATGAGGTGTTAACCGAGGCGTGATTATTGCTAATTGAAAACTATTCCCGATACCCCGCCATGATGACTTGAAAAATAGTCAGCAATGGCAATTTTTGATAGTCTCTTGTGAGACTGGCATGCCTGGTTAAAAACAGATGAATCACCTTAAGTCTTTGAAAGCTTGGCTGCTGTGGGCCATTAAAGAGTGGCAAAGAACTCTGCACATCTACGACGCGTTACTTTCTTCACCTGGCTTGTGTTTTTGCAACGGGTTCGGAAAGTTCTACACAGGGGTTTTTTTCATGCCAGAGCTCCTACAAGCAATATCCTCGTAAGAGCAAAAGAGAAGGAAGTAGTGCTCATTCTTTGGAGAATCGTCTTGCTGCCAACCCTGGAAGAAAGGCCTTAATGACTTTTCACTGAAGCTTTCCTTTTTTTGGTTTAAAGAAAGTACCGGAAGAAGCTCCCATGTATGCAGCACGTCATCCACCAGAATCTATCTTCCCCTTGTAAGAAGCCATTGGATGACGTGCCCTCCTGTGGACCTTAGCGTTGCAGCCCGTCGTGTTGACCTACCTCATATCCATCTGCCATATCTCCATGTTATATCCCGAGCCGAGGGTGCGAGTCGTCGTCGTCGTCACAAAGGACCAGCTAGGCCAATTTCATCAGAGAGGTGTGGATTTTTTATGATCCTTGACAGTTGGGAGTGCCTTTCAGCCCCATGAGGTGAAAGTGTGCATTTTGTCCCAGAAAGTAGAGGTGAGACCTCGTTTGCATTTTGCCTTAAAGATCTGGGGCTTTTCTCTGGGAAAATGTTTCCTTCTGGGCCTTTTCTAGAGACACCTTTGTCAAATGCCAGTTTAATTAGCATAACAGTTCCCACAATGCTCTGCTCTGGCTCAATGTCCACCTATGCCTAGCCAAAACCTTCATGAGCGCTCATTGGGCATGCATTATCTACCAAAGCAGCCAGAAGGTTAGCTTTGCGCAGTGGCAGTATCATAGCCCATGAGGTGTTAACCGAGGCGTGATTATTGCTAATTGAAAACTATTCCCAATACCCCGCCGTGATGACTTGAAAAATAGTCAGCAATGGCAATTTTTGATAGTCTCTTGTGAGACTGGCATGCCTGGTTAAAAACAGATGAATCACCTTAAGTCTTTGAAAGCTTGGCTGCTGTGGGCCATTAAAGAGTGGCAAAGAACTCTGCACATCTACGACGCGTTACTTTCTTCACCTGGCTTGTGTTTTTGCGACGGGTTCGGAAAGTTTTACACAGGGGTTTTTTTCA
This sequence comes from Spea bombifrons, assembly GCF_027358695.1. Taxonomy (NCBI): domain Eukaryota; kingdom Metazoa; phylum Chordata; class Amphibia; order Anura; family Pelobatidae; genus Spea; species Spea bombifrons. Next base: position 108,644,784 of record NC_071091.1, on the reverse strand, counting down.
TGCCAGAGCTCCTACAAGCAATATCCTCGTAAGAGCAAAAGAGAAGGAAGTAGTGCTCATTCTTTGGAGAATCGTCTTGCTGCCAACCCTGGAAGAAAGGCCTTAATGACTTTTCACTGAAGCTTTCCCTTTTTTGGTTTAAAGAAAGTACCGGAAGAAGCTCCCATGTATGCAGCACGTCATCCACCAGAATCTATCTTCCCCTTGCAAGAAGCCATTGGATGACGTGCCCTCCTGTGGACCTTAGCGTTGCAGCCCGTCGTGTTGACCTACCTCATATCCATCTGCCATATCTCCATGTTATATCCCGAGCCGAGGGTGCGAGTCGTCGTCGTCACAAAGGACCAGCTAGGCCAATTTCATCAGAGAGGTGTGGATTTTTTATGATCCTTGACAGTTGGGAGTGCCTTTCAGCCCCATGAGGTGAAAGTGTGCATTTTGTCCCAGAAAGTAGAGGTGAGACCTCGTTTGCATTTTGCCTTAAAGATCTGGGGCTTTTCTCTGGGAAAATGTTTCCTTCTGGGCCTTTTCTAGAGACACCTTTGTCAAATGCCAGTTTAATTAGCATAACAGTTCCCACAATGCTCTGCTCTGGCTCAATGTCCACCTATGCCTAGCCAAAACCTTCATGAGCGCTCATTGGGCATGCATTATCTACCAAAGCAGCCAGAAGGTTAGCTTTGCGCAGTGGCAGTATCATAGCCCATGAGGTGTTAACCGAGGCGTGATTATTGCTAATTGAAAACTATTCCCAATACCCCGCCATGATGACTTGAAAAATAGTCAGCAATGGCAATTTTTGATAGTCTCTTGTGAGACTGGCATGCCTGGTTAAAAACAGATGAATCACCTTAAGTCTTTGAAAGCTTGGCTGCTGTGGGCCATTAAAGAGTGGCAAAGAACTCTGCACATCTACGACGCGTTACTTTCTTCACCTGGCTTGTGTTTTTGCAACGGGTTCGGAAAGTTCTACACAGGGTTTTTTTTCATGCCAGAGCTCCTACAAGCAATATCCTCGTAAGAGCAAAAGAGAAGGAAGTAGTGCTCATTCTTTGGAGAATCGTCTTGCTGCCAACCCTGGAAGAAAGGCCTTAATGACTTTTCACTGAAGCTTTCCTTTTTTTGGTTTAAAGAAAGTACCGGAAGAAGCTCCCATGTATGCAGCACGTCATCCACCAGAATCTATCTTCCCCTTGTAAGAAGCCATTGGATGACGTGCCCTCCTGTGGACCTTAGCGTTGGAGCCCGTCGTGTTGACCTACCTCATACCCATCTGCCATATCTCCATGTTATATCCCGAGCCGAGGGTGCGAGTCGTCGTCGTCACAAAGGACCAGCTAGGCCAATTTCATCAGAGAGGTGTGGATTTTTTATGATCCTTGACAGTTGGGAGTGCCTTTCAGCCCCATGAGGTGAAAGTGTGCATTTTGTCCCAGAAAGTAGAGGTGAGACCTCGTTTGCATTTTGCCTTAAAGATCTGGGGCTTTTCTCTGGGAAAATGTTTCCTTCTGGGCCTTTTCTAGAGACACCTTTGTCAAATGCCAGTTTAATTAGCATAACAGTTCCCACAATGCTCTGCTCTGGCTCAATGTCCACCTATGCCTAGCCAAAACCTTCATGAGCGCTCATTGGGCATGCATTATCTACCAAAGCAGCCAGACGGTTAGCTTTGCGCAGTGGCAGTATCATAGCCCATGAGGTGTTAACCGAGGCGTGATTATTGCTAATTGAAAACTATTCCCAATACCCCGCCATGATGACTTGAAAAATAGTCAGCAATGGCAATTTTTGATAGTCTCTTGTGAGACTGGCATGCCTGGTTAAAAACAGATGAGTCACCTTAAGTCTTTGAAAGCTTGGCTGCTGTGGGCCATTAAAGAGTGGCAAAGAACTCTGCACATCTACGACGCGTTACTTTCTTCACCTGGCTTGTGTTTTTGCAACGGGTTCGGAAAGTTCTACACAGGGGGTTTTTTTCATGCCAGAGCTCCTACAAGCAATATCCTCGTAAGAGCAAAAGAGAAGGAAGTAGTGCTCATTCTTTGGAGAATCGTCTTGCTGCCAACCCTGGAAGAAAGGCCTTAATGACTTTTCACTGAAGCTTTCCTTTTTTTGGTTTAAAGAAAGTACCGGAAGAAGCTCCCATGTATGCAGCACGTCATCCACCAGAATCTATCTTCCCCTTGTAAGAAGCCATTGGATGACGTGCCCTCCTGTGGACCTTAGCGTTGCAGCCCGTCGTGTTGACCTACCTCATATCCATCTGCCATATCTCCATGTTATATCCCGAGCCGAGGGTGCGAGTCGTCGTCGTCACAAAGGACCAGCTAGGCCAATTTCATCAGAGAGGTGTGGATTTTTTATGATCCTTGACAGTTGGGAGTGCCTTTCAGCCCCATGAGGTGAAAGTGTGCATTTTGTCCCAGAAAGTAGAGGTGAGACCTCGTTTGCATTTTGCCTTAAAGATCTGGGGCTTTTCTCTGGGAAAATGTTTCCTTCTGGGCCTTTTCTAGAGACACCTTTGTCAAATGCCAGTTTAATTAGCATAACAGTTCCCACAATGCTCTGCTCTGGCTCAATGTCCACCTATGCCTAGCCAAAACCTTCATGAGCGCTCATTGGGCATGCATTATCTACCAAAGCAGCCAGAAGGTTAGCTTTGCGCAGTGGCAGTATCATAGTCTATGAGGTGTTAACCGAGGCGTGATTATTGCTAATTGAAAACTATTCCCAATACCCCGCCGTGATGACTTGAAAAATAGTCAGCAATGGCAATTTTTGATAGTCTCTTGTGAGACTGGCATGCCTGGTTAAAAACAGATGAATCACCTTAAGTCTTTGAAAGCTTGGCTGCTGTGGGCCATTAAAGAGTGGCAAAGAACTCTGCACATCTACGACGCGTTACTTTCTTCACCTGGCTTGTGTTTTTGCGACGGGTTCGGAAAGTTTTACACAGGGGTTTTTTTCATGCCAGAGCTCCTACAAGCAATATCCTCGTAAGAGCAAAAGAGAAGGAAGTAGTGCTCATTCTTTGGAGAATCGTCTTGCTGCCAACCCTGGAAGAAAGGCCTTAATGACTTTTCACTGAAGCTTTCCCTTTTTTGGTTTAAAGAAAGTACCGGAAGAAGCTCCCATGTATGCAGCACGTCATCCACCAGAATCTATCTTCCCCTTGCAAGAAGCCATTGGATGACGTGCCCTCCTGTGGACCTTAGCGTTGCAGCCCGTCGTGTTGACCTACCTCATATCCATCTGCCATATCTCCATGTTATATCCCGAGCCGAGGGTGCGAGTCGTCGTCGTCACAAAGGACCAGCTAGGCCAATTTCATCAGAGAGGTGTGGATTTTTTATGATCCTTGACAGTTGGGAGTGCCTTTCAGCCCCATGAGGTGAAAGTGTGCATTTTGTCCCAGAAAGTAGAGGTGAGACCTCGTTTGCATTTTGCCTTAAAGATCTGGGGCTTTTCTCTGGGAAAATGTTTCCTTCTGGGCCTTTTCTAGAGACACCTTTGTCAAATGCCAGTTTAATTAGCATAACAGTTCCCACAATGCTCTGCTCTGGCTCAATGTCCACCTATGCCTAGCCAAAACCTTCATGAGCGCTCATTGGGCATGCATTATCTACCAAAGCAGCCAGAAGGTTAGCTTTGCGCAGTGGCAGTATCATAGCCCATGAGGTGTTAACCGAGGCGTGATTATTGCTAATTGAAAACTATTCCCAATACCCCGCCATGATGACTTGAAAAATAGTCAGCAATGGCAATTTTTGATAGTCTCTTGTGAGACTGGCATGCCTGGTTAAAAACAGATGAATCACCTTAAGTCTTTGAAAGCTTGGCTGCTGTGGGCCATTAAAGAGTGGCAAAGAACTCTGCACATCTACGACGCGTTACTTTCTTCACCTGGCTTGTGTTTTTGCAACGGGTTCGGAAAGTTCTACACAGGGTTTTTTTTCATGCCAGAGCTCCTACAAGCAATATCCTCGTAAGAGCAAAAGAGAAGGAAGTAGTGCTCATTCTTTGGAGAATCGTCTTGCTGCCAACCCTGGAAGAAAGGCCTTAATGACTTTTCACTGAAGCTTTCCTTTTTTTGGTTTAAAGAAAGTACCGGAAGAAGCTCCCATGTATGCAGCACGTCATCCACCAGAATCTATCTTCCCCTTGTAAGAAGCCATTGGATGACGTGCCCTCCTGTGGACCTTAGCGTTGCAGCCCGTCGTGTTGACCTACCTCATATCCATCTGCCATATCTCCATGTTATATCCCGAGCCGAGGGTGCGAGTCGTCGTCGTCACAAAGGACCAGCTAGGCCAATTTCATCAGAGAGGTGTGGATTTTTTATGATCCTTGACAGTTGGGAGTGCCTTTCAGCCCCATGAGGTGAAAGTGTGCATTTTGTCCCAGAAAGTAGAGGTGAGACCTCGTTTGCATTTTGCCTTAAAGATCTGGGGCTTTTCTCTGGGAAAATGTTTCCTTCTGGGCCTTTTCTAGAGACACCTTTGTCAAATGCCAGTTTAATTAGCATAACAGTTCCCACAATGCTCTGCTCTGGCTCAATGTCCACCTATGCCTAGCCAAAACCTTCATGAGCGCTCATTGGGCATGCATTATCTACCAAAGCAGCCAGACGGTTAGCTTTGCGCAGTGGCAGTATCATAGCCCATGAGGTGTTAACCGAGGCGTGATTATTGCTAATTGAAAACTATTCCCAATACCCCGCCGTGATGACTTGAAAAATAGTCAGCAATGGCAATTTTTGATAGTCTCTTGTGAGACTGGCATGCCTGGTTAAAAACAGATGAATCGCCTTAAGTCTTTGAAAGCTTGGCTGCTGTGGGCCATTAAAGAGTGGCAAAGAACTCTGCACATCTACAACGCGTTACTTTCTTCACCTGGCTTGTGTTTTTGCGACGGGTTCGGAAAGTTCTACACAGGGGTTTTTTTCATGCCAGAGCTCCTACAAGCAATATCCTCGTAAGAGCAAAAGAGAAGGAAGTAGTGCTCATTCTTTGGAGAATCGTCTTGCTGCCAACCCTGGAAGAAAGGTCTTAATGACTTTTCACTGAAGCTTTCCATTTTTTGGTTTAAAGAAAGTACCGGAAGAAGCTCCCATGTATGCAGCACGTCATCCACCAGAATCTATCTTCCCCTTGTAAGAAGCCATTGGATGACGTGCCCTCCTGTGGACCTTAGCGTTGCAGCCCGTCGTGTTCACCTACCTCATATCCATCTGCCATATCTCCATGTTATATCCCGAGCCGAGGGTGCGAGTCGTCGTCGTCACAAAGGACCAGCTAGGCCAATTTCATCAGAGAGGTGTGGATTTTTTATGATCCTTGACAGTTGGGAGTGCCTTTCAGCCCCATGAGGTGAAAGTGTGCATTTTGTCCCAGAAAGTAGAGGTGAGACCTCGTTTGCATTTTGCCTTAAAGATCTGGGGCTTTTCTCTGGGAAAATGTTTCCTTCTGGGCCTTTTCTAGAGACACCTTTGTCAAATGCCAGTTTAATTAGCATAACAGTTCCCACAATGCTCTGCTCTGGCTCAATGTCCACCTATGCCTAGCCAAAACCTTCATGAGCGCTCATTGGGCATGCATTATCTACCAAAGCAGCCAGAAGGTTAGCTTTGCGCAGTGGCAGTATCATAGCCCATGAGGTGTTAACCGAGGCGTGATTATTGCTAATTGAAAACTATTCCCAATACCCTGCCATGATGACTTGAAAAATAGTCAGCAATGGCAATTTTTGATAGTCTCTTGTGAGACTGGCATGCCTGGTTAAAAACAGATGAATCACCTTAAGTCTTTGAAAGCTTGGCTGCTGTGGGCCATTAAAGAGTGGCAAAGAACTCTGCACATCTACGACGCGTTACTTTCTTCACCTGGCTTGTGTTTTTGCAACGGGTTCGGAAAGTTCTACACAGGGGGTTTTTTTCATGCCAGAGCTCCTACAAGCAATATCCTCGTAAGAGCAAAAGAGAAGGAAGTAGTGCTCATTCTTTGGAGAATCGTCTTGCTGCCAACCCTGGAAGAAAGGCCTTAATGACTTTTCACTGAAGCTTTCCTTTTTTTGGTTTAAAGAAAGTACCGGAAGAAGCTCCCATGTATGCAGCACGTCATCCACCAGAATCTATCTTCCCCTTGTAAGAAGCCATTGGATGACGTGCCCTCCTGTGGACCTTAGCGTTGCAGCCCGTCGTGTTGACCTACCTCATATCCATCTGCCATATCTCCATGTTATATCCCGAGCCGAGGGTGCGAGTCGTCGTCGTCACAAAGGACCAGCTAGGCCAATTTCATCAGAGAGGTGTGGATTTTTTATGATCCTTGACAGTTGGGAGTGCCTTTCAGCCCCATGAGGTGAAAGTGTGCATTTTGTCCCAGAAAGTAGAGGTGAGACCTCGTTTGCATTTTGCCTTAAAGATCTGGGGCTTTTCTCTGGGAAAATGTTTCCTTCTGGGCCTTTTCTAGAGACACCTTTGTCAAATGCCAGTTTAATTAGCATAACAGTTCCCACAATGCTCTGCTCTGGCTCAATGTCCACCTATGCCTAGCCAAAACCTTCATGAGCGCTCATTGGGCATGCATTATCTACCAAAGCAGCCAGAAGGTTAGCTTTGCGCAGTGGCAGTATCATAGCCCATGAGGTGTTAACCGAGGCGTGATTATTGCTAATTGAAAACTATTCCCAATACCCCGCCGTGATGACTTGAAAAATAGTCAGCAATGGCAATTTTTGATAGTCTCTTGTGAGACTGGCATGCCTGGTTAAAAACAGATGAATCACCTTAAGTCTTTGAAAGCTTGGCTGCTGTGTGCCATTAAAGAGTGGCAAAGAACTCTGCACATCTACGACGCGTTACTTTCTTCACCTGGCTTGTGTTTTTGCAACGGGTTCGGAAAGTTCTACACAGGGGTTTTTTTCATGCCAGAGCTCCTACAAGCAATATCCTCGTAAGAGCAAAAGAGAAGGAAGTAGTGCTCATTCTTTGGAGAATCGTCTTGCTGCCAACCCTGGAAGAAAGGCCTTAATGACTTTTCACTGAAGCTTTCCCTTTTTTGGTTTAAAGAAAGTACCGGAAGAAGCTCCCATGTATGCAGCACGTCATCCACCAGAATCTATCTTCCCCTTGCAAGAAGCCATTGGATGACGTGCCCTCCTGTGGACCTTAGCGTTGCAGCCCGTCGTGTTGACCTACCTCATATCCATCTGCCATATCTCCATGTTATATCCCGAGCCGAGGGTGCGAGTCGTCGTCGTCACAAAGGACCAGCTAGGCCAATTTCATCAGAGAGGTGTGGATTTTTTATGATCCTTGACAGTTGGGAGTGCCTTTCAGCCCCATGAGGTGAAAGTGTGCATTTTGTCCCAGAAAGTAGAGGTGAGACCTCGTTTGCATTTTGCCTTAAAGATCTGGGGCTTTTCTCTGGGAAAATGTTTCCTTCTGGGCCTTTTCTAGAGACACCTTTGTCAAATGCCAGTTTAATTAGCATAACAGTTCCCACAATGCTCTGCTCTGGCTCAATGTCCACCTATGCCTAGCCAAAACCTTCATGAGCGCTCATTGGGCATGCATTATCTACCAAAGCAGCCAGAAGGTTAGCTTTGCGCAGTGGCAGTATCATAGCCTATGAGGTGTTAACCGAGGCGTGATTATTGCTAATTGAAAACTATTCCCAATACCCCGCCGTGATGACTTGAAAAATAGTCAGCAATGGCAATTTTTGATAGTCTCTTGTGAGACTGGCATGCCTGGTTAAAAACAGATGAATCACCTTAAGTCTTTGAAAGCTTGGCTGCTGTGGGCCATTGAAGAGTGGCAAAGAACTCTGCACAACTACGACGCGTTACTTTCTTCACCTGGCTTGTGTTTTTGCGACGGGTTTGGAAAGTTCTACACAGGGGTTTTTTTCATGCCAGAGCTCCTCGTAAGAGCAAAAGAGAAGGAAGTAGTGCTCATTCTTTGGAGAATCGTCTTGCTGCCAACCCTGGAAGAAAGGCCTTAATGACTTTTCACTGAAGCTTTCCCTTTTTTGGTTTAAAGAAAGTACCGGAAGAAGCTCCCATGTATGCAGCACGTCATCCACCAGAATCTATCTTCCCCTTGTAAGAAGCCATTGGATGACGTGCCCTCCTGTGGACCTTAGCGTTGCAGCCCGTCGTGTTGACCTACCTCATATCCATCTGCCATATCTCCATGTTATATCCCGAGCCGAGGGTGCGAGTCGTCGTCGTCGTCACAAAGGACCAGCTAGGCCAATTTCATCAGAGAGGTGTGGATTTTTTATGATCCTTGACAGTTGGGAGTGCCTTTCAGCCCCATGAGGTGAAAGTGTGCATTTTGTCCCAGAAAGTAGAGGTGAGACCTCGTTTGCATTTTGCCTTAAAGATCTGGGGCTTTTCTCTGGGAAAATGTTTCCTTCTGGGCCTTTTCTAGAGACACCTTTGTCAAATGCCAGTTTAATTAGCATAACAGTTCCCACAATGCTCTGCTCTGGCTCAATGTCCACCTATGCCTAGCCAAAACCTTCATGAGTGCTCATTGGGCATGCATTATCTACCAAAGCAGCCAGAAGGTTAGCTTTGCGCAGTGGCAGTATCATAGCTCATGAGGTGTTAACCGAGGCGTGATTATTGCTAATTGAAAACTATTCCCAATACCCCGCCATGATGACTTGAAAAATAGTCAGCAATGGCAATTTTTGATAGTCTCTTGTGAGACTGGCATGCCTGGTTAAAAACAGATGAATCACCTTAAGTCTTTGAAAGCTTGGCTGCTGTGGGCCATTAAAGAGTGGCAAAGAACTCTGCACATCTACGACGCGTTACTTTCTTCACCTGGCTTGTGTTTTTGCGACGGGTTCGGAAAGTTCTACACAGGGGTTTTTTTCATGCCAGAGCTCCTACAAGCAATATCCTCGTAAGAGCAAAAGAGAAGGAAGTAGTGCTCATTCTTTGGAGAATCGTCTTGCTGCCAACCCTGGAAGAAAGGTCTTAATGACTTTTCACTGAAGCTTTCCATTTTTTGGTTTAAAGAAAGTACCGGAAGAAGCTCCCATGTATGCAGCACGTCATCCACCAGAATCTATCTTCCCCTTGTAAGAAGCCATTGGATGACGTGCCCTCCTGTGGACCTTAGCGTTGCAGCCCGTCGTGTTCACCTACCTCATATCCATCTGCCATATCTCCATGTTATATCCCGAGCCGAGGGTGCGAGTCGTCGTCGTCACAAAGGACCAGCTAGGCCAATTTCATCAGAGAGGTGTGGATTTTTTATGATCCTTGACAGTTGGGAGTGCCTTTCAGCCCCATGAGGTGAAAGTGTGCATTTTGTCCCAGAAAGTAGAGGTGAGACCTCGTTTGCATTTTGCCTTAAAGATCTGGGGCTTTTCTCTGGGAAAATGTTTCCTTCTGGGCCTTTTCTAGAGACACCTTTGTCAAATGCCAGTTTAATTAGCATAACAGTTCCCACAATGCTCTGCTCTGGCTCAATGTCCACCTATGCCTAGCCAAAACCTTCATGAGCGCTCATTGGGCATGCATTATCTACCAAAGCAGCCAGAAGGTTAGCTTTGCGCAGTGGCAGTATCATAGCCCATGAGGTGTTAACCGAGGCGTGATTATTGCTAATTGAAAACTATTCCCAATACCCCGCCATGATGACTTGAAAAATAGTCAGCAATGGCAATTTTTGATAGTCTCTTGTGAGACTGGCATGCCTGGTTAAAAACAGATGAATCACCTTAAGTCTTTGAAAGCTTGGCTGCTGTGGGCCATTAAAGAGTGGCAAAGAACTCTGCACATCTACGACGCGTTACTTTCTTCACCTGGCTTGTGTTTTTGCGACGGGTTCGGAAAGTTCTACACAGGGGGTTTTTTCATGCCAGAGCTCCTACAAGCAATATCCTCGTAAGAGCAAAAGAGAAGGAAGTAGTGCTCATTCTTTGGAGAATCGTCTTGCTGCCAACCCTGGAAGAAGGGCCTTAATGACTTTTCACTGAAGCTTTCCCTTTTTTGGTTTAAAGAAAGTACAGGAAGAAGCTCCCATGTATGCAGCACGTCATCCACCAGAATCTATCTTCTCCTTGTAAGAAGCCATTGGATGACGCGCCCTCCTGTGGACCTTAGCGTTGCAGCCCGTCGTGTTGACCTACCTCATATCCATCTGCCATATCTCCATGTTATATCCCGAGCCGAGGGTGCGAGTCGTCGTCGTCGTCACAAAGGACCAGCTAGGCCAATTTCATCAGAGAGGTGTGGATTTTTTATGATCCTTGACAGTTGGGAGTGCCTTTCAGCCCCATGAGGTGAAAGTGTGCATTTTGTCCCAGAAAGTAGAGGTGAGACCTCGTTTGCATTTTGCCTTAAAGATCTGGGGCTTTTCTCTGGGAAAATGTTTCCTTCTGGGCCTTTTCTAGAGACACCTTTGTCAAATGCCAGTTTAATTAGCATAACAGTTCCCACAATGCTCTGCTCTGGCTCAATGTCCACCTATGCCTAGCCAAAACCTTCATGAGCGCTCATTGGGCATGCATTATCTACCAAAGCAGCCAGAAGGTTAGCTTTGCGCAGTGGCAGTATCATAGCCCATGAGGTGTTAACCGAGGCGTGATTATTGCTAATTGAAAACTATTCCCAATACCCCGCCATGATGACTTGAAAAATAGTCAGCAATGGCAATTTTTGATAGTCTCTTGTGAGACTGGCATGCCTGGTTAAAAACAGATGAATCACCTTAAGTCTTTGAAAGCTTGGCTGCTGTGGGCCATTAAAGAGTGGCAAAGAACTCTGCACATCTACGACGCGTTACTTTCTTCACCTGGCTTGTGTTTTTGCAACGGGTTCGGAAAGTTCTACACAGGGGTTTTTTTCATGCCAGAGCTCCTACAAGCAATATCCTCGTAAGAGCAAAAGAGAAGGAAGTAGTGCTCATTCTTTGGAGAATCGTCTTGCTGCCAACCCTGGAAGAAAGGCCTTAATGACTTTTCACTGAAGCTTTCCTTTTTTTGGTTTAAAGAAAGTACCGGAAGAAGCTCCCATGTATGCAGCACGTCATCCACCAGAATCTATCTTCCCCTTGTAAGAAGCCATTGGATGACGTGCCCTCCTGTGGACCTTAGCGTTGCAGCCCGTCGTGTTGACCTACCTCATATCCATCTGCCATATCTCCATGTTATATCCCGAGCCGAGGGTGCGAGTCGTCGTCGTCGTCACAAAGGACCAGCTAGGCCAATTTCATCAGAGAGGTGTGGATTTTTTATGATCCTTGACAGTTGGGAGTGCCTTTCAGCCCCATGAGGTGAAAGTGTGCATTTTGTCCCAGAAAGTAGAGGTGAGACCTCGTTTGCATTTTGCCTTAAAGATCTGGGGCTTTTCTCTGGGAAAATGTTTCCTTCTGGGCCTTTTCTAGAGACACCTTTGTCAAATGCCAGTTTAATTAGCATAACAGTTCCCACAATGCTCTGCTCTGGCTCAATGTCCACCTATGCCTAGCCAAAACCTTCATGAGCGCTCATTGGGCATGCATTATCTACCAAAGCAGCCAGAAGGTTAGCTTTGCACAGTGGCAGTATCATAGCCTATGAGGTGTTAACCGAGGCGTCATTATTGCTAATTGAAAACTATTCCCAATACCCCGCCGTGATGACTTGAAAAATAGTCAGCAATGGCAATTTTTGATAGTCTCTTGTGAGACTGGCATGCCTGGTTAAAAACAGATGAATCACCTTAAGTCTTTGAAAGCTTGGCTGCTGTGGGCCATTGAAGAGTGGCAAAGAACTCTGCACAACTACGACGCGTTACTTTCTTCACCTGGCTTGTGTTTTTGCGACGGGTTTGGAAAGTTCTACACAGGGGTTTTTTTCATGCCAGAGCTCCTCGTAAGAGCAAAAGAGAAGGAAGTAGTGCTCATTCTTTGGAGAATCGTCTTGCTGCCAACCCTGGAAGAAAGGCCTTAATGACTTTTCACTGAAGCTTTCCCTTTTTTGGTTTAAAGAAATTACCGGAAGAAGCTCCCATGTATGCAGCACGTCATCCACCAGAATCTATCTTCCCCTTGTAAGAAGCCATTGGATGACGTGCCCTCCTGTGGACCTTAGCGTTGCAGCCCGTCGTGTTGACCTACCTCATATCCATCTGCCATATCTCCATGTTATATCCCGAGCCGAGGGTGCGAGTCGTCGTCGTCGTCACAAAGGACCAGCTAGGCCAATTTCATCAGAGAGGTGTGGATTTTTTATGATCCTTGACAGTTGGGAGTGCCTTTCAGCCCCATGAGGTGAAAGTGTGCATTTTGTCCCAGAAAGTAGAGGTGAGACCTCGTTTGCATTTTGCCTTAAAGATCTGGGGCTTTTCTCTGGGAAAATGTTTCCTTCTGGGCCTTTTCTAGAGACACCTTTGTCAAATGCCAGTTTAATTAGCATAACAGTTCCCACAATGCTCTGCTCTGGCTCAATGTCCACCTATGCCTAGCCAAAACCTTCATGAGCGCTCATTGGGCATGCATTATCTACCAAAGCAGCCAGAAGGTTAGCTTTGCGCAGTGGCAGTATCATAGCTCATGAGGTGTTAACCGAGGCGTGATTATTGCTAATTGAAAACTATTCCCAATACCCCGCCATGATGACTTGAAAAATAGTCAGCAATGGCAATTTTTGATAGTCTCTTGTGAGACTGGCATGCCTGGTTAAAAACAGATGAATCACCTTAAGTCTTTGAAAGCTTGGCTGCTGTGGGCCATTAAAGAGTGGCAAAGAACTCTGCACATCTACGACGCGTTACTTTCTTCACCTGGCTTGTATTTTTGCGATGGGTTCGGAAAGTTCTACACAGGGGTTTTTTTCATGCCAGAGCTCCTACAAGCAATATCCTCGTAAGAGCAAAAGAGAAGGAAGTAGTGGTCGTTCTTTGGAGAATCGTCTTGCTGCCAACCCTGGAAGAAAGGCCTTAATGACTTTTCACTGAAGCTTTCCCTTTTTTGGTTTAAAGAAAGTACCGGAAGAAGCTCCCATGTATGCAGCACGTCATCCACCAGAATCTATCTTCCCCTTGCAAGAAGCCATTGGATGACGTGCCCTCCTGTGGACCTTAGCGTTGCAGCCCGTCGTGTTGACCTACCTCATATCCATCTGCCATATCTCCATGTTATATCCCGAGCCGAGGGTGCGAGTCGTCGTCGTCACAAAGGACCAGCTAGGCCAATTTCATCAGAGAGGTGTGGATTTTTTATGATCCTTGACAGTTGGGAGTGCCTTTCAGCCCCATGAGGTGAAAGTGTGCATTTTGTCCCAGAAAGTAGAGGTGAGACCTCGTTTGCATTTTGCCTTAAAGATCTGGGGCTTTTCTCTGGGAAAATGTTTCCTTCTGGGCCTTTTCTAGAGACACCTTTGTCAAATGCCAGTTTAATTAGCATAACAGTTCCCACAATGCTCTGCTCTGGCTCAATGTCCACCTATGCCTAGCCAAAACCTTCATGAGCGCTCATTGGGCATGCATTATCTACCAAAGCAGCCAGAAGGTTAGCTTTGCGCAGTGGCAGTATCATAGCCCATGAGGTGTTAACCGAGGCGTGATTATTGCTAATTGAAAACTATTCCCAATACCCCGCCGTGATGACTTGAAAAATAGTCAGCAATGGCAATTTTTGATAGTCTCTTGTGAGACTGGCATGCCTGGTTAAAAACAGATGAATCACCTTAAGTCTTTGAAAGCTTGGCTGCTGTGTGCCATTAAAGAGTGGCAAAGAACTCTGCACATCTACGACGCGTTACTTTCTTCACCTGGCTTGTGTTTTTGCAACGGGTTCGGAAAGTTCTACACAGGGGTTTTTTTCATGCCAGAGCTCCTACAAGCAATATCCTCGTAAGAGCAAAAGAGAAGGAAGTAGTGCTCATTCTTTGGAGAATCGTCTTGCTGCCAACCCTGGAAGAAAGGCCTTAATGACTTTTCACTGAAGCTTTCCCTTTTTTGGTTTAAAGAAAGTACCGGAAGAAGCTCCCATGTATGCAGCACGTCATCCACCAGAATCTATCTTCCCCTTGCAAGAAGCCATTGGATGACGTGCCCTCCTGTGGACCTTAGCGTTGCAGCCCGTCGTGTTGACCTACCTCATATCCATCTGCCATATCTCCATGTTATATCCCGAGCCGAGGGTGCGAGTCGTCGTCGTCACAAAGGACCAGCTAGGCCAATTTCATCAGAGAGGTGTGGATTTTTTATGATCCTTGACAGTTGGGAGTGCCTTTCAGCCCCATGAGGTGAAAGTGTGCATTTTGTCCCAGAAAGTAGAGGTGAGACCTCGTTTGCATTTTGCCTTAAAGATCTGGGGCTTTTCTCTGGGAAAATGTTTCCTTCTGGGCCTTTTCTAGAGACACCTTTGTCAAATGCCAGTTTAATTAGCATAACAGTTCCCACAATGCTCTGCTCTGGCTCAATGTCCACCTATGCCTAGCCAAAACCTTCATGAGCGCTCATTGGGCATGCATTATCTACCAAAGCAGCCAGAAGGTTAGCTTTGCGCAGTGGCAGTATCATAGCCCATGAGGTGTTAACCGAGGCGTGATTATTGCTAATTGAAAACTATTCCCAATACCCCGCCATGATGACTTGAAAAATAGTCAGCAATGGCAATTTTTGATAGTCTCTTGTGAGACTGGCATGCCTGGTTAAAAACAGATGAGTCACCTTAAGTCTTTGAAAGCTTGGCTGCTGTGGGCCATTAAAGAGTGGCAAAGAACTCTGCACATCTACGACACGTTACTTTCTTCACCTGGCTTGTGTTTTTGCGACGGGTTCGGAAAGTTCTACACAGGGGGTTTTTTCATGCCAGAGCTCCTACAAGCAATATCCTCGTAAGAGCAAAAGAGAAGGAAGTAGTGCTCATTCTTTGGAGAATCGTCTTGCTGCCAACCCTGGAAGAAGGGCCTTAATGACTTTTCACTGAAGCTTTCCCTTTTTTGGTTTAAAGAAAGTACAGGAAGAAGCTCCCATGTATGCAGCACGTCATCCACCAGAATCTATCTTCTCCTTGTAAGAAGCCATTGGATGACGCGCCCTCCTGTGGACCTTAGCGTTGCAGCCCGTCGTGTTGACCTACCTCATATCCATCTGCCATATCTCCATGTTATATCCCGAGCCGAGGGTGCGAGTCGTCGTCGTCGTCACAAAGGACCAGCTAGGCCAATTTCATCAGAGAGGTGTGGATTTTTTATGATCCTTGACAGTTGGGAGTGCCTTTCAGCCCCATGAGGTGAAAGTGTGCATTTTGTCCCAGAAAGTAGAGGTGAGACCTCGTTTGCATTTTGCCTTAAAGATCTGGGGCTTTTCTCTGGGAAAATGTTTCCTTCTGGGCCTTTTCTAGAGACACCTTTGTCAAATGCCAGTTTAATTAGCATAACAGTTCCCACAATGCTCTGCTCTGGCTCAATGTCCACCTATGCCTAGCCAAAACCTTCATGAGCGCTCATTGGGCATGCATTATCTACCAAAGCAGCCAGAAGGTTAGCTTTGCGTAGTGGCAGTATCATAGCCCATGAGGTGTTAACCGAGGCGTGATTATTGCTAATTGAAAGCTATTCCCAATACCCCGCCATGATGACTTGAAAAATAGTCAGCAATGGCAATTTTTGATAGTCTCTTGTGAGGCTGGCATGCCTGGTTAAAAACAGATGAGTCACCTTAAGTCTTTGAAAGCTTGGCTGCTGTGGGCCATTAAAGAGTGGCAAAGAACTCTGCACATCTACGACGCGTTACTTTCTTCACCTGGCTTGTGTTTTTGCGTCGGGTTCGGAAAGTTCTACACAGGGGGTTTTTTCATGCCAGAGCTCCTACAAGCAATATCCTCGTAAGAGCAAAAGAGAAGGAAGTAGTGCTCATTCTTTGGAGAATCGTCTTGCTGCCAATCCTGGAAGAAGGGCCTTAATGACTTTTTACTGAAGCTTTCCCTTTTTTGGTTTAAAGAAAGTACAGGAAGAAGCTCCCATGTATGCAGCACGTCATCCACCAGAATCTATCTTCCCCTTGTAAGAAGCCATTGGATGACGTGCCCTCCTGTGGACCTTAGCGTTGCAGCCCGTCGTGTTGACCTACCTCATATCCATCTGCCATATCTCCATGTTATATCCCGAGCCGAGGGTGCGAGTCGTCGTCGTCGTCACAAAGGACCAGCTAGGCCAATTTCATCAGAGAGGTGTGGATTTTTTATGATCCTTGACAGTTGGGAGTGCCTTTCAGCCCCATGAGGTGAAAGTGTGCATTTTGTCCCAGAAAGTAGAGGTGAGACCTCGTTTGCATTTTGCCTTAAAGATCTGGGGCTTTTCTCTGGGAAAATGTTTCCTTCTGGGCCTTTTCTAGAGACACCTTTGTCAAATGCCAGTTTAATTAGCATAACAGTTCCCACAATGCTCTGCTCTGGCTCAATGTCCACCTATGCCTAGCCAAAACCTTCATGAGCGCTCATTGGGCATGCATTATCTACCAAAGCAGCCAGAAGGTTAGCTTTGCGCAGTGGCAGTATCGTAGCCCATGAGGTGTTAACCGAGGCGTGATTATTGCTAATTGGAAACTATTCCCAATACCCCGCCATGATGACTTGAAAAATAGTCAGCAATGGCAATTTTTGATAGTCTCTTGTGAGACTGGCATGCCTGGTTAAAAACAGATGAGTCACCTTAAGTCTTTGAAAGCTTGGCTGCTGTGGGCCATTAAAGAGTGGCAAAGAACTCTGCACATCTACGACACGTTACTTTCTTCACCTGGCTTGTGTTTTTGCGACGGGTTCGGAAAGTTCTACACAGGGGGTTTTTTCATGCCAGAGCTCCTACAAGCAATATCCTCGTAAGAGCAAAAGAGAAGGAAGTAGTGCTCATTCTTTGGAGAATCGTCTTGCTGCCAACCCTGGAAGAAAGGCCTTAATGACTTTTCACTGAAGCTTTCCTTTTTTTGGTTTAAAGAAAGTACCGGAAGAAGCTCCCATGTATGCAGCACGTCATCCACCAGAATCTATCTTCCCCTTGTAAGAAGCCATTGGATGACGTGCCCTCCTGTGGACCTTAGCGTTGCAGCCCGTCGTGTTGACCTACCTCATATCCATCTGCCATATCTCCATGTTATATCCCGAGCCGAGGGTGCGAGTCGTCGTCGTCACAAAGGACCAGCTAGGCCAATTTCATCAGAGAGGTGTGGATTTTTTATGATCCTTGACAGTTGGGAGTGCCTTTCAGCCCCATGAGGTGAAAGTGTGCATTTTGTCCCAGAAAGTAGAGGTGAGACCTCGTTTGCATTTTGCCTTAAAGATCTGGGGCTTTTCTCTGGGAAAATGTTTCCTTCTGGGCCTTTTCTAGAGACACCTTTGTCAAATGCCAGTTTAATTAGCATAACAGTTCCCACAATGCTCTGCTCTGGCTCAATGTCCACCTATGCCTAGCCAAAACCTTCATGAGCGCTCATTGGGCATGCATTATCTACCAAAGCAGCCAGAAGGTTAGCTTTGCGCAGTGGCAGTATCGTAGCCCATGAGGTGTTAACCGAGGCGTGATTATTGCTAATTGGAAACTATTCCCAATACCCCGCCATGATGACTTGAAAAATAGTCAGCAATGGCAATTTTTGATAGTCTCTTGTGAGACTGGCATGCCTGGTTAAAAACAGATGAGTCACCTTAAGTCTTTGAAAGCTTGGCTGCTGTGGGCCATTAAAGAGTGGCAAAGAACTCTGCACATCTACGACACGTTACTTTCTTCACCTGGCTTGTGTTTTTGCGACGGGTTCGGAAAGTTCTACACAGGGGGTTTTTTCATGCCAGAGCTCCTACAAGCAATATCCTCGTAAGAGCAAAAGAGAAGGAAGTAGTGCTCATTCTTTGGAGAATCGTCTTGCTGCCAACCCTGGAAGAAAGGCCTTAATGACTTTTCACTGAAGCTTTCCTTTTTTTGGTTTAAAGAAAGTACCGGAAGAAGCTCCCATGTATGCAGCACGTCATCCACCAGAATCTATCTTCCCCTTGTAAGAAGCCATTGGATGACGTGCCCTCCTGTGGACCTTAGCGTTGCAGCCCGTCGTGTTGACCTACCTCATATCCATCTGCCATATCTCCATGTTATATCCCGAGCCGAGGGTGCGAGTCGTCGTCGTCACAAAGGACCAGCTAGGCCAATTTCATCAGAGAGGTGTGGATTTTTTATGATCCTTGACAGTTGGGAGTGCCTTTCAGCCCCATGAGGTGAAAGTGTGCATTTTGTCCCAGAAAGTAGAGGTGAGACCTCGTTTGCATTTTGCCTTAAAGATCTGGGGCTTTTCTCTGGGAAAATGTTTCCTTCTGGGCCTTTTCTAGAGACACCTTTGTCAAATGCCAGTTTAATTAGCATAACAGTTCCCACAATGCTCTGCTCTGGCTCAATGTCCACCTATGCCTAGCCAAAACCTTCATGAGCGCTCATTGGGCATGCATTATCTACCAAAGCAGCCAGAAGGTTAGCTTTGCGCAGTGGCAGTATCATAGCCCATGAGGTGTTAACCGAGGCGTGATTATTGCTAATTGAAAACTATTCCCAATACCCTGCCGTGATGACTTGAAAAATAGTCAGCAATGGCAATTTTTGATAGTCTCTTGTGAGACTGGCATGCCTGGTTAAAAACAGATGAATCACCTTAAGTCTTTGAAAGCTTGGCTGCTGTGGGCCATTAAAGAGTGGCAAAGAACTCTGCACATCTACAACGCGTTACTTTCTTCACCTGGCTTGTGTTTTTGCGACGGGTTCGGAAAGTTCTACACAGGGGTTTTTTTCATGCCAGAGCTCCTACAAGCAATATCCTCGTAAGAGCAAAAGAGAAGGAAGTAGTGCTCATTCTTTGGAGAATCGTCTTGCTGCCAACCCTGGAAGAAAGGCCTTAATGACTTTTCACTGAAGCTTTCCCTTTTTTGGTTTAAAGAAAGTACCGGTAGAAGCTCCCATGTATGCAGCACGTTATCCACCAGAATCTATCTTCCCCTTGTAAGAAGCCATTGGATGACGTGCCCTCCTGTGGACCTTAGCGTTGCAGCCCGTCGTGTTCACCTACCTCATATCCATCTGCCATATCTCCATGTTATATCCCGAGCCGAGGGTGCGAGTCGTCGTCGTCACAAAGGACCAGCTAGGCCAATTTCATCAGAGAGGTGTGGATTTTTTATGATCCTTGACAGTTGGGAGTGCCTTTCAGCCCCATGAGGTGAAAGTGTGCATTTTGTCCCAGAAAGTAGAGGTGAGACCTCGTTTGCATTTTGCCTTAAAGATCTGGGGCTTTTCTCTGGGAAAATGTTTCCTTCTGGGCCTTTTCTAGAGACACCTTTGTCAAATGCCAGTTTAATTAGCATAACAGTTCCCACAATGCTCTGCTCTGGCTCAATGTCCACCTATGCCTAGCCAAAACCTTCATGAGCGCTCATTGGGCATGCATTATCTACCAAAGCAACCAGAAGGTTAGCTTTGCGCAGTGGCAGTATCATAGCCCATGAGGTGTTAACCGAGGCGTGATTATTGCTAATTGAAAACTATTCCCAATACCCCGCCATGATGACTTGAAAAATAGTCAGCAATGGCAATTTTTGATAGTCTCTTGTGAGACTGGCATGCCTGGTTAAAAACAGATGAATCATCTTAAGTCTTTGAAAGCTTGGCTGCTGTGGGCCATTAAAGAGTGGCAAAGAACTCTGCACATCTACGACGCGTTACTTTCTTCACCTGGCTTGTGTTTTTGCGACGGGTTTGGAAAGTTCTACACAGGGGTTTTTTTCATGCCAGAGCTCCTACAAGCAATATCCTCGTAAGAGCAAAAGAGAAGGAAGTAGTGCTCATGCTTTGGAGAATCGTCTTGCTGCCAACCCTGGAAGAAAGGTCTTAATGACTTTTCACTGAAGCTTTCCATTTTTTGGTTTAAAGAAAGTACCGGAAGAAGCTCCCATGTATGCAGCACGTCATCCACCAGAATCTATCTTCCCCTTGTAAGAAGCCATTGGATGACGTGCCCTCCTGTGGACCTTAGCGTTGCAGCCCGTCGTGTTCACCTACCTCATATCCATCTGCCATATCTCCATGTTATATCCCGAGCCGAGGGTGCGAGTCGTCGTCGTCGTCACAAAGGACCAGCTAGGCCAATTTCATCAGAGAGGTGTGGATTTTTTATGATCCTTGACAGTTGGGAGTGCCTTTCAGCCCCATGAGGTGAAAGTGTGCATTTTGTCCCAGAAAGTAGAGGTGAGACCTCGTTTGCATTTTGCCTTAAAGATCTGGGACTTTTCTCTGGGAAAATGTTTCCTTCTGGGCCTTTTCTAGAGACACCTTTGTCAAATGCCAGTTTAATTAGCATAACAGTTCCCACAATGCTCTGCTCTGGCTCAATGTCCACCTATGCCTAGCCAAAACCTTCATGAGCGCTCATTGGGCATGCATTATCTACCAAAGCAGCCAGAAGGTTAGCTTTGCGCAGTGGCAGTATCATAGCCCATGAGGTGTTAACCGAGGCGTGATTATTGCTAATTGAAAACTATTCCCAATACCCCGCCATGATGACTTGAAAAATAGTCAGCAATGGCAATTTTTGATAGTCTCTTGTGAGACTGGCATGCCTGGTTAAAAACAGATGAGTCACCTTAAGTCTTTGAAAGCTTGGCTGCTGTGGGCCATTAAAGAGTGGCAAAGAACTCTGCACATCTACGACGCGTTACTTTCTTCACCTGGCTTGTGTTTTTGCGACGGGTTCGGAAAGTTCTACACAGGGGGTTTTTTCATGCCAGAGCTCCTACAAGCAATATCCTCGTAAGAGCAAAAGAGAAGGAAGTAGTGCTCATTCTTTGGAGAATCGTCTTGCTGCCAACCCTGGAAGAAGGGCCTTAATGACTTTTCACTGAAGCTTTCCCTTTTTTGGTTTAAAGAAAGTACAGGAAGAAGCTCCCATGTATGCAGCACGTCATCCACCAGAATCTATCTTCCCCTTGTAAGAAGCCATTGGATGACGTGCCCTCCTGTGGACCTTAGCGTTGCAGCCCGTCGTGTTGACCTACCTCATATCCATCTGCCATATCTCCATGTTATATCCCGAGCCGAGGGTGCGAGTCGTCGTCGTCGTCACAAAGGACCAGCTAGGCCAATTTCATCAGAGAGGTGTGGATTTTTTATGATCCTTGACAGTTGGGAGTGCCTTTCAGCCCCATGAGGTGAAAGTGTGCATTTTGTCCCAGAAAGTAGAGGTGAGACCTCGTTTGCATTTTGCCTTAAAGATCTGGGGCTTTTCTCTGGGAAAATGTTTCCTTCTGGGCCTTTTCTAGAGACACCTTTGTCAAATGCCAGTTTAATTAGCATAACAGTTCCCACAATGCTCTGCTCTGGCTCAATGTCCACCTATGCCTAGCCAAAACCTTCATGAGCGCTCATTGGGCATGCATTATCTACCAAAGCAGCCAGAAGGTTAGCTTTGCGCAGTGGCAGTATCATAGCCCATGAGGTGTTAACCGAGGCGTGATTATTGCTAATTGAAAACTATTCCCAATACCCTGCCATGATGACTTGAAAAATAGTCAGCAATGGCAATTTTTGATAGTCTCTTGTGAGGCTGGCATGCCTGGTTAAAAACAGATGAGTCACCTTAAGTCTTTGAAAGCTTGGCTGCTGTGGGCCATTAAAGAGTGGCAAAGAACTCTGCACATCTACGACGCGTTACTTTCTTCACCTGGCTTGTGTTTTTGCGACGGGTTCGGAAAGTTCTACACGGGGTTTTTTCATGCCAGAGCTCCTACAAGCAATATCCTCGTAAGAGCAAAAGAGAAGGAAGTAGTGCTCATTCTTTGGAGAATCGTCTTGCTGCCAACCCTGGAAGAAAGGCCTTAATGACTTTTCACTGAAGCTTTCCCTTTTTTGGTTTAAAGAAAGTACAGGAAGAAGCTCCCATGTATGCAGCACGTCATCCACCAGAATCTATCTTCCCCTTGTAAGAAGCCATTGGATGACGTGCCCTCCTGTGGATCTTAGCGTTGCAGCCCGTCGTGTTGACCTACCTCATATCCATCTGCCATATCTCCATGTTATATCCCGAGCCGAGGGTGCGAGTCGTCGTCGTCGTCACAAAGGACCAGCTAGGCCAATTTCATCAGAGAGGTGTGGATTTTTTATGATCCTTGACAGTTGGGAGTGCCTTTCAGCCCCATGAGGTGAAAGTGTGCATTTTGTCCCAGAAAGTAGAGGTGAGACCTCGTTTGCATTTTGCCTTAAAGATCTGGGGCTTTTCTCTGGGAAAATGTTTCCTTCTGGGCCTTTTCTAGAGACACCTTTGTCAAATGCCAGTTTAATTAGCATAACAGTTCCCACAATGCTCTGCTCTGGCTCAATGTCCACCTATGCCTAGCCAAAACCTTCATGAGCGCTCATTGGGCATGCATTATCTACCAAAGCAGCCAGAAGGTTAGCTTTGCGCAGTGGCAGTATCATAGCCCATGAGGTGTTAACCGAGGCGTGATTATTGCTAATTGAAAACTATTCCCAATACCCCGCCATGATGACTTGAAAAATAGTCAGCAATGGCAATTTTTGATAGTCTCTTGTGAGACTGGCATGCCTGGTTAAAAACAGATGAGTCACCTTAAGTCTTTTAAAGCTTGGCTGCTGTGGGCCATTAAAGAGTGGCAAAGAACTCTGCACATCTACGACGCGTTACTTTCTTCACCTGGCTTGTGTTTTTGCGACGGGTTCGGAAAGTTCTACACGGGGTTTTTTCATGCCAGAGCTCCTACAAGCAATATCCTCGTAAGAGCAAAAGAGAAGGAAGTAGTGCTCATTCTTTGGAGAATCGTCTTGCTGCCAACCCTGGAAGAAAGGCCTTAATGACTTTTCACTGAAGCTTTCCCTTTTTTGGTTTAAAGAAAGTACAGGAAGAAGCTCCCATGTATGCAGCACGTCATCCACCAGAATCTATCTTCCCCTTGTAAGAAGCCATTGGATGACGTGCCCTCCTGTGGACCTTAGCGTTGCAGCCCGTCGTGTTGACCTACCTCATATCCATCTGCCATATCTCCATGTTATATCCCGAGCCGAGGGTGCGAGTCGTCGTCGTCGTCACAAAGGACCAGCTAGGCCAATTTCATCAGAGAGGTGTGGATTTTTTATGATCCTTGACAGTTGGGAGTGCCTTTCAGCCCCATGAGGTGAAAGTGTGCATTTTGTCCCAGAAAGTAGAGGTGAGACCTCGTTTGCATTTTGCCTTAAAGATCTGGGGCTTTTCTCTGGGAAAATGTTTCCTTCTGGGCCTTTTCTAGAGACACCTTTGTCAAATGCCAGTTTAATTAGCATAACAGTTCCCACAATGCTCTGCTCTGGCTCAATGTCCACCTATGCCTAGCCAAAACCTTCATGAGCGCTCATTGGGCATGCATTATCTACCAAAGCAGCCAGAAGGTTAGCTTTGCGCAGTGGCAGTATCATAGCCCATGAGGTGTTAACCGAGGCGTGATTATTGCTAATTGAAAACTATTCCCAATACCCCGCCATGATGACTTGAAAAATAGTCAGCAATGGCAATTTTTGATAGTCTCTTGTGAGACTGGCATGCCTGGTTAAAAACAGATGAGTCACCTTAAGTCTTTGAAAGCTTGGCTGCTGTGGGCCATTAAAGAGTGGCAAAGAACTCTGCACATCTACGACGCGTTACTTTCTTCACCTGGCTTGTGTTTTTGCGACGGGTTCGGAAAGTTCTACACAGGGGGTTTTTTTCATGCCAGAGCTCCTACAAGCAATATCCTCGTAAGAGCAAAAGAGAAGGAAGTAGTGCTCATTCTTTGGAGAATCGTCTTGCTGCCAACCCTGGAAGAAAGGCCTTAATGACTTTTCACTGAAGCTTTCCCTTTTTTGGTTTAAAGAAAGTACAGGAAGAAGCTCCCATGTATGCAGCACGTCATCCACCAGAATCTATCTTCCCCTTGTAAGAAGCCATTGGATGACGTGCCCTCCTGTGGACCTTAGCGTTGCAGCCCGTCGTGTTGACCTACCTCATATCCATCTGCCATATCTCCATGTTATATCCCGAGCCGAGGGTGCGAGTCGTCGTCGTCGTCACAAAGGACCAGCTAGGCCAATTTCATCAGAGAGGTGTGGATTTTTTATGATCCTTGACAGTTGGGAGTGCCTTTCAGCCCCATGAGGTGAAAGTGTGCATTTTGTCCCAGAAAGTAGAGGTGAGACCTCGTTTGCATTTTGCCTTAAAGATCTGGGGCTTTTCTCTGGGAAAATGTTTCCTTCTGGGCCTTTTCTAGAGACACCTTTGTCAAATGCCAGTTTAATTAGCATAACAGTTCCCACAATGCTCTGCTCTGGCTCAATGTCCACCTATGCCTAGCCAAAACCTTCATGAGCGCTCATTGGGCATGCATTATCTACCAAAGCAGCCAGAAGGTTAGCTTTGCGCAGTGGCAGTATCATAGCCCATGAGGTGTTAACCGAGGCGTGATTATTGCTAATTGAAAACTATTCCCAATACCCCGCCATGATGACTTGAAAAATAGTCAGCAATGGCAATTTTTGATAGTCTCTTGTGAGACTGGCATGCCTGGTTAAAAACAGATGAGTCACCTTAAGTCTTTGAAAGCTTGGCTGCTGTGGGCCATTAAAGAGTGGCAAAGAACTCTGCACGTCTACGACACGTTACTTTCTTCACCTGGCTTGTGTTTTTGCAACGGGTTCGGAAAGTTCTACACAGGGGGTTTTTTCATGCCAGAGCTCCTACAAGCAATATCCTCGTAAGAGCAAAAGAGAAGGAAGTAGTGCTCATTCTTTGGAGAATCGTCTTGCTGCCAACCCTGGAAGAAGGGCCTTAATGACTTTTCACTGAAGCTTTCCCTTTTTTGGTTTAAAGAAAGTACAGGAAGAAGCTCCCATGTATGCAGCACGTCATCCACCAGAATCTATCTTCCCCTTGTAAGAAGCCATTGGATGACGTGCCCTCCTGTGGACCTTAGCGTTGCAGCCCGTCGTGTTGACCTACCTCATATCCATCTGCCATATCTCCATGTTATATCCCGAGCCGAGGGTGCGAGTCGTCGTCGTCACAAAGGACCAGTTAGGCCAATTTCATCAGAGAGGTGTGGATTTTTTATGATCCTTGACAGTTGGGAGTGCCTTTCAGCCCCATGAGGTGAAAGTGTGCATTTTGTCCCAGAAAGTAGAGGTGAGACCTCGTTTGCATTTTGCCTTAAAGATCTGGGGCTTTTCTCTGGGAAAATGTTTCCTTCTGGGCCTTTTCTAGAGACACCTTTGTCAAATGCCAGTTTAATTAGCATAACAGTTCCCACAATGCTCTGCTCTGGCTCAATGTCCACCTATGCCTAGCCAAAACCTTCATGAGCGCTCATTGGGCATGCATTATCTACCAAAGCAGCCAGAAGGTTAGCTTTGCGCAGTGGCAGTATCATAGCCCATGAGGTGTTAACCGAGGCGTGATTATTGCTAATTGAAAACTATTCCCAATACCCTGTCATGATGACTTGAAAAATAGTCAGCAATGGCAATTTTTGATAGTCTCTTGTGAGACTGGCATGCCTGGTTAAAAACAGATGAATCACCTTAAGTCTTTGAAAGCTTGGTTGCTGTGGGCCATTAAAGAGTGGCAAAGAACTCTGCACATCTACGACGCGTTACTTTCTTCACCTGGCTTGTGTTTTTGCGACGGGTTCGGAAAGTTCTACACAGGGGTTTTTTTCATGCCAGAGCTCCTACAAGCAATATCCTCGTAAGAGCAAAAGAGAAGGAAGTAGTGGTCGTTCTTTGGAGAATCGTCTTGCTGCCAACCCTGGAAGAAAGGCCTTAATGACTTTTCACTGAAGCTTTCCCTTTTTTGGTTTAAAGAAAGTACAGGAAGAAGCTCCCATGTATGCAGCACGTCATCCACCAGAATCTATCTTCCCCTTGTAAGAAGCCATTGGATGACGTGCCCTCCTGTGGACCTTAGCGTTGCAGCCCGTCGTGTTCACCTACCTCATATCCATCTGCCATATCTCCATGTTATATCCCGAGCCGAGGGTGCGAGTCGTCGTCGTCACAAAGGACCAGCTAGGCCAATTTCATCAGAGAGGTGTGGATTTTTTATGATCCTTGACAGTTGGGAGTGCCTTTCAGCCCCATGAGGTGAAAGTGTGCATTTTGTCCCAGAAAGTAGAGGTGAGACCTCGTTTGCATTTTGCCTTAAAGATCTGGGGCTTTTCTCTGGGAAAATGTTTCCTTCTGGGCCTTTTCTAGAGACACCTTTGTCAAATGCCAGTTTAATTAGCATAACAGTTCCCACAATGCTCTGCTCTGGCTCAATGTCCACCTATGCCTAGCCAAAACCTTCATGAGCGCTCATTGGGCATGCATTATCTACCAAAGCAGCCAGAAGGTTAGCTTTGCGCAGTGGCAGTATCATAGCCCATGAGGTGTTAACCGAGGCGTGATTATTGCTAATTGAAAACTATTCCCAATACCCCGCCATGATGACTTGAAAAATAGTCAGCAATGGCAATTTTTGATAGTCTCTTGTGAGACTGGCATGCCTGGTTAAAAACAGATGAATCACCTTAAGTCTTTGAAAGCTTGGCTGCTGTGGGCCATTAAAGAGTGGCAAAGAACTCTGCACAACTACGACGCGTTACTTTCTTCACCTGGCTTGTGTTTTTGCGACGGGTTCGGAAAGTTCTACACAGGGGGTTTTTTCATGCCAGAGCTCCTACAAGCAATATCCTCGTAAGAGCAAAAGAGAAGGAAGTAGTGGTCGTTCTTTGGAGAATCGTCTTGCTGCCAACCCTGGAAGAAAGGCCTTAATGACTTTTCACTGAAGCTTTCCCTTTTTTGGTTTAAAGAAAGTACCGGAAGAAGCTCCCATGTATGCAGCACGTCATCCACCAGAATCTATCTTCCCCTTGTAAGAAGCCATTGGATGACGTGCCCTCCTGTGGACCTTAGCGTTGCAGCCCGTCGTGTTCACCTACCTCATATCCATCTGCCATATCTCCATGTTATATCCCGAGCCGAGGGTGCGAGTCGTCGTCGTCACAAAGGACCAGCTAGGCCAATTTCATCAGAGAGGTGTGGATTTTTTATGATCCTTGACAGTTGGGAGTGCCTTTCAGCCCCATGAGGTGAAAGTGTGCATTTTGTCCCAGAAAGTAGAGGTGAGACCTCGTTTGCATTTTGCCTTAAAGATCTGGGGCTTTTCTCTGGGAAAATGTTTCCTTCTGGGCCTTTTCTAGAGACACCTTTGTCAAATGCCAGTTTAATTAGCATAACAGTTCCCACAATGCTCTGCTCTGGCTCAATGTCCACCTATGCCTAGCCAAAACCTTCATGAGCGCTCATTGGGCATGCATTATCTACCAAAGCAGCCAGAAGGTTAGCTTTGCGCAGTGGCGGTATCATAGCCCATGAGGTGTTAACCGAGGCGTGATTATTGCTAATTGAAAACTATTCCCAATACCCTGTCATGATGACTTGAAAAATAGTCAGCAATGGCAATTTTTGATAGTCTCTTGTGAGACTGGCATGCCTGGTTAAAAACAGATGAATCACCTTAAGTCTTTGAAAGCTTGGCTGCTGTGGGCCATTAAAGAGTGGCAAAGAACTCTGCACATCTACGACGCGTTACTTTCTTCACCTGGCTTGTGTTTTTGCGACGGGTTCGGAAAGTTCTACACAGGGGTTTTTTTCATGCCAGAGCTCCTACAAGCAATATCCTCGTAAGAGCAAAAGAGAAGGAAGTAGTGGTCGTTCTTTGGAGAATCGTCTTGCTGCCAACCCTGGAAGAAAGGCCTTAATGACTTTTCACTGAAGCTTTCCCTTTTTTGGTTTAAAGAAAGTACAGGAAGAAGCTCCCATGTATGCAGCACGTCATCCACCAGAATCTATCTTCCCCTTGTAAGAAGCCATTGGATGACGTGCCCTCCTGTGGACCTTAGCGTTGCAGCCCGTCGTGTTGACCTACCTCATATCCATCTGCCATATCTCCATGTTATATCCCGAGCCGAGGGTGCGAGTCGTCGTCGTCACAAAGGACCAGCTAGGCCAATTTCATCAGAGAGGTGTGGATTTTTTATGATCCTTGACAGTTGGGAGTGCCTTTCAGCCCCATGAGGTGAAAGTGTGCATTTTGTCCCAGAAAGTAGAGGTGAGACCTCGTTTGCATTTTGCCTTAAAGATCTGGGGCTTTTCTCTGGGAAAATGTTTCCTTCTGGGCCTTTTCTAGAGACACCTTTGTCAAATGCCAGTTTAATTAGCATAACAGTTCCCACAATGCTCTGCTCTGGCTCAATGTCCACCTATGCCTAGCCAAAACCTTCATGAGCGCTCATTGGGCATGCATTATCTACCAAAGCAGCCAGAAGGTTAGCTTTGCGCAGTGGCAGTATCATAGCCCATGAGGTGTTAACCGAGGCGTGATTATTGCTAATTGAAAACTATTCCCGATACCCCGCCATGATGACTTGAAAAATAGTCAGCAATGGCAATTTTTGATAGTCTCTTGTGAGACTGGCATGCCTGGTTAAAAACAGATGAATCACCTTAAGTCTTTGAAAGCTTGGCTGCTGTGGGCCATTAAAGAGTGGCAAAGAACTCTGCACATCTACGACGCGTTACTTTCTTCACCTGGCTTGTGTTTTTGCAACGGGTTCGGAAAGTTCTACACAGGGGTTTTTTTCATGCCAGAGCTCCTACAAGCAATATCCTCGTAAGAGCAAAAGAGAAGGAAGTAGTGCTCATTCTTTGGAGAATCGTCTTGCTGCCAACCCTGGAAGAAAGGCCTTAATGACTTTTCACTGAAGCTTTCCTTTTTTTGGTTTAAAGAAAGTACCGGAAGAAGCTCCCATGTATGCAGCACGTCATCCACCAGAATCTATCTTCCCCTTGTAAGAAGCCATTGGATGACGTGCCCTCCTGTGGACCTTAGCGTTGCAGCCCGTCGTGTTGACCTACCTCATATCCATCTGCCATATCTCCATGTTATATCCCGAGCCGAGGGTGCGAGTCGTCGTCGTCGTCACAAAGGACCAGCTAGGCCAATTTCATCAGAGAGGTGTGGATTTTTTATGATCCTTGACAGTTGGGAGTGCCTTTCAGCCCCATGAGGTGAAAGTGTGCATTTTGTCCCAGAAAGTAGAGGTGAGACCTCGTTTGCATTTTGCCTTAAAGATCTGGGGCTTTTCTCTGGGAAAATGTTTCCTTCTGGGCCTTTTCTAGAGACACCTTTGTCAAATGCCAGTTTAATTAGCATAACAGTTCCCACAATGCTCTGCTCTGGCTCAATGTCCACCTATGCCTAGCCAAAACCTTCATGAGCGCTCATTGGGCATGCATTATCTACCAAAGCAGCCAGAAGGTTAGCTTTGCGCAGTGGCAGTATCATAGCCCATGAGGTGTTAACCGAGGCGTGATTATTGCTAATTGAAAACTATTCCCAATACCCCGCCGTGATGACTTGAAAAATAGTCAGCAATGGCAATTTTTGATAGTCTCTTGTGAGACTGGCATGCCTGGTTAAAAACAGATGAATCACCTTAAGTCTTTGAAAGCTTGGCTGCTGTGGGCCATTAAAGAGTGGCAAAGAACTCTGCACATCTACGACGCGTTACTTTCTTCACCTGGCTTGTGTTTTTGCGACGGGTTCGGAAAGTTTTACACAGGGGTTTTTTTCATGCCAGAGCTCCTACAAGCAATATCCTCGTAAGAGCAAAAGAGAAGGAAGTAGTGCTCATTCTTTGGAGAATCGTCTTGCTGCCAACCCTGGAAGAAAGGCCTTAATGACTTTTCACTGAAGCTTTCCCTTTTTTGGTTTAAAGAAAGTACCGGAAGAAGCTCCCATGTATGCAGCACGTCATCCACCAGAATCTATCTTCCCCTTGCAAGAAGCCATTGGATGACGTGCCCTCCTGTGGACCTTAGCGTTGCAGCCCGTCGTGTTGACCTACCTCATATCCATCTGCCATATCTCCATGTTATATCCCGAGCCGAGGGTGCGAGTCGTCGTCGTCACAAAGGACCAGCTAGGCCAATTTCATCAGAGAGGTGTGGATTTTTTATGATCCTTGACAGTTGGGAGTGCCTTTCAGCCCCATGAGGTGAAAGTGTGCATTTTGTCCCAGAAAGTAGAGGTGAGACCTCGTTTGCATTTTGCCTTAAAGATCTGGGGCTTTTCTCTGGGAAAATGTTTCCTTCTGGGCCTTTTCTAGAGACACCTTTGTCAAATGCCAGTTTAATTAGCATAACAGTTCCCACAATGCTCTGCTCTGGCTCAATGTCCACCTATGCCTAGCCAAAACCTTCATGAGCGCTCATTGGGCATGCATTATCTACCAAAGCAGCCAGAAGGTTAGCTTTGCGCAGTGGCAGTATCATAGCCCATGAGGTGTTAACCGAGGCGTGATTATTGCTAATTGAAAACTATTCCCAATACCCCGCCATGATGACTTGAAAAATAGTCAGCAATGGCAATTTTTGATAGTCTCTTGTGAGACTGGCATGCCTGGTTAAAAACAGATGAATCACCTTAAGTCTTTGAAAGCTTGGCTGCTGTGGGCCATTAAAGAGTGGCAAAGAACTCTGCACATCTACGACGCGTTACTTTCTTCACCTGGCTTGTGTTTTTGCAACGGGTTCGGAAAGTTCTACACAGGGTTTTTTTTCATGCCAGAGCTCCTACAAGCAATATCCTCGTAAGAGCAAAAGAGAAGGAAGTAGTGCTCATTCTTTGGAGAATCGTCTTGCTGCCAACCCTGGAAGAAAGGCCTTAATGACTTTTCACTGAAGCTTTCCTTTTTTTGGTTTAAAGAAAGTACCGGAAGAAGCTCCCATGTATGCAGCACGTCATCCACCAGAATCTATCTTCCCCTTGTAAGAAGCCATTGGATGACGTGCCCTCCTGTGGACCTTAGCGTTGGAGCCCGTCGTGTTGACCTACCTCATACCCATCTGCCATATCTCCATGTTATATCCCGAGCCGAGGGTGCGAGTCGTCGTCGTCACAAAGGACCAGCTAGGCCAATTTCATCAGAGAGGTGTGGATTTTTTATGATCCTTGACAGTTGGGAGTGCCTTTCAGCCCCATGAGGTGAAAGTGTGCATTTTGTCCCAGAAAGTAGAGGTGAGACCTCGTTTGCATTTTGCCTTAAAGATCTGGGGCTTTTCTCTGGGAAAATGTTTCCTTCTGGGCCTTTTCTAGAGACACCTTTGTCAAATGCCAGTTTAATTAGCATAACAGTTCCCACAATGCTCTGCTCTGGCTCAATGTCCACCTATGCCTAGCCAAAACCTTCATGAGCGCTCATTGGGCATGCATTATCTACCAAAGCAGCCAGACGGTTAGCTTTGCGCAGTGGCAGTATCATAGCCCATGAGGTGTTAACCGAGGCGTGATTATTGCTAATTGAAAACTATTCCCAATACCCCGCCATGATGACTTGAAAAATAGTCAGCAATGGCAATTTTTGATAGTCTCTTGTGAGACTGGCATGCCTGGTTAAAAACAGATGAGTCACCTTAAGTCTTTGAAAGCTTGGCTGCTGTGGGCCATTAAAGAGTGGCAAAGAACTCTGCACATCTACGACGCGTTACTTTCTTCACCTGGCTTGTGTTTTTGCAACGGGTTCGGAAAGTTCTACACAGGGGGTTTTTTTCATGCCAGAGCTCCTACAAGCAATATCCTCGTAAGAGCAAAAGAGAAGGAAGTAGTGCTCATTCTTTGGAGAATCGTCTTGCTGCCAACCCTGGAAGAAAGGCCTTAATGACTTTTCACTGAAGCTTTCCTTTTTTTGGTTTAAAGAAAGTACCGGAAGAAGCTCCCATGTATGCAGCACGTCATCCACCAGAATCTA
Source organism: Spea bombifrons (assembly GCF_027358695.1). Taxonomy (NCBI): domain Eukaryota; kingdom Metazoa; phylum Chordata; class Amphibia; order Anura; family Pelobatidae; genus Spea; species Spea bombifrons. Next base: position 108,612,932 of record NC_071091.1, on the reverse strand, counting down.
TCTTCCCCTTGTAAGAAGCCATTGGATGACGTGCCCTCCTGTGGACCTTAGCGTTGCAGCCCGTCGTGTTGACCTACCTCATATCCATCTGCCATATCTCCATGTTATATCCCGAGCCGAGGGTGCGAGTCGTCGTCGTCACAAAGGACCAGCTAGGCCAATTTCATCAGAGAGGTGTGGATTTTTTATGATCCTTGACAGTTGGGAGTGCCTTTCAGCCCCATGAGGTGAAAGTGTGCATTTTGTCCCAGAAAGTAGAGGTGAGACCTCGTTTGCATTTTGCCTTAAAGATCTGGGGCTTTTCTCTGGGAAAATGTTTCCTTCTGGGCCTTTTCTAGAGACACCTTTGTCAAATGCCAGTTTAATTAGCATAACAGTTCCCACAATGCTCTGCTCTGGCTCAATGTCCACCTATGCCTAGCCAAAACCTTCATGAGCGCTCATTGGGCATGCATTATCTACCAAAGCAGCCAGAAGGTTAGCTTTGCGCAGTGGCAGTATCATAGTCTATGAGGTGTTAACCGAGGCGTGATTATTGCTAATTGAAAACTATTCCCAATACCCCGCCGTGATGACTTGAAAAATAGTCAGCAATGGCAATTTTTGATAGTCTCTTGTGAGACTGGCATGCCTGGTTAAAAACAGATGAATCACCTTAAGTCTTTGAAAGCTTGGCTGCTGTGGGCCATTAAAGAGTGGCAAAGAACTCTGCACATCTACGACGCGTTACTTTCTTCACCTGGCTTGTGTTTTTGCGACGGGTTCGGAAAGTTTTACACAGGGGTTTTTTTCATGCCAGAGCTCCTACAAGCAATATCCTCGTAAGAGCAAAAGAGAAGGAAGTAGTGCTCATTCTTTGGAGAATCGTCTTGCTGCCAACCCTGGAAGAAAGGCCTTAATGACTTTTCACTGAAGCTTTCCCTTTTTTGGTTTAAAGAAAGTACCGGAAGAAGCTCCCATGTATGCAGCACGTCATCCACCAGAATCTATCTTCCCCTTGCAAGAAGCCATTGGATGACGTGCCCTCCTGTGGACCTTAGCGTTGCAGCCCGTCGTGTTGACCTACCTCATATCCATCTGCCATATCTCCATGTTATATCCCGAGCCGAGGGTGCGAGTCGTCGTCGTCACAAAGGACCAGCTAGGCCAATTTCATCAGAGAGGTGTGGATTTTTTATGATCCTTGACAGTTGGGAGTGCCTTTCAGCCCCATGAGGTGAAAGTGTGCATTTTGTCCCAGAAAGTAGAGGTGAGACCTCGTTTGCATTTTGCCTTAAAGATCTGGGGCTTTTCTCTGGGAAAATGTTTCCTTCTGGGCCTTTTCTAGAGACACCTTTGTCAAATGCCAGTTTAATTAGCATAACAGTTCCCACAATGCTCTGCTCTGGCTCAATGTCCACCTATGCCTAGCCAAAACCTTCATGAGCGCTCATTGGGCATGCATTATCTACCAAAGCAGCCAGAAGGTTAGCTTTGCGCAGTGGCAGTATCATAGCCCATGAGGTGTTAACCGAGGCGTGATTATTGCTAATTGAAAACTATTCCCAATACCCCGCCATGATGACTTGAAAAATAGTCAGCAATGGCAATTTTTGATAGTCTCTTGTGAGACTGGCATGCCTGGTTAAAAACAGATGAATCACCTTAAGTCTTTGAAAGCTTGGCTGCTGTGGGCCATTAAAGAGTGGCAAAGAACTCTGCACATCTACGACGCGTTACTTTCTTCACCTGGCTTGTGTTTTTGCAACGGGTTCGGAAAGTTCTACACAGGGTTTTTTTTCATGCCAGAGCTCCTACAAGCAATATCCTCGTAAGAGCAAAAGAGAAGGAAGTAGTGCTCATTCTTTGGAGAATCGTCTTGCTGCCAACCCTGGAAGAAAGGCCTTAATGACTTTTCACTGAAGCTTTCCTTTTTTTGGTTTAAAGAAAGTACCGGAAGAAGCTCCCATGTATGCAGCACGTCATCCACCAGAATCTATCTTCCCCTTGTAAGAAGCCATTGGATGACGTGCCCTCCTGTGGACCTTAGCGTTGCAGCCCGTCGTGTTGACCTACCTCATATCCATCTGCCATATCTCCATGTTATATCCCGAGCCGAGGGTGCGAGTCGTCGTCGTCACAAAGGACCAGCTAGGCCAATTTCATCAGAGAGGTGTGGATTTTTTATGATCCTTGACAGTTGGGAGTGCCTTTCAGCCCCATGAGGTGAAAGTGTGCATTTTGTCCCAGAAAGTAGAGGTGAGACCTCGTTTGCATTTTGCCTTAAAGATCTGGGGCTTTTCTCTGGGAAAATGTTTCCTTCTGGGCCTTTTCTAGAGACACCTTTGTCAAATGCCAGTTTAATTAGCATAACAGTTCCCACAATGCTCTGCTCTGGCTCAATGTCCACCTATGCCTAGCCAAAACCTTCATGAGCGCTCATTGGGCATGCATTATCTACCAAAGCAGCCAGACGGTTAGCTTTGCGCAGTGGCAGTATCATAGCCCATGAGGTGTTAACCGAGGCGTGATTATTGCTAATTGAAAACTATTCCCAATACCCCGCCGTGATGACTTGAAAAATAGTCAGCAATGGCAATTTTTGATAGTCTCTTGTGAGACTGGCATGCCTGGTTAAAAACAGATGAATCGCCTTAAGTCTTTGAAAGCTTGGCTGCTGTGGGCCATTAAAGAGTGGCAAAGAACTCTGCACATCTACAACGCGTTACTTTCTTCACCTGGCTTGTGTTTTTGCGACGGGTTCGGAAAGTTCTACACAGGGGTTTTTTTCATGCCAGAGCTCCTACAAGCAATATCCTCGTAAGAGCAAAAGAGAAGGAAGTAGTGCTCATTCTTTGGAGAATCGTCTTGCTGCCAACCCTGGAAGAAAGGTCTTAATGACTTTTCACTGAAGCTTTCCATTTTTTGGTTTAAAGAAAGTACCGGAAGAAGCTCCCATGTATGCAGCACGTCATCCACCAGAATCTATCTTCCCCTTGTAAGAAGCCATTGGATGACGTGCCCTCCTGTGGACCTTAGCGTTGCAGCCCGTCGTGTTCACCTACCTCATATCCATCTGCCATATCTCCATGTTATATCCCGAGCCGAGGGTGCGAGTCGTCGTCGTCACAAAGGACCAGCTAGGCCAATTTCATCAGAGAGGTGTGGATTTTTTATGATCCTTGACAGTTGGGAGTGCCTTTCAGCCCCATGAGGTGAAAGTGTGCATTTTGTCCCAGAAAGTAGAGGTGAGACCTCGTTTGCATTTTGCCTTAAAGATCTGGGGCTTTTCTCTGGGAAAATGTTTCCTTCTGGGCCTTTTCTAGAGACACCTTTGTCAAATGCCAGTTTAATTAGCATAACAGTTCCCACAATGCTCTGCTCTGGCTCAATGTCCACCTATGCCTAGCCAAAACCTTCATGAGCGCTCATTGGGCATGCATTATCTACCAAAGCAGCCAGAAGGTTAGCTTTGCGCAGTGGCAGTATCATAGCCCATGAGGTGTTAACCGAGGCGTGATTATTGCTAATTGAAAACTATTCCCAATACCCCGCCGTGATGACTTGAAAAATAGTCAGCAATGGCAATTTTTGATAGTCTCTTGTGAGACTGGCATGCCTGGTTAAAAACAGATGAATCACCTTAAGTCTTTGAAAGCTTGGCTGCTGTGGGCCATTAAAGAGTGGCAAAGAACTCTGCACATCTACAACGCGTTACTTTCTTCACCTGGCTTGTGTTTTTGCGACGGGTTCGGAAAGTTCTACACAGGGGTTTTTTTCATGCCAGAGCTCCTACAAGCAATATCCTCGTAAGAGCAAAAGAGAAGGAAGTAGTGCTCATTCTTTGGAGAATCGTCTTGCTGCCAACCCTGGAAGAAAGGTCTTAATGACTTTTCACTGAAGCTTTCCATTTTTTGGTTTAAAGAAAGTACCGGAAGAAGCTCCCATGTATGCAGCACGTCATCCACCAGAATCTATCTTCCCCTTGTAAGAAGCCATTGGATGACGTGCCCTCCTGTGGACCTTAGCGTTGCAGCCCGTCGTGTTCACCTACCTCATATCCATCTGCCATATCTCCATGTTATATCCCGAGCCGAGGGTGCGAGTCGTCGTCGTCACAAAGGACCAGCTAGGCCAATTTCATCAGAGAGGTGTGGATTTTTTATGATCCTTGACAGTTGGGAGTGCCTTTCAGCCCCATGAGGTGAAAGTGTGCATTTTGTCCCAGAAAGTAGAGGTGAGACCTCGTTTGCATTTTGCCTTAAAGATCTGGGGCTTTTCTCTGGGAAAATGTTTCCTTCTGGGCCTTTTCTAGAGACACCTTTGTCAAATGCCAGTTTAATTAGCATAACAGTTCCCACAATGCTCTGCTCTGGCTCAATGTCCACCTATGCCTAGCCAAAACCTTCATGAGCGCTCATTGGGCATGCATTATCTACCAAAGCAGCCAGAAGGTTAGCTTTGCGCAGTGGCAGTATCATAGCCCATGAGGTGTTAACCGAGGCGTGATTATTGCTAATTGAAAACTATTCCCAATACCCCGCCATGATGACTTGAAAAATAGTCAGCAATGGCAATTTTTGATAGTCTCTTGTGAGACTGGCATGCCTGGTTAAAAACAGATGAATCACCTTAAGTCTTTGAAAGCTTGGCTGCTGTGGGCCATTAAAGAGTGGCAAAGAACTCTGCACATCTACGACGCGTTACTTTCTTCACCTGGCTTGTGTTTTTGCAACGGGTTCGGAAAGTTCTACACAGGGGGTTTTTTTCATGCCAGAGCTCCTACAAGCAATATCCTCGTAAGAGCAAAAGAGAAGGAAGTAGTGCTCATTCTTTGGAGAATCGTCTTGCTGCCAACCCTGGAAGAAAGGCCTTAATGACTTTTCACTGAAGCTTTCCTTTTTTTGGTTTAAAGAAAGTACCGGAAGAAGCTCCCATGTATGCAGCACGTCATCCACCAGAATCTATCTTCCCCTTGTAAGAAGCCATTGGATGACGTGCCCTCCTGTGGACCTTAGCGTTGCAGCCCGTCGTGTTGACCTACCTCATATCCATCTGCCATATCTCCATGTTATATCCCGAGCCGAGGGTGCGAGTCGTCGTCGTCACAAAGGACCAGCTAGGCCAATTTCATCAGAGAGGTGTGGATTTTTTATGATCCTTGACAGTTGGGAGTGCCTTTCAGCCCCATGAGGTGAAAGTGTGCATTTTGTCCCAGAAAGTAGAGGTGAGACCTCGTTTGCATTTTGCCTTAAAGATCTGGGGCTTTTCTCTGGGAAAATGTTTCCTTCTGGGCCTTTTCTAGAGACACCTTTGTCAAATGCCAGTTTAATTAGCATAACAGTTCCCACAATGCTCTGCTCTGGCTCAATGTCCACCTATGCCTAGCCAAAACCTTCATGAGCGCTCATTGGGCATGCATTATCTACCAAAGCAGCCAGAAGGTTAGCTTTGCGCAGTGGCAGTATCATAGCCCATGAGGTGTTAACCGAGGCGTGATTATTGCTAATTGAAAACTATTCCCAATACCCCGCCGTGATGACTTGAAAAATAGTCAGCAATGGCAATTTTTGATAGTCTCTTGTGAGACTGGCATGCCTGGTTAAAAACAGATGAATCACCTTAAGTCTTTGAAAGCTTGGCTGCTGTGTGCCATTAAAGAGTGGCAAAGAACTCTGCACATCTACGACGCGTTACTTTCTTCACCTGGCTTGTGTTTTTGCAACGGGTTCGGAAAGTTCTACACAGGGGTTTTTTTCATGCCAGAGCTCCTACAAGCAATATCCTCGTAAGAGCAAAAGAGAAGGAAGTAGTGCTCATTCTTTGGAGAATCGTCTTGCTGCCAACCCTGGAAGAAAGGCCTTAATGACTTTTCACTGAAGCTTTCCCTTTTTTGGTTTAAAGAAAGTACCGGAAGAAGCTCCCATGTATGCAGCACGTCATCCACCAGAATCTATCTTCCCCTTGCAAGAAGCCATTGGATGACGTGCCCTCCTGTGGACCTTAGCGTTGCAGCCCGTCGTGTTGACCTACCTCATATCCATCTGCCATATCTCCATGTTATATCCCGAGCCGAGGGTGCGAGTCGTCGTCGTCACAAAGGACCAGCTAGGCCAATTTCATCAGAGAGGTGTGGATTTTTTATGATCCTTGACAGTTGGGAGTGCCTTTCAGCCCCATGAGGTGAAAGTGTGCATTTTGTCCCAGAAAGTAGAGGTGAGACCTCGTTTGCATTTTGCCTTAAAGATCTGGGGCTTTTCTCTGGGAAAATGTTTCCTTCTGGGCCTTTTCTAGAGACACCTTTGTCAAATGCCAGTTTAATTAGCATAACAGTTCCCACAATGCTCTGCTCTGGCTCAATGTCCACCTATGCCTAGCCAAAACCTTCATGAGCGCTCATTGGGCATGCATTATCTACCAAAGCAGCCAGAAGGTTAGCTTTGCGCAGTGGCAGTATCATAGCCTATGAGGTGTTAACCGAGGCGTGATTATTGCTAATTGAAAACTATTCCCAATACCCCGCCGTGATGACTTGAAAAATAGTCAGCAATGGCAATTTTTGATAGTCTCTTGTGAGACTGGCATGCCTGGTTAAAAACAGATGAATCACCTTAAGTCTTTGAAAGCTTGGCTGCTGTGGGCCATTGAAGAGTGGCAAAGAACTCTGCACAACTACGACGCGTTACTTTCTTCACCTGGCTTGTGTTTTTGCGACGGGTTTGGAAAGTTCTACACAGGGGTTTTTTTCATGCCAGAGCTCCTCGTAAGAGCAAAAGAGAAGGAAGTAGTGCTCATTCTTTGGAGAATCGTCTTGCTGCCAACCCTGGAAGAAAGGCCTTAATGACTTTTCACTGAAGCTTTCCCTTTTTTGGTTTAAAGAAAGTACCGGAAGAAGCTCCCATGTATGCAGCACGTCATCCACCAGAATCTATCTTCCCCTTGTAAGAAGCCATTGGATGACGTGCCCTCCTGTGGACCTTAGCGTTGCAGCCCGTCGTGTTGACCTACCTCATATCCATCTGCCATATCTCCATGTTATATCCCGAGCCGAGGGTGCGAGTCGTCGTCGTCGTCACAAAGGACCAGCTAGGCCAATTTCATCAGAGAGGTGTGGATTTTTTATGATCCTTGACAGTTGGGAGTGCCTTTCAGCCCCATGAGGTGAAAGTGTGCATTTTGTCCCAGAAAGTAGAGGTGAGACCTCGTTTGCATTTTGCCTTAAAGATCTGGGGCTTTTCTCTGGGAAAATGTTTCCTTCTGGGCCTTTTCTAGAGACACCTTTGTCAAATGCCAGTTTAATTAGCATAACAGTTCCCACAATGCTCTGCTCTGGCTCAATGTCCACCTATGCCTAGCCAAAACCTTCATGAGTGCTCATTGGGCATGCATTATCTACCAAAGCAGCCAGAAGGTTAGCTTTGCGCAGTGGCAGTATCATAGCTCATGAGGTGTTAACCGAGGCGTGATTATTGCTAATTGAAAACTATTCCCAATACCCCGCCATGATGACTTGAAAAATAGTCAGCAATGGCAATTTTTGATAGTCTCTTGTGAGACTGGCATGCCTGGTTAAAAACAGATGAATCACCTTAAGTCTTTGAAAGCTTGGCTGCTGTGGGCCATTAAAGAGTGGCAAAGAACTCTGCACATCTACGACGCGTTACTTTCTTCACCTGGCTTGTGTTTTTGCGACGGGTTCGGAAAGTTCTACACAGGGGTTTTTTTCATGCCAGAGCTCCTACAAGCAATATCCTCGTAAGAGCAAAAGAGAAGGAAGTAGTGCTCATTCTTTGGAGAATCGTCTTGCTGCCAACCCTGGAAGAAAGGTCTTAATGACTTTTCACTGAAGCTTTCCATTTTTTGGTTTAAAGAAAGTACCGGAAGAAGCTCCCATGTATGCAGCACGTCATCCACCAGAATCTATCTTCCCCTTGTAAGAAGCCATTGGATGACGTGCCCTCCTGTGGACCTTAGCGTTGCAGCCCGTCGTGTTCACCTACCTCATATCCATCTGCCATATCTCCATGTTATATCCCGAGCCGAGGGTGCGAGTCGTCGTCGTCACAAAGGACCAGCTAGGCCAATTTCATCAGAGAGGTGTGGATTTTTTATGATCCTTGACAGTTGGGAGTGCCTTTCAGCCCCATGAGGTGAAAGTGTGCATTTTGTCCCAGAAAGTAGAGGTGAGACCTCGTTTGCATTTTGCCTTAAAGATCTGGGGCTTTTCTCTGGGAAAATGTTTCCTTCTGGGCCTTTTCTAGAGACACCTTTGTCAAATGCCAGTTTAATTAGCATAACAGTTCCCACAATGCTCTGCTCTGGCTCAATGTCCACCTATGCCTAGCCAAAACCTTCATGAGCGCTCATTGGGCATGCATTATCTACCAAAGCAGCCAGAAGGTTAGCTTTGCGCAGTGGCAGTATCATAGCCCATGAGGTGTTAACCGAGGCGTGATTATTGCTAATTGAAAACTATTCCCAATACCCCGCCATGATGACTTGAAAAATAGTCAGCAATGGCAATTTTTGATAGTCTCTTGTGAGACTGGCATGCCTGGTTAAAAACAGATGAATCACCTTAAGTCTTTGAAAGCTTGGCTGCTGTGGGCCATTAAAGAGTGGCAAAGAACTCTGCACATCTACGACGCGTTACTTTCTTCACCTGGCTTGTGTTTTTGCGACGGGTTCGGAAAGTTCTACACAGGGGGTTTTTTCATGCCAGAGCTCCTACAAGCAATATCCTCGTAAGAGCAAAAGAGAAGGAAGTAGTGCTCATTCTTTGGAGAATCGTCTTGCTGCCAACCCTGGAAGAAGGGCCTTAATGACTTTTCACTGAAGCTTTCCCTTTTTTGGTTTAAAGAAAGTACAGGAAGAAGCTCCCATGTATGCAGCACGTCATCCACCAGAATCTATCTTCTCCTTGTAAGAAGCCATTGGATGACGCGCCCTCCTGTGGACCTTAGCGTTGCAGCCCGTCGTGTTGACCTACCTCATATCCATCTGCCATATCTCCATGTTATATCCCGAGCCGAGGGTGCGAGTCGTCGTCGTCGTCACAAAGGACCAGCTAGGCCAATTTCATCAGAGAGGTGTGGATTTTTTATGATCCTTGACAGTTGGGAGTGCCTTTCAGCCCCATGAGGTGAAAGTGTGCATTTTGTCCCAGAAAGTAGAGGTGAGACCTCGTTTGCATTTTGCCTTAAAGATCTGGGGCTTTTCTCTGGGAAAATGTTTCCTTCTGGGCCTTTTCTAGAGACACCTTTGTCAAATGCCAGTTTAATTAGCATAACAGTTCCCACAATGCTCTGCTCTGGCTCAATGTCCACCTATGCCTAGCCAAAACCTTCATGAGCGCTCATTGGGCATGCATTATCTACCAAAGCAGCCAGAAGGTTAGCTTTGCGCAGTGGCAGTATCATAGCCCATGAGGTGTTAACCGAGGCGTGATTATTGCTAATTGAAAACTATTCCCAATACCCCGCCATGATGACTTGAAAAATAGTCAGCAATGGCAATTTTTGATAGTCTCTTGTGAGACTGGCATGCCTGGTTAAAAACAGATGAATCACCTTAAGTCTTTGAAAGCTTGGCTGCTGTGGGCCATTAAAGAGTGGCAAAGAACTCTGCACATCTACGACGCGTTACTTTCTTCACCTGGCTTGTGTTTTTGCAACGGGTTCGGAAAGTTCTACACAGGGGTTTTTTTCATGCCAGAGCTCCTACAAGCAATATCCTCGTAAGAGCAAAAGAGAAGGAAGTAGTGCTCATTCTTTGGAGAATCGTCTTGCTGCCAACCCTGGAAGAAAGGCCTTAATGACTTTTCACTGAAGCTTTCCTTTTTTTGGTTTAAAGAAAGTACCGGAAGAAGCTCCCATGTATGCAGCACGTCATCCACCAGAATCTATCTTCCCCTTGTAAGAAGCCATTGGATGACGTGCCCTCCTGTGGACCTTAGCGTTGCAGCCCGTCGTGTTGACCTACCTCATATCCATCTGCCATATCTCCATGTTATATCCCGAGCCGAGGGTGCGAGTCGTCGTCGTCGTCACAAAGGACCAGCTAGGCCAATTTCATCAGAGAGGTGTGGATTTTTTATGATCCTTGACAGTTGGGAGTGCCTTTCAGCCCCATGAGGTGAAAGTGTGCATTTTGTCCCAGAAAGTAGAGGTGAGACCTCGTTTGCATTTTGCCTTAAAGATCTGGGGCTTTTCTCTGGGAAAATGTTTCCTTCTGGGCCTTTTCTAGAGACACCTTTGTCAAATGCCAGTTTAATTAGCATAACAGTTCCCACAATGCTCTGCTCTGGCTCAATGTCCACCTATGCCTAGCCAAAACCTTCATGAGCGCTCATTGGGCATGCATTATCTACCAAAGCAGCCAGAAGGTTAGCTTTGCGCAGTGGCAGTATCATAGCCTATGAGGTGTTAACCGAGGCGTGATTATTGCTAATTGAAAACTATTCCCAATACCCCGCCGTGATGACTTGAAAAATAGTCAGCAATGGCAATTTTTGATAGTCTCTTGTGAGACTGGCATGCCTGGTTAAAAACAGATGAATCACCTTAAGTCTTTGAAAGCTTGGCTGCTGTGGGCCATTGAAGAGTGGCAAAGAACTCTGCACAACTACGACGCGTTACTTTCTTCACCTGGCTTGTGTTTTTGCGACGGGTTTGGAAAGTTCTACACAGGGGTTTTTTTCATGCCAGAGCTCCTCGTAAGAGCAAAAGAGAAGGAAGTAGTGCTCATTCTTTGGAGAATCGTCTTGCTGCCAACCCTGGAAGAAAGGCCTTAATGACTTTTCACTGAAGCTTTCCCTTTTTTGGTTTAAAGAAATTACCGGAAGAAGCTCCCATGTATGCAGCACGTCATCCACCAGAATCTATCTTCCCCTTGTAAGAAGCCATTGGATGACGTGCCCTCCTGTGGACCTTAGCGTTGCAGCCCGTCGTGTTGACCTACCTCATATCCATCTGCCATATCTCCATGTTATATCCCGAGCCGAGGGTGCGAGTCGTCGTCGTCGTCACAAAGGACCAGCTAGGCCAATTTCATCAGAGAGGTGTGGATTTTTTATGATCCTTGACAGTTGGGAGTGCCTTTCAGCCCCATGAGGTGAAAGTGTGCATTTTGTCCCAGAAAGTAGAGGTGAGACCTCGTTTGCATTTTGCCTTAAAGATCTGGGGCTTTTCTCTGGGAAAATGTTTCCTTCTGGGCCTTTTCTAGAGACACCTTTGTCAAATGCCAGTTTAATTAGCATAACAGTTCCCACAATGCTCTGCTCTGGCTCAATGTCCACCTATGCCTAGCCAAAACCTTCATGAGCGCTCATTGGGCATGCATTATCTACCAAAGCAGCCAGAAGGTTAGCTTTGCGCAGTGGCAGTATCATAGCTCATGAGGTGTTAACCGAGGCGTGATTATTGCTAATTGAAAACTATTCCCAATACCCCGCCATGATGACTTGAAAAATAGTCAGCAATGGCAATTTTTGATAGTCTCTTGTGAGACTGGCATGCCTGGTTAAAAACAGATGAATCACCTTAAGTCTTTGAAAGCTTGGCTGCTGTGGGCCATTAAAGAGTGGCAAAGAACTCTGCACATCTACGACGCGTTACTTTCTTCACCTGGCTTGTATTTTTGCGATGGGTTCGGAAAGTTCTACACAGGGGTTTTTTTCATGCCAGAGCTCCTACAAGCAATATCCTCGTAAGAGCAAAAGAGAAGGAAGTAGTGGTCGTTCTTTGGAGAATCGTCTTGCTGCCAACCCTGGAAGAAAGGCCTTAATGACTTTTCACTGAAGCTTTCCCTTTTTTGGTTTAAAGAAAGTACCGGAAGAAGCTCCCATGTATGCAGCACGTCATCCACCAGAATCTATCTTCCCCTTGCAAGAAGCCATTGGATGACGTGCCCTCCTGTGGACCTTAGCGTTGCAGCCCGTCGTGTTGACCTACCTCATATCCATCTGCCATATCTCCATGTTATATCCCGAGCCGAGGGTGCGAGTCGTCGTCGTCACAAAGGACCAGCTAGGCCAATTTCATCAGAGAGGTGTGGATTTTTTATGATCCTTGACAGTTGGGAGTGCCTTTCAGCCCCATGAGGTGAAAGTGTGCATTTTGTCCCAGAAAGTAGAGGTGAGACCTCGTTTGCATTTTGCCTTAAAGATCTGGGGCTTTTCTCTGGGAAAATGTTTCCTTCTGGGCCTTTTCTAGAGACACCTTTGTCAAATGCCAGTTTAATTAGCATAACAGTTCCCACAATGCTCTGCTCTGGCTCAATGTCCACCTATGCCTAGCCAAAACCTTCATGAGCACTCATTGGGCATGCATTATCTACCAAAGCAGCCAGAAGGTTAGCTTTGCGCAGTGGCAGTATTATAGCCCATGAGGTGTTAACCGAGGCGTGATTATTGCTAATTGAAAACTATTCCCAATACCCCGCCATGATGACTTGAAAAATAGTCAGCAATGGCAATTTTTGATAGTCTCTTGTGAGACTGGCATGCCTGGTTAAAAACAGATGAATCACCTTAAGTCTTTGAAAGCTTGGCTGCTGTGGGCCATTAAAGAGTGGCAAAGAACTCTGCACATCTACGACGCGTTACTTTCTTCACCTGGCTTGTGTTTTTGCAACGGGTTCGGAAAGTTCTACACAGGGGGTTTTTTTCATGCCAGAGCTCCTACAAGCAATATCCTCGTAAGAGCAAAAGAGAAGGAAGTAGTGCTCATTCTTTGGAGAATCGTCTTGCTGCCAACCCTGGAAGAAAGGCCTTAATGACTTTTCACTGAAGCTTTCCTTTTTTTGGTTTAAAGAAAGTACCGGAAGAAGCTCCCATGTATGCAGCACGTCATCCACCAGAATCTATCTTCCCCTTGTAAGAAGCCATTGGATGACGTGCCCTCCTGTGGACCTTAGCGTTGCAGCCCGTCGTGTTGACCTACCTCATATCCATCTGCCATATCTCCATGTTATATCCCGAGCCGAGGGTGCGAGTCGTCGTCGTCACAAAGGACCAGCTAGGCCAATTTCATCAGAGAGGTGTGGATTTTTTATGATCCTTGACAGTTGGGAGTGCCTTTCAGCCCCATGAGGTGAAAGTGTGCATTTTGTCCCAGAAAGTAGAGGTGAGACCTCGTTTGCATTTTGCCTTAAAGATCTGGGGCTTTTCTCTGGGAAAATGTTTCCTTCTGGGCCTTTTCTAGAGACACCTTTGTCAAATGCCAGTTTAATTAGCATAACAGTTCCCACAATGCTCTGCTCTGGCTCAATGTCCACCTATGCCTAGCCAAAACCTTCATGAGCGCTCATTGGGCATGCATTATCTACCAAAGCAGCCAGAAGGTTAGCTTTGCGCAGTGGCAGTATCATAGCCCATGAGGTGTTAACCGAGGCGTGATTATTGCTAATTGAAAACTATTCCCAATACCCCGCCGTGATGACTTGAAAAATAGTCAGCAATGGCAATTTTTGATAGTCTCTTGTGAGACTGGCATGCCTGGTTAAAAACAGATGAATCACCTTAAGTCTTTGAAAGCTTGGCTGCTGTGTGCCATTAAAGAGTGGCAAAGAACTCTGCACATCTACGACGCGTTACTTTCTTCACCTGGCTTGTGTTTTTGCAACGGGTTCGGAAAGTTCTACACAGGGGTTTTTTTCATGCCAGAGCTCCTACAAGCAATATCCTCGTAAGAGCAAAAGAGAAGGAAGTAGTGCTCATTCTTTGGAGAATCGTCTTGCTGCCAACCCTGGAAGAAAGGCCTTAATGACTTTTCACTGAAGCTTTCCCTTTTTTGGTTTAAAGAAAGTACCGGAAGAAGCTCCCATGTATGCAGCACGTCATCCACCAGAATCTATCTTCCCCTTGCAAGAAGCCATTGGATGACGTGCCCTCCTGTGGACCTTAGCGTTGCAGCCCGTCGTGTTGACCTACCTCATATCCATCTGCCATATCTCCATGTTATATCCCGAGCCGAGGGTGCGAGTCGTCGTCGTCACAAAGGACCAGCTAGGCCAATTTCATCAGAGAGGTGTGGATTTTTTATGATCCTTGACAGTTGGGAGTGCCTTTCAGCCCCATGAGGTGAAAGTGTGCATTTTGTCCCAGAAAGTAGAGGTGAGACCTCGTTTGCATTTTGCCTTAAAGATCTGGGGCTTTTCTCTGGGAAAATGTTTCCTTCTGGGCCTTTTCTAGAGACACCTTTGTCAAATGCCAGTTTAATTAGCATAACAGTTCCCACAATGCTCTGCTCTGGCTCAATGTCCACCTATGCCTAGCCAAAACCTTCATGAGCGCTCATTGGGCATGCATTATCTACCAAAGCAGCCAGAAGGTTAGCTTTGCGCAGTGGCAGTATCATAGCCCATGAGGTGTTAACCGAGGCGTGATTATTGCTAATTGAAAACTATTCCCAATACCCTGCCGTGATGACTTGAAAAATAGTCAGCAATGGCAATTTTTGATAGTCTCTTGTGAGACTGGCATGCCTGGTTAAAAACAGATGAATCGCCTTAAGTCTTTGAAAGCTTGGCTGCTGTGGGCCATTAAAGAGTGGCAAAGAACTCTGCACATCTACAACGCGTTACTTTCTTCACCTGGCTTGTGTTTTTGCGACGGGTTCGGAAAGTTCTACACAGGGGTTTTTTTCATGCCAGAGCTCCTACAAGCAATATCCTCGTAAGAGCAAAAGAGAAGGAAGTAGTGCTCATTCTTTGGAGAATCGTCTTGCTGCCAACCCTGGAAGAAAGGTCTTAATGACTTTTCACTGAAGCTTTCCATTTTTTGGTTTAAAGAAAGTACCGGAAGAAGCTCCCATGTATGCAGCACGTCATCCACCAGAATCTATCTTCCCCTTGTAAGAAGCCATTGGATGACGTGCCCTCCTGTGGACCTTAGCGTTGCAGCCCGTCGTGTTCACCTACCTCATATCCATCTGCCATATCTCCATGTTATATCCCGAGCCGAGGGTGCGAGTCGTCGTCGTCACAAAGGACCAGCTAGGCCAATTTCATCAGAGAGGTGTGGATTTTTTATGATCCTTGACAGTTGGGAGTGCCTTTCAGCCCCATGAGGTGAAAGTGTGCATTTTGTCCCAGAAAGTAGAGGTGAGACCTCGTTTGCATTTTGCCTTAAAGATCTGGGGCTTTTCTCTGGGAAAATGTTTCCTTCTGGGCCTTTTCTAGAGACACCTTTGTCAAATGCCAGTTTAATTAGCATAACAGTTCCCACAATGCTCTGCTCTGGCTCAATGTCCACCTATGCCTAGCCAAAACCTTCATGAGCGCTCATTGGGCATGCATTATCTACCAAAGCAGCCAGAAGGTTAGCTTTGCGCAGTGGCAGTATCATAGCCCATGAGGTGTTAACCGAGGCGTGATTATTGCTAATTGAAAACTATTCCCAATACCCCGCCATGATGACTTGAAAAATAGTCAGCAATGGCAATTTTTGATAGTCTCTTGTGAGACTGGCATGCCTGGTTAAAAACAGATGAGTCACCTTAAGTCTTTGAAAGCTTGGCTGCTGTGGGCCATTAAAGAGTGGCAAAGAACTCTGCACATCTACGACACGTTACTTTCTTCACCTGGCTTGTGTTTTTGCGACGGGTTCGGAAAGTTCTACACAGGGGGTTTTTTCATGCCAGAGCTCCTACAAGCAATATCCTCGTAAGAGCAAAAGAGAAGGAAGTAGTGCTCATTCTTTGGAGAATCGTCTTGCTGCCAACCCTGGAAGAAGGGCCTTAATGACTTTTCACTGAAGCTTTCCCTTTTTTGGTTTAAAGAAAGTACAGGAAGAAGCTCCCATGTATGCAGCACGTCATCCACCAGAATCTATCTTCTCCTTGTAAGAAGCCATTGGATGACGCGCCCTCCTGTGGACCTTAGCGTTGCAGCCCGTCGTGTTGACCTACCTCATATCCATCTGCCATATCTCCATGTTATATCCCGAGCCGAGGGTGCGAGTCGTCGTCGTCGTCACAAAGGACCAGCTAGGCCAATTTCATCAGAGAGGTGTGGATTTTTTATGATCCTTGACAGTTGGGAGTGCCTTTCAGCCCCATGAGGTGAAAGTGTGCATTTTGTCCCAGAAAGTAGAGGTGAGACCTCGTTTGCATTTTGCCTTAAAGATCTGGGGCTTTTCTCTGGGAAAATGTTTCCTTCTGGGCCTTTTCTAGAGACACCTTTGTCAAATGCCAGTTTAATTAGCATAACAGTTCCCACAATGCTCTGCTCTGGCTCAATGTCCACCTATGCCTAGCCAAAACCTTCATGAGCGCTCATTGGGCATGCATTATCTACCAAAGCAGCCAGAAGGTTAGCTTTGCGTAGTGGCAGTATCATAGCCCATGAGGTGTTAACCGAGGCGTGATTATTGCTAATTGAAAGCTATTCCCAATACCCCGCCATGATGACTTGAAAAATAGTCAGCAATGGCAATTTTTGATAGTCTCTTGTGAGGCTGGCATGCCTGGTTAAAAACAGATGAGTCACCTTAAGTCTTTGAAAGCTTGGCTGCTGTGGGCCATTAAAGAGTGGCAAAGAACTCTGCACATCTACGACGCGTTACTTTCTTCACCTGGCTTGTGTTTTTGCGTCGGGTTCGGAAAGTTCTACACAGGGGGTTTTTTCATGCCAGAGCTCCTACAAGCAATATCCTCGTAAGAGCAAAAGAGAAGGAAGTAGTGCTCATTCTTTGGAGAATCGTCTTGCTGCCAATCCTGGAAGAAGGGCCTTAATGACTTTTTACTGAAGCTTTCCCTTTTTTGGTTTAAAGAAAGTACAGGAAGAAGCTCCCATGTATGCAGCACGTCATCCACCAGAATCTATCTTCCCCTTGTAAGAAGCCATTGGATGACGTGCCCTCCTGTGGACCTTAGCGTTGCAGCCCGTCGTGTTGACCTACCTCATATCCATCTGCCATATCTCCATGTTATATCCCGAGCCGAGGGTGCGAGTCGTCGTCGTCGTCACAAAGGACCAGCTAGGCCAATTTCATCAGAGAGGTGTGGATTTTTTATGATCCTTGACAGTTGGGAGTGCCTTTCAGCCCCATGAGGTGAAAGTGTGCATTTTGTCCCAGAAAGTAGAGGTGAGACCTCGTTTGCATTTTGCCTTAAAGATCTGGGGCTTTTCTCTGGGAAAATGTTTCCTTCTGGGCCTTTTCTAGAGACACCTTTGTCAAATGCCAGTTTAATTAGCATAACAGTTCCCACAATGCTCTGCTCTGGCTCAATGTCCACCTATGCCTAGCCAAAACCTTCATGAGCGCTCATTGGGCATGCATTATCTACCAAAGCAGCCAGAAGGTTAGCTTTGCGCAGTGGCAGTATCATAGCCCATGAGGTGTTAACCGAGGCGTGATTATTGCTAATTGAAAACTATTCCCAATACCCCGCCATGATGACTTGAAAAATAGTCAGCAATGGCAATTTTTGATAGTCTCTTGTGAGACTGGCATGCCTGGTTAAAAACAGATGAGTCACCTTAAGTCTTTGAAAGCTTGGCTGCTGTGGGCCATTAAAGAGTGGCAAAGAACTCTGCACATCTACGACGCGTTACTTTCTTCACCTGGCTTGTGTTTTTGCGACGGGTTCGGAAAGTTCTACACAGGGGGTTTTTTCATGCCAGAGCTCCTACAAGCAATATCCTCGTAAGAGCAAAAGAGAAGGAAGTAGTGCTCATTCTTTGGAGAATCGTCTTGCTGCCAACCCTGGAAGAAGGGCCTTAATGACTTTTCACTGAAGCTTTCCCTTTTTTGGTTTAAAGAAAGTACAGGAAGAAGCTCCCATGTATGCAGCACGTCATCCACCAGAATCTATCTTCCCCTTGTAAGAAGCCATTGGATGACGTGCCCTCCTGTGGACCTTAGCGTTGCAGCCCGTCGTGTTGACCTACCTCATATCCATCTGCCATATCTCCATGTTATATCCCGAGCCGAGGGTGCGAGTCGTCGTCGTCGTCACAAAGGACCAGCTAGGCCAATTTCATCAGAGAGGTGTGGATTTTTTATGATCCTTGACAGTTGGGAGTGCCTTTCAGCCCCATGAGGTGAAAGTGTGCATTTTGTCCCAGAAAGTAGAGGTGAGACCTCGTTTGCATTTTGCCTTAAAGATCTGGGGCTTTTCTCTGGGAAAATGTTTCCTTCTGGGCCTTTTCTAGAGACACCTTTGTCAAATGCCAGTTTAATTAGCATAACAGTTCCCACAATGCTCTGCTCTGGCTCAATGTCCACCTATGCCTAGCCAAAACCTTCATGAGCGCTCATTGGGCATGCATTATCTACCAAAGCAGCCAGAAGGTTAGCTTTGCGCAGTGGCAGTATCATAGCCCATGAGGTGTTAACCGAGGCGTGATTATTGCTAATTGAAAACTATTCCCAATACCCTGCCATGATGACTTGAAAAATAGTCAGCAATGGCAATTTTTGATAGTCTCTTGTGAGGCTGGCATGCCTGGTTAAAAACAGATGAGTCACCTTAAGTCTTTGAAAGCTTGGCTGCTGTGGGCCATTAAAGAGTGGCAAAGAACTCTGCACATCTACGACGCGTTACTTTCTTCACCTGGCTTGTGTTTTTGCGACGGGTTCGGAAAGTTCTACACGGGGTTTTTTCATGCCAGAGCTCCTACAAGCAATATCCTCGTAAGAGCAAAAGAGAAGGAAGTAGTGCTCATTCTTTGGAGAATCGTCTTGCTGCCAACCCTGGAAGAAAGGCCTTAATGACTTTTCACTGAAGCTTTCCCTTTTTTGGTTTAAAGAAAGTACAGGAAGAAGCTCCCATGTATGCAGCACGTCATCCACCAGAATCTATCTTCCCCTTGTAAGAAGCCATTGGATGACGTGCCCTCCTGTGGATCTTAGCGTTGCAGCCCGTCGTGTTGACCTACCTCATATCCATCTGCCATATCTCCATGTTATATCCCGAGCCGAGGGTGCGAGTCGTCGTCGTCGTCACAAAGGACCAGCTAGGCCAATTTCATCAGAGAGGTGTGGATTTTTTATGATCCTTGACAGTTGGGAGTGCCTTTCAGCCCCATGAGGTGAAAGTGTGCATTTTGTCCCAGAAAGTAGAGGTGAGACCTCGTTTGCATTTTGCCTTAAAGATCTGGGGCTTTTCTCTGGGAAAATGTTTCCTTCTGGGCCTTTTCTAGAGACACCTTTGTCAAATGCCAGTTTAATTAGCATAACAGTTCCCACAATGCTCTGCTCTGGCTCAATGTCCACCTATGCCTAGCCAAAACCTTCATGAGCGCTCATTGGGCATGCATTATCTACCAAAGCAGCCAGAAGGTTAGCTTTGCGCAGTGGCAGTATCATAGCCCATGAGGTGTTAACCGAGGCGTGATTATTGCTAATTGAAAACTATTCCCAATACCCCGCCATGATGACTTGAAAAATAGTCAGCAATGGCAATTTTTGATAGTCTCTTGTGAGACTGGCATGCCTGGTTAAAAACAGATGAGTCACCTTAAGTCTTTTAAAGCTTGGCTGCTGTGGGCCATTAAAGAGTGGCAAAGAACTCTGCACATCTACGACGCGTTACTTTCTTCACCTGGCTTGTGTTTTTGCGACGGGTTCGGAAAGTTCTACACGGGGTTTTTTCATGCCAGAGCTCCTACAAGCAATATCCTCGTAAGAGCAAAAGAGAAGGAAGTAGTGCTCATTCTTTGGAGAATCGTCTTGCTGCCAACCCTGGAAGAAAGGCCTTAATGACTTTTCACTGAAGCTTTCCCTTTTTTGGTTTAAAGAAAGTACAGGAAGAAGCTCCCATGTATGCAGCACGTCATCCACCAGAATCTATCTTCCCCTTGTAAGAAGCCATTGGATGACGTGCCCTCCTGTGGACCTTAGCGTTGCAGCCCGTCGTGTTGACCTACCTCATATCCATCTGCCATATCTCCATGTTATATCCCGAGCCGAGGGTGCGAGTCGTCGTCGTCGTCACAAAGGACCAGCTAGGCCAATTTCATCAGAGAGGTGTGGATTTTTTATGATCCTTGACAGTTGGGAGTGCCTTTCAGCCCCATGAGGTGAAAGTGTGCATTTTGTCCCAGAAAGTAGAGGTGAGACCTCGTTTGCATTTTGCCTTAAAGATCTGGGGCTTTTCTCTGGGAAAATGTTTCCTTCTGGGCCTTTTCTAGAGACACCTTTGTCAAATGCCAGTTTAATTAGCATAACAGTTCCCACAATGCTCTGCTCTGGCTCAATGTCCACCTATGCCTAGCCAAAACCTTCATGAGCGCTCATTGGGCATGCATTATCTACCAAAGCAGCCAGAAGGTTAGCTTTGCGCAGTGGCAGTATCATAGCCCATGAGGTGTTAACCGAGGCGTGATTATTGCTAATTGAAAACTATTCCCAATACCCCGCCATGATGACTTGAAAAATAGTCAGCAATGGCAATTTTTGATAGTCTCTTGTGAGACTGGCATGCCTGGTTAAAAACAGATGAGTCACCTTAAGTCTTTGAAAGCTTGGCTGCTGTGGGCCATTAAAGAGTGGCAAAGAACTCTGCACATCTACGACGCGTTACTTTCTTCACCTGGCTTGTGTTTTTGCGACGGGTTCGGAAAGTTCTACACAGGGGGTTTTTTTCATGCCAGAGCTCCTACAAGCAATATCCTCGTAAGAGCAAAAGAGAAGGAAGTAGTGCTCATTCTTTGGAGAATCGTCTTGCTGCCAACCCTGGAAGAAAGGCCTTAATGACTTTTCACTGAAGCTTTCCCTTTTTTGGTTTAAAGAAAGTACAGGAAGAAGCTCCCATGTATGCAGCACGTCATCCACCAGAATCTATCTTCCCCTTGTAAGAAGCCATTGGATGACGTGCCCTCCTGTGGACCTTAGCGTTGCAGCCCGTCGTGTTGACCTACCTCATATCCATCTGCCATATCTCCATGTTATATCCCGAGCCGAGGGTGCGAGTCGTCGTCGTCGTCACAAAGGACCAGCTAGGCCAATTTCATCAGAGAGGTGTGGATTTTTTATGATCCTTGACAGTTGGGAGTGCCTTTCAGCCCCATGAGGTGAAAGTGTGCATTTTGTCCCAGAAAGTAGAGGTGAGACCTCGTTTGCATTTTGCCTTAAAGATCTGGGGCTTTTCTCTGGGAAAATGTTTCCTTCTGGGCCTTTTCTAGAGACACCTTTGTCAAATGCCAGTTTAATTAGCATAACAGTTCCCACAATGCTCTGCTCTGGCTCAATGTCCACCTATGCCTAGCCAAAACCTTCATGAGCGCTCATTGGGCATGCATTATCTACCAAAGCAGCCAGAAGGTTAGCTTTGCGCAGTGGCAGTATCATAGCCCATGAGGTGTTAACCGAGGCGTGATTATTGCTAATTGAAAACTATTCCCAATACCCCGCCATGATGACTTGAAAAATAGTCAGCAATGGCAATTTTTGATAGTCTCTTGTGAGACTGGCATGCCTGGTTAAAAACAGATGAGTCACCTTAAGTCTTTGAAAGCTTGGCTGCTGTGGGCCATTAAAGAGTGGCAAAGAACTCTGCACATCTACGACACGTTACTTTCTTCACCTGGCTTGTGTTTTTGCAACGGGTTCGGAAAGTTCTACACAGGGGGTTTTTTCATGCCAGAGCTCCTACAAGCAATATCCTCGTAAGAGCAAAAGAGAAGGAAGTAGTGCTCATTCTTTGGAGAATCGTCTTGCTGCCAACCCTGGAAGAAGGGCCTTAATGACTTTTCACTGAAGCTTTCCCTTTTTTGGTTTAAAGAAAGTACAGGAAGAAGCTCCCATGTATGCAGCACGTCATCCACCAGAATCTATCTTCCCCTTGTAAGAAGCCATTGGATGACGTGCCCTCCTGTGGACCTTAGCGTTGCAGCCCGTCGTGTTGACCTACCTCATATCCATCTGCCATATCTCCATGTTATATCCCGAGCCGAGGGTGCGAGTCGTCGTCGTCGTCGTCACAAAGGACCAGCTAGGCCAATTTCATCAGAGAGGTGTGGATTTTTTATGATCCTTGACAGTTGGGAGTGCCTTTCAGCCCCATGAGGTGAAAGTGTGCATTTTGTCCCAGAAAGTAGAGGTGAGACCTCGTTTGCATTTTGCCTTAAAGATCTGGGGCTTTTCTCTGGGAAAATGTTTCCTTCTGGGCCTTTTCTAGAGACACCTTTGTCAAATGCCAGTTTAATTAGCATAACAGTTCCCACAATGCTCTGCTCTGGCTCAATGTCCACCTATGCCTAGCCAAAACCTTCATGAGCACTCATTGGGCATGCATTATCTACCAAAGCAGCCAGAAGGTTAGCTTTGCGCAGTGGCAGTATTATAGCCCATGAGGTGTTAACCGAGGCGTGATTATTGCTAATTGAAAACTATTCCCAATACCCCGCCATGATGACTTGAAAAATAGTCAGCAATGGCAATTTTTGATAGTCTCTTGTGAGACTGGCATGCCTGGTTAAAAACAGATGAATCACTTTAAGTCTTTGAAAGCTTGGCTGCTGTGGGCCATTAAAGAGTGGCAAAGAACTCTGCACATCTACGACGCGTTACTTTCTTCACCTGGCTTGTGTTTTTGCAACGGGTTCGGAAAGTTCTACACAGGGGGTTTTTTTCATGCCAGAGCTCCTACAAGCAATATCCTCGTAAGAGCAAAAGAGAAGGAAGTAGTGCTCATTCTTTGGAGAATCGTCTTGCTGCCAACCCTGGAAGAAAGGCCTTAATGACTTTTCACTGAAGCTTTCCTTTTTTTGGTTTAAAGAAAGTACCGGAAGAAGCTCCCATGTATGCAGCACGTCATCCACCAGAATCTATCTTCCCCTTGTAAGAAGCCATTGGATGACGTGCCCTCCTGTGGACCTTAGCGTTGCAGCCCGTCGTGTTGACCTACCTCATATCCATCTGCCATATCTCCATGTTATATCCCGAGCCGAGGGTGCGAGTCGTCGTCGTCGTCACAAAGGACCAGCTAGGCCAATTTCATCAGAGAGGTGTGGATTTTTTATGATCCTTGACAGTTGGGAGTGCCTTTCAGCCCCATGAGGTGAAAGTGTGCATTTTGTCCCAGAAAGTAGAGGTGAGACCTCGTTTGCATTTTGCCTTAAAGATCTGGGGCTTTTCTCTGGGAAAATGTTTCCTTCTGGGCCTTTTCTAGAGACACCTTTGTCAAATGCCAGTTTAATTAGCATAACAGTTCCCACAATGCTCTGCTCTGGCTCAATGTCCACCTATGCCTAGCCAAAACCTTCATGAGCGCTCATTGGGCATGCATTATCTACCAAAGCAGCCAGAAGGTTAGCTTTGCGCAGTGGCAGTATCATAGCCCATGAGGTGTTAACCGAGGCGTGATTATTGCTAATTGAAAACTATTCCCAATACCCCGCCATGATGACTTGAAAAATAGTCAGCAATGGCAATTTTTGATAGTCTCTTGTGAGACTGGCATGCCTGGTTAAAAACAGATGAGTCACCTTAAGTCTTTGAAAGCTTGGCTGCTGTGGGCCATTAAAGAGTGGCAAAGAACTCTGCACATCTACGACGCGTTACTTTCTTCACCTGGCTTGTGTTTTTGCGACGGGTTCGGAAAGTTCTACACAGGGGGTTTTTTTCATGCCAGAGCTCCTACAAGCAATATCCTCGTAAGAGCAAAAGAGAAGGAAGTAGTGCTCATTCTTTGGAGAATCGTCTTGCTGCCAACCCTGGAAGAAAGGCCTTAATGACTTTTCACTGAAGCTTTCCCTTTTTTGGTTTAAAGAAAGTACAGGAAGAAGCTCCCATGTATGCAGCACGTCATCCACCAGAATCTATCTTCCCCTTGTAAGAAGCCATTGGATGACGTGCCCTCCTGTGGACCTTAGCGTTGCAGCCCGTCGTGTTGACCTACCTCATATCCATCTGCCATATCTCCATGTTATATCCCGAGCCGAGGGTGCGAGTCGTCGTCGTCGTCACAAAGGACCAGCTAGGCCAATTTCATCAGAGAGGTGTGGATTTTTTATGATCCTTGACAGTTGGGAGTGCCTTTCAGCCCCATGAGGTGAAAGTGTGCATTTTGTCCCAGAAAGTAGAGGTGAGACCTCGTTTGCATTTTGCCTTAAAGATCTGGGGCTTTTCTCTGGGAAAATGTTTCCTTCTGGGCCTTTTCTAGAGACACCTTTGTCAAATGCCAGTTTAATTAGCATAACAGTTCCCACAATGCTCTGCTCTGGCTCAATGTCCACCTATGCCTAGCCAAAACCTTCATGAGCGCTCATTGGGCATGCATTATCTACCAAAGCAGCCAGAAGGTTAGCTTTGCGCAGTGGCAGTATCATAGCCCATGAGGTGTTAACCGAGGCGTGATTATTGCTAATTGAAAACTATTCCCAATACCCCGCCATGATGACTTGAAAAATAGTCAGCAATGGCAATTTTTGATAGTCTCTTGTGAGACTGGCATGCCTGGTTAAAAACAGATGAGTCACCTTAAGTCTTTGAAAGCTTGGCTGCTGTGGGCCATTAAAGAGTGGCAAAGAACTCTGCACATCTACGACACGTTACTTTCTTCACCTGGCTTGTGTTTTTGCAACGGGTTCGGAAAGTTCTACACAGGGGGTTTTTTCATGCCAGAGCTCCTACAAGCAATATCCTCGTAAGAGCAAAAGAGAAGGAAGTAGTGCTCATTCTTTGGAGAATCGTCTTGCTGCCAACCCTGGAAGAAGGGCCTTAATGACTTTTCACTGAAGCTTTCCCTTTTTTGGTTTAAAGAAAGTACAGGAAGAAGCTCCCATGTATGCAGCACGTCATCCACCAGAATCTATCTTCCCCTTGTAAGAAGCCATTGGATGACGTGCCCTCCTGTGGACCTTAGCGTTGCAGCCCGTCGTGTTGACCTACCTCATATCCATCTGCCATATCTCCATGTTATATCCCGAGCCGAGGGTGCGAGTCGTCGTCGTCGTCGTCACAAAGGACCAGCTAGGCCAATTTCATCAGAGAGGTGTGGATTTTTTATGATCCTTGACAGTTGGGAGTGCCTTTCAGCCCCATGAGGTGAAAGTGTGCATTTTGTCCCAGAAAGTAGAGGTGAGACCTCGTTTGCATTTTGCCTTAAAGATCTGGGGCTTTTCTCTGGGAAAATGTTTCCTTCTGGGCCTTTTCTAGAGACACCTTTGTCAAATGCCAGTTTAATTAGCATAACAGTTCCCACAATGCTCTGCTCTGGCTCAATGTCCACCTATGCCTAGCCAAAACCTTCATGAGCACTCATTGGGCATGCATTATCTACCAAAGCAGCCAGAAGGTTAGCTTTGCGCAGTGGCAGTATTATAGCCCATGAGGTGTTAACCGAGGCGTGATTATTGCTAATTGAAAACTATTCCCAATACCCCGCCATGATGACTTGAAAAATAGTCAGCAATGGCAATTTTTGATAGTCTCTTGTGAGACTGGCATGCCTGGTTAAAAACAGATGAATCACCTTAAGTCTTTGAAAGCTTGGCTGCTGTGGGCCATTAAAGAGTGGCAAAGAACTCTGCACATCTACGACGCGTTACTTTCTTCACCTGGCTTGTGTTTTTGCAACGGGTTCGGAAAGTTCTACACAGGGGGTTTTTTTCATGCCAGAGCTCCTACAAGCAATATCCTCGTAAGAGCAAAAGAGAAGGAAGTAGTGCTCATTCTTTGGAGAATCGTCTTGCTGCCAACCCTGGAAGAAAGGCCTTAATGACTTTTCACTGAAGCTTTCCTTTTTTTGGTTTAAAGAAAGTACCGGAAGAAGCTCCCATGTATGCAGCACGTCATCCACCAGAATCTATCTTCCCCTTGTAAGAAGCCATTGGATGACGTGCCCTCCTGTGGACCTTAGCGTTGCAGCCCGTCGTGTTGACCTACCTCATATCCATCTGCCATATCTCCATGTTATATCCCGAGCCGAGGGTGCGAGTCGTCGTCGTCACAAAGGACCAGCTAGGCCAATTTCATCAGAGAGGTGTGGATTTTTTATGATCCTTGACAGTTGGGAGTGCCTTTCAGCCCCATGAGGTGAAAGTGTGCATTTTGTCCCAGAAAGTAGAGGTGAGACCTCGTTTGCATTTTGCCTTAAAGATCTGGGGCTTTTCTCTGGGAAAATGTTTCCTTCTGGGCCTTTTCTAGAGACACCTTTGTCAAATGCCAGTTTAATTAGCATAACAGTTCCCACAATGCTCTGCTCTGGCTCAATGTCCACCTATGCCTAGCCAAAACCTTCATGAGCGCTCATTGGGCATGCATTATCTACCAAAGCAGCCAGAAGGTTAGCTTTGCGCAGTGGCAGTATCATAGCCCATGAGGTGTTAACCGAGGCGTGATTATTGCTAATTGAAAACTATTCCCAATACCCCGCCGTGATGACTTGAAAAATAGTCAGCAATGGCAATTTTTGATAGTCTCTTGTGAGACTGGCATGCCTGGTTAAAAACAGATGAATCACCTTAAGTCTTTGAAAGCTTGGCTGCTGTGTGCCATTAAAGAGTGGCAAAGAACTCTGCACATCTACGACGCGTTACTTTCTTCACCTGGCTTGTGTTTTTGCAACGGGTTCGGAAAGTTCTACACAGGGGTTTTTTTCATGCCAGAGCTCCTACAAGCAATATCCTCGTAAGAGCAAAAGAGAAGGAAGTAGTGCTCATTCTTTGGAGAATCGTCTTGCTGCCAACCCTGGAAGAAAGGCCTTAATGACTTTTCACTGAAGCTTTCCCTTTTTTGGTTTAAAGAAAGTACCGGAAGAAGCTCCCATGTATGCAGCACGTCATCCACCAGAATCTATCTTCCCCTTGCAAGAAGCCATTGGATGACGTGCCCTCCTGTGGACCTTAGCGTTGCAGCCCGTCGTGTTGACCTACCTCATATCCATCTGCCATATCTCCATGTTATATCCCGAGCCGAGGGTGCGAGTCGTCGTCGTCACAAAGGACCAGCTAGGCCAATTTCATCAGAGAGGTGTGGATTTTTTATGATCCTTGACAGTTGGGAGTGCCTTTCAGCCCCATGAGG
Organism: Spea bombifrons; assembly: GCF_027358695.1. Classification (NCBI taxonomy): domain Eukaryota; kingdom Metazoa; phylum Chordata; class Amphibia; order Anura; family Pelobatidae; genus Spea; species Spea bombifrons. Next base: position 108,585,979 of record NC_071091.1, on the reverse strand, counting down.
TGAAAGTGTGCATTTTGTCCCAGAAAGTAGAGGTGAGACCTCGTTTGCATTTTGCCTTAAAGATCTGGGGCTTTTCTCTGGGAAAATGTTTCCTTCTGGGCCTTTTCTAGAGACACCTTTGTCAAATGCCAGTTTAATTAGCATAACAGTTCCCACAATGCTCTGCTCTGGCTCAATGTCCACCTATGCCTAGCCAAAACCTTCATGAGCGCTCATTGGGCATGCATTATCTACCAAAGCAGCCAGAAGGTTAGCTTTGCGCAGTGGCAGTATCATAGCCCATGAGGTGTTAACCGAGGCGTGATTATTGCTAATTGAAAACTATTCCCAATACCCCGCCATGATGACTTGAAAAATAGTCAGCAATGGCAATTTTTGATAGTCTCTTGTGAGACTGGCATGCCTGGTTAAAAACAGATGAGTCACCTTAAGTCTTTGAAAGCTTGGCTGCTGTGGGCCATTAAAGAGTGGCAAAGAACTCTGCACATCTACGACGCGTTACTTTCTTCACCTGGCTTGTGTTTTTGCGTCGGGTTCGGAAAGTTCTACACAGGGGGTTTTTTCATGCCAGAGCTCCTACAAGCAATATCCTCGTAAGAGCAAAAGAGAAGGAAGTAGTGCTCATTCTTTGGAGAATCGTCTTGCTGCCAATCCTGGAAGAAGGGCCTTAATGACTTTTTACTGAAGCTTTCCCTTTTTTGGTTTAAAGAAAGTACAGGAAGAAGCTCCCATGTATGCAGCACGTCATCCACCAGAATCTATCTTCCCCTTGTAAGAAGCCATTGGATGACGTGCCCTCCTGTGGACCTTAGCGTTGCAGCCCGTCGTGTTGACCTACCTCATATCCATCTGCCATATCTCCATGTTATATCCCGAGCCGAGGGTGCGAGTCGTCGTCGTCGTCACAAAGGACCAGCTAGGCCAATTTCATCAGAGAGGTGTGGATTTTTTATGATCCTTGACAGTTGGGAGTGCCTTTCAGCCCCATGAGGTGAAAGTGTGCATTTTGTCCCAGAAAGTAGAGGTGAGACCTCGTTTGCATTTTGCCTTAAAGATCTGGGGCTTTTCTCTGGGAAAATGTTTCCTTCTGGGCCTTTTCTAGAGACACCTTTGTCAAATGCCAGTTTAATTAGCATAACAGTTCCCACAATGCTCTGCTCTGGCTCAATGTCCACCTATGCCTAGCCAAAACCTTCATGAGCGCTCATTGGGCATGCATTATCTACCAAAGCAGCCAGAAGGTTAGCTTTGCGCAGTGGCAGTATCGTAGCCCATGAGGTGTTAACCGAGGCGTGATTATTGCTAATTGGAAACTATTCCCAATACCCCGCCATGATGACTTGAAAAATAGTCAGCAATGGCAATTTTTGATAGTCTCTTGTGAGACTGGCATGCCTGGTTAAAAACAGATGAGTCACCTTAAGTCTTTGAAAGCTTGGCTGCTGTGGGCCATTAAAGAGTGGCAAAGAACTCTGCACATCTACGACACGTTACTTTCTTCACCTGGCTTGTGTTTTTGCGACGGGTTCGGAAAGTTCTACACAGGGGGTTTTTTCATGCCAGAGCTCCTACAAGCAATATCCTCGTAAGAGCAAAAGAGAAGGAAGTAGTGCTCATTCTTTGGAGAATCGTCTTGCTGCCAACCCTGGAAGAAAGGCCTTAATGACTTTTCACTGAAGCTTTCCTTTTTTTGGTTTAAAGAAAGTACCGGAAGAAGCTCCCATGTATGCAGCACGTCATCCACCAGAATCTATCTTCCCCTTGTAAGAAGCCATTGGATGACGTGCCCTCCTGTGGACCTTAGCGTTGCAGCCCGTCGTGTTGACCTACCTCATATCCATCTGCCATATCTCCATGTTATATCCCGAGCCGAGGGTGCGAGTCGTCGTCGTCACAAAGGACCAGCTAGGCCAATTTCATCAGAGAGGTGTGGATTTTTTATGATCCTTGACAGTTGGGAGTGCCTTTCAGCCCCATGAGGTGAAAGTGTGCATTTTGTCCCAGAAAGTAGAGGTGAGACCTCGTTTGCATTTTGCCTTAAAGATCTGGGGCTTTTCTCTGGGAAAATGTTTCCTTCTGGGCCTTTTCTAGAGACACCTTTGTCAAATGCCAGTTTAATTAGCATAACAGTTCCCACAATGCTCTGCTCTGGCTCAATGTCCACCTATGCCTAGCCAAAACCTTCATGAGCGCTCATTGGGCATGCATTATCTACCAAAGCAGCCAGAAGGTTAGCTTTGCGCAGTGGCAGTATCATAGCCCATGAGGTGTTAACCGAGGCGTGATTATTGCTAATTGAAAACTATTCCCAATACCCTGCCGTGATGACTTGAAAAATAGTCAGCAATGGCAATTTTTGATAGTCTCTTGTGAGACTGGCATGCCTGGTTAAAAACAGATGAATCACCTTAAGTCTTTGAAAGCTTGGCTGCTGTGGGCCATTAAAGAGTGGCAAAGAACTCTGCACATCTACAACGCGTTACTTTCTTCACCTGGCTTGTGTTTTTGCGACGGGTTCGGAAAGTTCTACACAGGGGTTTTTTTCATGCCAGAGCTCCTACAAGCAATATCCTCGTAAGAGCAAAAGAGAAGGAAGTAGTGCTCATTCTTTGGAGAATCGTCTTGCTGCCAACCCTGGAAGAAAGGCCTTAATGACTTTTCACTGAAGCTTTCCCTTTTTTGGTTTAAAGAAAGTACCGGTAGAAGCTCCCATGTATGCAGCACGTTATCCACCAGAATCTATCTTCCCCTTGTAAGAAGCCATTGGATGACGTGCCCTCCTGTGGACCTTAGCGTTGCAGCCCGTCGTGTTCACCTACCTCATATCCATCTGCCATATCTCCATGTTATATCCCGAGCCGAGGGTGCGAGTCGTCGTCGTCACAAAGGACCAGCTAGGCCAATTTCATCAGAGAGGTGTGGATTTTTTATGATCCTTGACAGTTGGGAGTGCCTTTCAGCCCCATGAGGTGAAAGTGTGCATTTTGTCCCAGAAAGTAGAGGTGAGACCTCGTTTGCATTTTGCCTTAAAGATCTGGGGCTTTTCTCTGGGAAAATGTTTCCTTCTGGGCCTTTTCTAGAGACACCTTTGTCAAATGCCAGTTTAATTAGCATAACAGTTCCCACAATGCTCTGCTCTGGCTCAATGTCCACCTATGCCTAGCCAAAACCTTCATGAGCGCTCATTGGGCATGCATTATCTACCAAAGCAACCAGAAGGTTAGCTTTGCGCAGTGGCAGTATCATAGCCCATGAGGTGTTAACCGAGGCGTGATTATTGCTAATTGAAAACTATTCCCAATACCCCGCCATGATGACTTGAAAAATAGTCAGCAATGGCAATTTTTGATAGTCTCTTGTGAGACTGGCATGCCTGGTTAAAAACAGATGAATCATCTTAAGTCTTTGAAAGCTTGGCTGCTGTGGGCCATTAAAGAGTGGCAAAGAACTCTGCACATCTACGACGCGTTACTTTCTTCACCTGGCTTGTGTTTTTGCGACGGGTTTGGAAAGTTCTACACAGGGGTTTTTTTCATGCCAGAGCTCCTACAAGCAATATCCTCGTAAGAGCAAAAGAGAAGGAAGTAGTGCTCATGCTTTGGAGAATCGTCTTGCTGCCAACCCTGGAAGAAAGGTCTTAATGACTTTTCACTGAAGCTTTCCATTTTTTGGTTTAAAGAAAGTACCGGAAGAAGCTCCCATGTATGCAGCACGTCATCCACCAGAATCTATCTTCCCCTTGTAAGAAGCCATTGGATGACGTGCCCTCCTGTGGACCTTAGCGTTGCAGCCCGTCGTGTTCACCTACCTCATATCCATCTGCCATATCTCCATGTTATATCCCGAGCCGAGGGTGCGAGTCGTCGTCGTCGTCACAAAGGACCAGCTAGGCCAATTTCATCAGAGAGGTGTGGATTTTTTATGATCCTTGACAGTTGGGAGTGCCTTTCAGCCCCATGAGGTGAAAGTGTGCATTTTGTCCCAGAAAGTAGAGGTGAGACCTCGTTTGCATTTTGCCTTAAAGATCTGGGACTTTTCTCTGGGAAAATGTTTCCTTCTGGGCCTTTTCTAGAGACACCTTTGTCAAATGCCAGTTTAATTAGCATAACAGTTCCCACAATGCTCTGCTCTGGCTCAATGTCCACCTATGCCTAGCCAAAACCTTCATGAGCGCTCATTGGGCATGCATTATCTACCAAAGCAGCCAGAAGGTTAGCTTTGCGCAGTGGCAGTATCATAGCCCATGAGGTGTTAACCGAGGCGTGATTATTGCTAATTGAAAACTATTCCCAATACCCCGCCATGATGACTTGAAAAATAGTCAGCAATGGCAATTTTTGATAGTCTCTTGTGAGACTGGCATGCCTGGTTAAAAACGGATGAGTCACCTTAAGTCTTTGAAAGCTTGGCTGCTGTGGGCCATTAAAGAGTGGCAAAGAACTCTGCACATCTACGACGCGTTACTTTCTTCACCTGGCTTGTGTTTTTGCGACGGGTTCGGAAAGTTCTACACAGGGGGTTTTTTCATGCCAGAGCTCCTACAAGCAATATCCTCGTAAGAGCAAAAGAGAAGGAAGTAGTGCTCATTCTTTGGAGAATCGTCTTGCTGCCAACCCTGGAAGAAGGGCCTTAATGACTTTTCACTGAAGCTTTCCCTTTTTTGGTTTAAAGAAAGTACAGGAAGAAGCTCCCATGTATGCAGCACGTCATCCACCAGAATCTATCTTCCCCTTGTAAGAAGCCATTGGATGACGTGCCCTCCTGTGGACCTTAGCGTTGCAGCCCGTCGTGTTGACCTACCTCATATCCATCTGCCATATCTCCATGTTATATCCCGAGCCGAGGGTGCGAGTCGTCGTCGTCGTCACAAAGGACCAGCTAGGCCAATTTCATCAGAGAGGTGTGGATTTTTTATGATCCTTGACAGTTGGGAGTGCCTTTCAGCCCCATGAGGTGAAAGTGTGCATTTTGTCCCAGAAAGTAGAGGTGAGACCTCGTTTGCATTTTGCCTTAAAGATCTGGGGCTTTTCTCTGGGAAAATGTTTCCTTCTGGGCCTTTTCTAGAGACACCTTTGTCAAATGCCAGTTTAATTAGCATAACAGTTCCCACAATGCTCTGCTCTGGCTCAATGTCCACCTATGCCTAGCCAAAACCTTCATGAGCGCTCATTGGGCATGCATTATCTACCAAAGCAGCCAGAAGGTTAGCTTTGCGCAGTGGCAGTATCATAGCCCATGAGGTGTTAACCGAGGCGTGATTATTGCTAATTGAAAACTATTCCCAATACCCCGCCATGATGACTTGAAAAATAGTCAGCAATGGCAATTTTTGATAGTCTCTTGTGAGACTGGCATGCCTGGTTAAAAACAGATGAGTCACCTTAAGTCTTTGAAAGCTTGGCTGCTGTGGGCCATTAAAGAGTGGCAAAGAACTCTGCACATCTACGACACGTTACTTTCTTCACCTGGCTTGTGTTTTTGCAACGGGTTCGGAAAGTTCTACACAGGGGGTTTTTTCATGCCAGAGCTCCTACAAGCAATATCCTCGTAAGAGCAAAAGAGAAGGAAGTAGTGCTCATTCTTTGGAGAATCGTCTTGCTGCCAACCCTGGAAGAAGGGCCTTAATGACTTTTCACTGAAGCTTTCCCTTTTTTGGTTTAAAGAAAGTACAGGAAGAAGCTCCCATGTATGCAGCACGTCATCCACCAGAATCTATCTTCCCCTTGTAAGAAGCCATTGGATGACGTGCCCTCCTGTGGACCTTAGCGTTGCAGCCCGTCGTGTTGACCTACCTCATATCCATCTGCCATATCTCCATGTTATATCCCGAGCCGAGGGTGCGAGTCGTCGTCGTCGTCGTCGTCACAAAGGACCAGCTAGGCCAATTTCATCAGAGAGGTGTGGATTTTTTATGATCCTTGACAGTTGGGAGTGCCTTTCAGCCCCATGAGGTGAAAGTGTGCATTTTGTCCCAGAAAGTAGAGGTGAGACCTCGTTTGCATTTTGCCTTAAAGATCTGGGGCTTTTCTCTGGGAAAATGTTTCCTTCTGGGCCTTTTCTAGAGACACCTTTGTCAAATGCCAGTTTAATTAGCATAACAGTTCCCACAATGCTCTGCTCTGGCTCAATGTCCACCTATGCCTAGCCAAAACCTTCATGAGCACTCATTGGGCATGCATTATCTACCAAAGCAGCCAGAAGGTTAGCTTTGCGCAGTGGCAGTATTATAGCCCATGAGGTGTTAACCGAGGCGTGATTATTGCTAATTGAAAACTATTCCCAATACCCCGCCATGATGACTTGAAAAATAGTCAGCAATGGCAATTTTTGATAGTCTCTTGTGAGACTGGCATGCCTGGTTAAAAACAGATGAATCACCTTAAGTCTTTGAAAGCTTGGCTGCTGTGGGCCATTAAAGAGTGGCAAAGAACTCTGCACATCTACGACGCGTTACTTTCTTCACCTGGCTTGTGTTTTTGCAACGGGTTCGGAAAGTTCTACACAGGGGGTTTTTTTCATGCCAGAGCTCCTACAAGCAATATCCTCGTAAGAGCAAAAGAGAAGGAAGTAGTGCTCATTCTTTGGAGAATCGTCTTGCTGCCAACCCTGGAAGAAAGGCCTTAATGACTTTTCACTGAAGCTTTCCTTTTTTTGGTTTAAAGAAAGTACCGGAAGAAGCTCCCATGTATGCAGCACGTCATCCACCAGAATCTATCTTCCCCTTGTAAGAAGCCATTGGATGACGTGCCCTCCTGTGGACCTTAGCGTTGCAGCCCGTCGTGTTGACCTACCTCATATCCATCTGCCATATCTCCATGTTATATCCCGAGCCGAGGGTGCGAGTCGTCGTCGTCACAAAGGACCAGCTAGGCCAATTTCATCAGAGAGGTGTGGATTTTTTATGATCCTTGACAGTTGGGAGTGCCTTTCAGCCCCATGAGGTGAAAGTGTGCATTTTGTCCCAGAAAGTAGAGGTGAGACCTCGTTTGCATTTTGCCTTAAAGATCTGGGGCTTTTCTCTGGGAAAATGTTTCCTTCTGGGCCTTTTCTAGAGACACCTTTGTCAAATGCCAGTTTAATTAGCATAACAGTTCCCACAATGCTCTGCTCTGGCTCAATGTCCACCTATGCCTAGCCAAAACCTTCATGAGCGCTCATTGGGCATGCATTATCTACCAAAGCAGCCAGAAGGTTAGCTTTGCGCAGTGGCAGTATCATAGCCCATGAGGTGTTAACCGAGGCGTGATTATTGCTAATTGAAAACTATTCCCAATACCCCGCCGTGATGACTTGAAAAATAGTCAGCAATGGCAATTTTTGATAGTCTCTTGTGAGACTGGCATGCCTGGTTAAAAACAGATGAATCACCTTAAGTCTTTGAAAGCTTGGCTGCTGTGTGCCATTAAAGAGTGGCAAAGAACTCTGCACATCTACGACGCGTTACTTTCTTCACCTGGCTTGTGTTTTTGCAACGGGTTCGGAAAGTTCTACACAGGGGTTTTTTTCATGCCAGAGCTCCTACAAGCAATATCCTCGTAAGAGCAAAAGAGAAGGAAGTAGTGCTCATTCTTTGGAGAATCGTCTTGCTGCCAACCCTGGAAGAAAGGCCTTAATGACTTTTCACTGAAGCTTTCCCTTTTTTGGTTTAAAGAAAGTACCGGAAGAAGCTCCCATGTATGCAGCACGTCATCCACCAGAATCTATCTTCCCCTTGCAAGAAGCCATTGGATGACGTGCCCTCCTGTGGACCTTAGCGTTGCAGCCCGTCGTGTTGACCTACCTCATATCCATCTGCCATATCTCCATGTTATATCCCGAGCCGAGGGTGCGAGTCGTCGTCGTCACAAAGGACCAGCTAGGCCAATTTCATCAGAGAGGTGTGGATTTTTTATGATCCTTGACAGTTGGGAGTGCCTTTCAGCCCCATGAGGTGAAAGTGTGCATTTTGTCCCAGAAAGTAGAGGTGAGACCTCGTTTGCATTTTGCCTTAAAGATCTGGGGCTTTTCTCTGGGAAAATGTTTCCTTCTGGGCCTTTTCTAGAGACACCTTTGTCAAATGCCAGTTTAATTAGCATAACAGTTCCCACAATGCTCTGCTCTGGCTCAATGTCCACCTATGCCTAGCCAAAACCTTCATGAGCGCTCATTGGGCATGCATTATCTACCAAAGCAGCCAGAAGGTTAGCTTTGCGCAGTGGCAGTATCATAGCCCATGAGGTGTTAACCGAGGCGTGATTATTGCTAATTGAAAACTATTCCCAATACCCTGCCGTGATGACTTGAAAAATAGTCAGCAATGGCAATTTTTGATAGTCTCTTGTGAGACTGGCATGCCTGGTTAAAAACAGATGAATCGCCTTAAGTCTTTGAAAGCTTGGCTGCTGTGGGCCATTAAAGAGTGGCAAAGAACTCTGCACATCTGCAACGCGTTACTTTCTTCACCTGGCTTGTGTTTTTGCGACGGGTTCGGAAAGTTCTACACAGGGGTTTTTTTCATGCCAGAGCTCCTACAAGCAATATCCTCGTAAGAGCAAAAGAGAAGGAAGTAGTGCTCATTCTTTGGAGAATCGTCTTGCTGCCAACCCTGGAAGAAAGGTCTTAATGACTTTTCACTGAAGCTTTCCATTTTTTGGTTTAAAGAAAGTACCGGAAGAAGCTCCCATGTATGCAGCACGTCATCCACCAGAATCTATCTTCCCCTTGTAAGAAGCCATTGGATGACGTGCCCTCCTGTGGACCTTAGCGTTGCAGCCCGTCGTGTTCACCTACCTCATATCCATCTGCCATATCTCCATGTTATATCCCGAGCCGAGGGTGCGAGTCGTCGTCGTCACAAAGGACCAGCTAGGCCAATTTCATCAGAGAGGTGTGGATTTTTTATGATCCTTGACAGTTGGGAGTGCCTTTCAGCCCCATGAGGTGAAAGTGTGCATTTTGTCCCAGAAAGTAGAGGTGAGACCTCGTTTGCATTTTGCCTTAAAGATCTGGGGCTTTTCTCTGGGAAAATGTTTCCTTCTGGGCCTTTTCTAGAGACACCTTTGTCAAATGCCAGTTTAATTAGCATAACAGTTCCCACAATGCTCTGCTCTGGCTCAATGTCCACCTATGCCTAGCCAAAACCTTCATGAGCGCTCATTGGGCATGCATTATCTACCAAAGCAGCCAAAAGGTTAGCTTTGCGCAGTGGCAGTATCATAGCCCATGAGGTGTTAACCGAGGCGTGATTATTGCTAATTGAAAACTATTCCCAATACCCCGCCATGATGACTTGAAAAATAGTCAGCAATGGCAATTTTTGATAGTCTCTTGTGAGACTGGCATGCCTGGTTAAAAACAGATGAGTCACCTTAAGTCTTTGAAAGCTTGGCTGCTGTGGGCCATTAAAGAGTGGCAAAGAACTCTGCACATCTACGACACGTTACTTTCTTCACCTGGCTTGTGTTTTTGCGACGGGTTCGGAAAGTTCTACACAGGGGGTTTTTTCATGCCAGAGCTCCTACAAGCAATATCCTCGTAAGAGCAAAAGAGAAGGAAGTAGTGCTCATTCTTTGGAGAATCGTCTTGCTGCCAACCCTGGAAGAAGGGCCTTAATGACTTTTCACTGAAGCTTTCCCTTTTTTGGTTTAAAGAAAGTACAGGAAGAAGCTCCCATGTATGCAGCACGTCATCCACCAGAATCTATCTTCTCCTTGTAAGAAGCCATTGGATGACGCGCCCTCCTGTGGACCTTAGCGTTGCAGCCCGTCGTGTTGACCTACCTCATATCCATCTGCCATATCTCCATGTTATATCCCGAGCCGAGGGTGCGAGTCGTCGTCGTCGTCACAAAGGACCAGCTAGGCCAATTTCATCAGAGAGGTGTGGATTTTTTATGATCCTTGACAGTTGGGAGTGCCTTTCAGCCCCATGAGGTGAAAGTGTGCATTTTGTCCCAGAAAGTAGAGGTGAGACCTCGTTTGCATTTTGCCTTAAAGATCTGGGGCTTTTCTCTGGGAAAATGTTTCCTTCTGGGCCTTTTCTAGAGACACCTTTGTCAAATGCCAGTTTAATTAGCATAACAGTTCCCACAATGCTCTGCTCTGGCTCAATGTCCACCTATGCCTAGCCAAAACCTTCATGAGCGCTCATTGGGCATGCATTATCTACCAAAGCAGCCAGAAGGTTAGCTTTGCGTAGTGGCAGTATCATAGCCCATGAGGTGTTAACCGAGGCGTGATTATTGCTAATTGAAAGCTATTCCCAATACCCCGCCATGATGACTTGAAAAATAGTCAGCAATGGCAATTTTTGATAGTCTCTTGTGAGGCTGGCATGCCTGGTTAAAAACAGATGAGTCACCTTAAGTCTTTGAAAGCTTGGCTGCTGTGGGCCATTAAAGAGTGGCAAAGAACTCTGCACATCTACGACGCGTTACTTTCTTCACCTGGCTTGTGTTTTTGCGTCGGGTTCGGAAAGTTCTACACAGGGGGTTTTTTCATGCCAGAGCTCCTACAAGCAATATCCTCGTAAGAGCAAAAGAGAAGGAAGTAGTGCTCATTCTTTGGAGAATCGTCTTGCTGCCAATCCTGGAAGAAGGGCCTTAATGACTTTTTACTGAAGCTTTCCCTTTTTTGGTTTAAAGAAAGTACAGGAAGAAGCTCCCATGTATGCAGCACGTCATCCACCAGAATCTATCTTCCCCTTGTAAGAAGCCATTGGATGACGTGCCCTCCTGTGGACCTTAGCGTTGCAGCCCGTCGTGTTGACCTACCTCATATCCATCTGCCATATCTCCATGTTATATCCCGAGCCGAGGGTGCGAGTCGTCGTCGTCGTCACAAAGGACCAGCTAGGCCAATTTCATCAGAGAGGTGTGGATTTTTTATGATCCTTGACAGTTGGGAGTGCCTTTCAGCCCCATGAGGTGAAAGTGTGCATTTTGTCCCAGAAAGTAGAGGTGAGACCTCGTTTGCATTTTGCCTTAAAGATCTGGGGCTTTTCTCTGGGAAAATGTTTCCTTCTGGGCCTTTTCTAGAGACACCTTTGTCAAATGCCAGTTTAATTAGCATAACAGTTCCCACAATGCTCTGCTCTGGCTCAATGTCCACCTATGCCTAGCCAAAACCTTCATGAGCGCTCATTGGGCATGCATTATCTACCAAAGCAGCCAGAAGGTTAGCTTTGCGCAGTGGCAGTATCGTAGCCCATGAGGTGTTAACCGAGGCGTGATTATTGCTAATTGGAAACTATTCCCAATACCCCGCCATGATGACTTGAAAAATAGTCAGCAATGGCAATTTTTGATAGTCTCTTGTGAGACTGGCATGCCTGGTTAAAAACAGATGAGTCACCTTAAGTCTTTGAAAGCTTGGCTGCTGTGGGCCATTAAAGAGTGGCAAAGAACTCTGCACATCTACGACACGTTACTTTCTTCACCTGGCTTGTGTTTTTGCGACGGGTTCGGAAAGTTCTACACAGGGGGTTTTTTCATGCCAGAGCTCCTACAAGCAATATCCTCGTAAGAGCAAAAGAGAAGGAAGTAGTGCTCATTCTTTGGAGAATCGTCTTGCTGCCAACCCTGGAAGAAAGGCCTTAATGACTTTTCACTGAAGCTTTCCTTTTTTTGGTTTAAAGAAAGTACCGGAAGAAGCTCCCATGTATGCAGCACGTCATCCACCAGAATCTATCTTCCCCTTGTAAGAAGCCATTGGATGACGTGCCCTCCTGTGGACCTTAGCGTTGCAGCCCGTCGTGTTGACCTACCTCATATCCATCTGCCATATCTCCATGTTATATCCCGAGCCGAGGGTGCGAGTCGTCGTCGTCACAAAGGACCAGCTAGGCCAATTTCATCAGAGAGGTGTGGATTTTTTATGATCCTTGACAGTTGGGAGTGCCTTTCAGCCCCATGAGGTGAAAGTGTGCATTTTGTCCCAGAAAGTAGAGGTGAGACCTCGTTTGCATTTTGCCTTAAAGATCTGGGGCTTTTCTCTGGGAAAATGTTTCCTTCTGGGCCTTTTCTAGAGACACCTTTGTCAAATGCCAGTTTAATTAGCATAACAGTTCCCACAATGCTCTGCTCTGGCTCAATGTCCACCTATGCCTAGCCAAAACCTTCATGAGCGCTCATTGGGCATGCATTATCTACCAAAGCAACCAGAAGGTTAGCTTTGCGCAGTGGCAGTATCATAGCCCATGAGGTGTTAACCGAGGCGTGATTATTGCTAATTGAAAACTATTCCCAATACCCCGCCATGATGACTTGAAAAATAGTCAGCAATGGCAATTTTTGATAGTCTCTTGTGAGACTGGCATGCCTGGTTAAAAACAGATGAATCATCTTAAGTCTTTGAAAGCTTGGCTGCTGTGGGCCATTAAAGAGTGGCAAAGAACTCTGCACATCTACGACGCGTTACTTTCTTCACCTGGCTTGTGTTTTTGCGACGGGTTTGGAAAGTTCTACACAGGGGTTTTTTTCATGCCAGAGCTCCTACAAGCAATATCCTCGTAAGAGCAAAAGAGAAGGAAGTAGTGCTCATGCTTTGGAGAATCGTCTTGCTGCCAACCCTGGAAGAAAGGTCTTAATGACTTTTCACTGAAGCTTTCCATTTTTTGGTTTAAAGAAAGTACCGGAAGAAGCTCCCATGTATGCAGCACGTCATCCACCAGAATCTATCTTCCCCTTGTAAGAAGCCATTGGATGACGTGCCCTCCTGTGGACCTTAGCGTTGCAGCCCGTCGTGTTCACCTACCTCATATCCATCTGCCATATCTCCATGTTATATCCCGAGCCGAGGGTGCGAGTCGTCGTCGTCGTCACAAAGGACCAGCTAGGCCAATTTCATCAGAGAGGTGTGGATTTTTTATGATCCTTGACAGTTGGGAGTGCCTTTCAGCCCCATGAGGTGAAAGTGTGCATTTTGTCCCAGAAAGTAGAGGTGAGACCTCGTTTGCATTTTGCCTTAAAGATCTGGGACTTTTCTCTGGGAAAATGTTTCCTTCTGGGCCTTTTCTAGAGACACCTTTGTCAAATGCCAGTTTAATTAGCATAACAGTTCCCACAATGCTCTGCTCTGGCTCAATGTCCACCTATGCCTAGCCAAAACCTTCATGAGCGCTCATTGGGCATGCATTATCTACCAAAGCAGCCAGAAGGTTAGCTTTGCGCAGTGGCAGTATCATAGCCCATGAGGTGTTAACCGAGGCGTGATTATTGCTAATTGAAAACTATTCCCAATACCCTGCCATGATGACTTGAAAAATAGTCAGCAATGGCAATTTTTGATAGTCTCTTGTGAGGCTGGCATGCCTGGTTAAAAACAGATGAGTCACCTTAAGTCTTTGAAAGCTTGGCTGCTGTGGGCCATTAAAGAGTGGCAAAGAACTCTGCACATCTACGACGCGTTACTTTCTTCACCTGGCTTGTGTTTTTGCGACGGGTTCGGAAAGTTCTACACGGGGTTTTTTCATGCCAGAGCTCCTACAAGCAATATCCTCGTAAGAGCAAAAGAGAAGGAAGTAGTGCTCATTCTTTGGAGAATCGTCTTGCTGCCAACCCTGGAAGAAAGGCCTTAATGACTTTTCACTGAAGCTTTCCCTTTTTTGGTTTAAAGAAAGTACAGGAAGAAGCTCCCATGTATGCAGCACGTCATCCACCAGAATCTATCTTCCCCTTGTAAGAAGCCATTGGATGACGTGCCCTCCTGTGGACCTTAGCGTTGCAGCCCGTCGTGTTGACCTACCTCATATCCATCTGCCATATCTCCATGTTATATCCCGAGCCGAGGGTGCGAGTCGTCGTCGTCGTCACAAAGGACCAGCTAGGCCAATTTCATCAGAGAGGTGTGGATTTTTTATGATCCTTGACAGTTGGGAGTGCCTTTCAGCCCCATGAGGTGAAAGTGTGCATTTTGTCCCAGAAAGTAGAGGTGAGACCTCGTTTGCATTTTGCCTTAAAGATCTGGGGCTTTTCTCTGGGAAAATGTTTCCTTCTGGGCCTTTTCTAGAGACACCTTTGTCAAATGCCAGTTTAATTAGCATAACAGTTCCCACAATGCTCTGCTCTGGCTCAATGTCCACCTATGCCTAGCCAAAACCTTCATGAGCGCTCATTGGGCATGCATTATCTACCAAAGCAGCCAGAAGGTTAGCTTTGCGCAGTGGCAGTATCATAGCCCATGAGGTGTTAACCGAGGCGTGATTATTGCTAATTGAAAACTATTCCCAATACCCCGCCATGATGACTTGAAAAATAGTCAGCAATGGCAATTTTTGATAGTCTCTTGTGAGACTGGCATGCCTGGTTAAAAACAGATGAGTCACCTTAAGTCTTTGAAAGCTTGGCTGCTGTGGGCCATTAAAGAGTGGCAAAGAACTCTGCACATCTACGACGCGTTACTTTCTTCACCTGGCTTGTGTTTTTGCGACGGGTTCGGAAAGTTCTACACGGGGTTTTTTCATGCCAGAGCTCCTACAAGCAATATCCTCGTAAGAGCAAAAGAGAAGGAAGTAGTGCTCATTCTTTGGAGAATCGTCTTGCTGCCAACCCTGGAAGAAAGGCCTTAATGACTTTTCACTGAAGCTTTCCCTTTTTTGGTTTAAAGAAAGTACAGGAAGAAGCTCCCATGTATGCAGCACGTCATCCACCAGAATCTATCTTCCCCTTGTAAGAAGCCATTGGATGACGTGCCCTCCTGTGGACCTTAGCGTTGCAGCCCGTCGTGTTGACCTACCTCATATCCATCTGCCATATCTCCATGTTATATCCCGAGCCGAGGGTGCGAGTCGTCGTCGTCGTCACAAAGGACCAGCTAGGCCAATTTCATCAGAGAGGTGTGGATTTTTTATGATCCTTGACAGTTGGGAGTGCCTTTCAGCCCCATGAGGTGAAAGTGTGCATTTTGTCCCAGAAAGTAGAGGTGAGACCTCGTTTGCATTTTGCCTTAAAGATCTGGGGCTTTTCTCTGGGAAAATGTTTCCTTCTGGGCCTTTTCTAGAGACACCTTTGTCAAATGCCAGTTTAATTAGCATAACAGTTCCCACAATGCTCTGCTCTGGCTCAATGTCCACCTATGCCTAGCCAAAACCTTCATGAGCGCTCATTGGGCATGCATTATCTACCAAAGCAGCCAGAAGGTTAGCTTTGCGCAGTGGCAGTATCATAGCCCATGAGGTGTTAACCGAGGCGTGATTATTGCTAATTGAAAACTATTCCCAATACCCCGCCATGATGACTTGAAAAATAGTCAGCAATAGCAATTTTTGATAGTCTCTTGTGAGACTGGCATGCCTGGTTAAAAACAGATGAGTCACCTTAAGTCTTTGAAAGCTTGGCTGCTGTGGGCCATTAAAGAGTGGCAAAGAACTCTGCACATCTACGACGCGTTACTTTCTTCACCTGGCTTGTGTTTTTGCGACGGGTTCGGAAAGTTCTACACAGGGGGTTTTTTCATGCCAGAGCTCCTACAAGCAATATCCTCGTAAGAGCAAAAGAGAAGGAAGTAGTGCTCATTCTTTGGAGAATCGTCTTGCTGCCAACCCTGGAAGAAGGGCCTTAATGACTTTTCACTGAAGCTTTCCCTTTTTTGGTTTAAAGAAAGTACAGGAAGAAGCTCCCATGTATGCAGCACGTCATCCACCAGAATCTATCTTCCCCTTGTAAGAAGCCATTGGATGACGTGCCCTCCTGTGGACCTTAGCGTTGCAGCCCGTCGTGTTGACCTACCTCATATCCATCTGCCATATCTCCATGTTATATCCCGAGCCGAGGGTGCGAGTCGTCGTCGTCGTCACAAAGGACCAGCTAGGCCAATTTCATCAGAGAGGTGTGGATTTTTTATGATCCTTGACAGTTGGGAGTGCCTTTCAGCCCCATGAGGTGAAAGTGTGCATTTTGTCCCAGAAAGTAGAGGTGAGACCTCGTTTGCATTTTGCCTTAAAGATCTGGGGCTTTTCTCTGGGAAAATGTTTCCTTCTGGGCCTTTTCTAGAGACACCTTTGTCAAATGCCAGTTTAATTAGCATAACAGTTCCCACAATGCTCTGCTCTGGCTCAATGTCCACCTATGCCTAGCCAAAACCTTCATGAGCGCTCATTGGGCATGCATTATCTACCAAAGCAGCCAGAAGGTTAGCTTTGCGCAGTGGCAGTATCATAGCCCATGAGGTGTTAACTGAGGCGTGATTATTGCTAATTGAAAACTATTCCCAATACCCCGCCATGATGACTTGAAAAATAGTCAGCAATGGAAATTTTTGATAGTCTCTTGTGAGACTGGCATGCCTGGTTAAAAACAGATGAGTCACCTTAAGTCTTTGAAAGCTTGGCTGCTGTGGGCCATTAAAGAGTGGCAAAGAACTCTGCACATCTACGACGCGTTACTTTCTTCACCTGGCTTGTGTTTTTGCGACGGGTTCGGAAAGTTCTACACAGGGGGTTTTTTCATGCCAGAGCTCCTACAAGCAATATCCTCGTAAGAGCAAAAGAGAAGGAAGTAGTGCTCATTCTTTGGAGAATCGTCTTGCTGCCAACCCTGGAAGAAGGGCCTTAATGACTTTTCACTGAAGCTTTCCCTTTTTTGGTTTAAAGAAAGTACAGGAAGAAGCTCCCATGTATGCAGCACGTCATCCACCAGAATCTATCTTCCCCTTGTAAGAAGCCATTGGATGACGTGCCCTCCTGTGGACCTTAGCGTTGCAGCCCGTCGTGTTGACCTACCTCATATCCATCTGCCATATCTCCATGTTATATCCCGAGCCGAGGGTGCGAGTCGTCGTCGTCGTCACAAAGGACCAGCTAGGCCAATTTCATCAGAGAGGTGTGGATTTTTTATGATCCTTGACAGTTGGGAGTGCCTTTCAGCCCCATGAGGTGAAAGTGTGCATTTTGTCCCAGAAAGTAGAGGTGAGACCTCGTTTGCATTTTGCCTTAAAGATCTGGGGCTTTTCTCTGGGAAAATGTTTCCTTCTGGGCCTTTTCTAGAGACACCTTTGTCAAATGCCAGTTTAATTAGCATAACAGTTCCCACAATGCTCTGCTCTGGCTCAATGTCCACCTATGCCTAGCCAAAACCTTCATGAGCGCTCATTGGGCATGCATTATCTACCAAAGCAGCCAGAAGGTTAGCTTTGCGCAGTGGCAGTATCATAGCCCATGAGGTGTTAACCGAGGCGTGATTATTGCTAATTGAAAACTATTCCCAATACCCCGCCATGATGACTTGAAAAATAGTCAGCAATGGAAATTTTTGATAGTCTCTTGTGAGACTGGCATGCCTGGTTAAAAACAGATGAGTCACCTTAAGTCTTTGAAAGCTTGGCTGCTGTGGGCCATTAAAGAGTGGCAAAGAACTCTGCACATCTACGACGCGTTACTTTCTTCACCTGGCTTGTGTTTTTGCGACGGGTTCGGAAAGTTCTACACGGGGTTTTTTCATGCCAGAGCTCCTACAAGCAATATCCTCGTAAGAGCAAAAGAGAAGGAAGTAGTGCTCATTCTTTGGAGAATCGTCTTGCTGCCAACCCTGGAAGAAAGGCCTTAATGACTTTTCACTGAAGCTTTCCCTTTTTTGGTTTAAAGAAAGTACAGGAAGAAGCTCCCATGTATGCAGCACGTCATCCACCAGAATCTATCTTCCCCTTGTAAGAAGCCATTGGATGACGTGCCCTCCTGTGGACCTTAGCGTTGCAGCCCGTCGTGTTGACCTACCTCATATCCATCTGCCATATCTCCATGTTATATCCCGAGCCGAGGGTGCGAGTCGTCGTCGTCGTCACAAAGGACCAGCTAGGCCAATTTCATCAGAGAGGTGTGGATTTTTTATGATCCTTGACAGTTGGGAGTGCCTTTCAGCCCCATGAGGTGAAAGTGTGCATTTTGTCCCAGAAAGTAGAGGTGAGACCTCGTTTGCATTTTGCCTTAAAGATCTGGGGCTTTTCTCTGGGAAAATGTTTCCTTCTGGGCCTTTTCTAGAGACACCTTTGTCAAATGCCAGTTTAATTAGCATAACAGTTCCCACAATGCTCTGCTCTGGCTCAATGTCCACCTATGCCTAGCCAAAACCTTCATGAGCGCTCATTGGGCATGCATTATCTACCAAAGCAGCCAGAAGGTTAGCTTTGCGCAGTGGCAGTATCATAGCCCATGAGGTGTTAACCGAGGCGTGATTATTGCTAATTGAAAACTATTCCCAATACCCCGCCATGATGACTTGAAAAATAGTCAGCAATGGCAATTTTTGATAGTCTCTTGTGAGACTGGCATGCCTGGTTAAAAACAGATGAGTCACCTTAAGTCTTTGAAAGCTTGGCTGCTGTGGGCCATTAAAGAGTGGCAAAGAACTCTGCACATCTACGACACGTTACTTTCTTCACCTGGCTTGTGTTTTTGCGACGGGTTCGGAAAGTTCTACACAGGGGGTTTTTTCATGCCAGAGCTCCTACAAGCAATATCCTCGTAAGAGCAAAAGAGAAGGAAGTAGTGCTCATTCTTTGGAGAATCGTCTTGCTGCCAACCCTGGAAGAAAGGCCTTAATGACTTTTCACTGAAGCTTTCCCTTTTTTGGTTTAAAGAAAGTACAGGAAGAAGCTCCCATGTATGCAGCACGTCATCCACCAGAATCTATCTTCCCCTTGTAAGAAGCCATTGGATGACGTGCCCTCCTGTGGACCTTAGCGTTGCAGCCCGTCGTGTTGACCTACCTCATATCCATCTGCCATATCTCCATGTTATATCCCGAGCCGAGGGTGCGAGTCGTCGTCGTCGTCACAAAGGACCAGCTAGGCCAATTTCATCAGAGAGGTGTGGATTTTTTATGATCCTTGACAGTTGGGAGTGCCTTTCAGCCCCATGAGGTGAAAGTGTGCATTTTGTCCCAGAAAGTAGAGGTGAGACCTCGTTTGCATTTTGCCTTAAAGATCTGGGGCTTTTCTCTGGGAAAATGTTTCCTTCTGGGCCTTTTCTAGAGACACCTTTGTCAAATGCCAGTTTAATTAGCATAACAGTTCCCACAATGCTCTGCTCTGGCTCAATGTCCACCTATGCCTAGCCAAAACCTTCATGAGCGCTCATTGGGCATGCATTATCTACCAAAGCAGCCAGAAGGTTAGCTTTGCGCAGTGGCAGTATCATAGCCCATGAGGTGTTAACTGAGGCGTGATTATTGCTAATTGAAAACTATTCCCAATACCCCGCCATGATGACTTGAAAAATAGTCAGCAATGGCAATTTTTGATAGTCTCTTGTGAGACTGGCATGCCTGGTTAAAAACAGATGAGTCACCTTAAGTCTTTGAAAGCTTGGCTGCTGTGGGCCATTAAAGAGTGGCAAAGAACTCTGCACATCTACGACACGTTACTTTCTTCACCTGGCTTGTGTTTTTGCGACGGGTTCGGAAAGTTCTACACAGGGGGTTTTTTCATGCCAGAGCTCCTACAAGCAATATCCTCGTAAGAGCAAAAGAGAAGGAAGTAGTGCTCATTCTTTGGAGAATCGTCTTGCTGCCAACCCTGGAAGAAGGGCCTTAATGACTTTTCACTGAAGCTTTCCCTTTTTTGGTTTAAAGAAAGTACAGGAAGAAGCTCCCATGTATGCAGCACGTCATCCACCAGAATCTATCTTCCCCTTGTAAGAAGCCATTGGATGACGTGCCCTCCTGTGGACCTTAGCGTTGCAGCCCGTCGTGTTGACCTACCTCATATCCATCTGCCATATCTCCATGTTATATCCCGAGCCGAGGGTGCGAGTCGTCGTCGTCGTCGTCACAAAGGACCAGCTAGGCCAATTTCATCAGAGAGGTGTGGATTTTTTATGATCCTTGACAGTTGGGAGTGCCTTTCAGCCCCATGAGGTGAAAGTGTGCATTTTGTCCCAGAAAGTAGAGGTGAGACCTCGTTTGCATTTTGCCTTAAAGATCTGGGGCTTTTCTCTGGGAAAATGTTTCCTTCTGGGCCTTTTCTAGAGACACCTTTGTCAAATGCCAGTTTAATTAGCATAACAGTTCCCACAATGCTCTGCTCTGGCTCAATGTCCACCTATGCCTAGCCAAAACCTTCATGAGCGCTCATTGGGCATGCATTATCTACCAAAGCAGCCAGAAGGTTAGCTTTGCGCAGTGGCAGTATCATAGCCCATGAGGTGTTAACCGAGGCGTGATTATTGCTAATTGAAAACTATTCCCAATACCCCGCCATGATGACTTGAAAAATAGTCAGCAATGGCAATTTTTGATAGTCTCTTGTGAGACTGGCATGCCTGGTTAAAAACAGATGAGTCACCTTAAGTCTTTGAAAGCTTGGCTGCTGTGGGCCATTAAAGAGTGGCAAAGAACTCTGCACATCTACGACGCGTTACTTTCTTCACCTGGCTTGTGTTTTTGCGACGGGTTCGGAAAGTTCTACACGGGGTTTTTTCATGCCAGAGCTCCTACAAGCAATATCCTCGTAAGAGCAAAAGAGAAGGAAGTAGTGCTCATTCTTTGGAGAATCGTCTTGCTGCCAACCCTGGAAGAAAGGCCTTAATGACTTTTCACTGAAGCTTTCCCTTTTTTGGTTTAAAGAAAGTACAGGAAGAAGCTCCCATGTATGCAGCACGTCATCCACCAGAATCTATCTTCCCCTTGTAAGAAGCCATTGGATGACGTGCCCTCCTGTGGACCTTAGCGTTGCAGCCCGTCGTGTTGACCTACCTCATATCCATCTGCCATATCTCCATGTTATATCCCGAGCCGAGGGTGCGAGTCGTCGTCGTCGTCACAAAGGACCAGCTAGGCCAATTTCATCAGAGAG
Source organism: Spea bombifrons (assembly GCF_027358695.1). Classification (NCBI taxonomy): domain Eukaryota; kingdom Metazoa; phylum Chordata; class Amphibia; order Anura; family Pelobatidae; genus Spea; species Spea bombifrons. Next base: position 108,565,217 of record NC_071091.1, on the reverse strand, counting down.
GTGTGGATTTTTTTATGATCCTTGACAGTTGGGAGTGCCTTTCAGCCCCATGAGGTGAAAGTGTGCATTTTGTCCCAGAAAGTAGAGGTGAGACCTCGTTTGCATTTTGCCTTAAAGATCTGGGGCTTTTCTCTGGGAAAATGTTTCCTTCTGGGCCTTTTCTAGAGACACCTTTGTCAAATGCCAGTTTAATTAGCATAACAGTTCCCACAATGCTCTGCTCTGGCTCAATGTCCACCTATGCCTAGCCAAAACCTTCATGAGCGCTCATTGGGCATGCATTATCTACCAAAGCAGCCAGAAGGTTAGCTTTGCGCAGTGGCAGTATCATAGCCCATGAGGTGTTAACCGAGGCGTGATTATTGCTAATTGAAAACTATTCCCAATACCCCGCCATGATGACTTGAAAAATAGTCAGCAATGGCAATTTTTGATAGTCTCTTGTGAGACTGGCATGCCTGGTTAAAAACAGATGAGTCACCTTAAGTCTTTGAAAGCTTGGCTGCTGTGGGCCATTAAAGAGTGGCAAAGAACTCTGCACATCTACGACGCGTTACTTTCTTCACCTGGCTTGTGTTTTTGCGACGGGTTCGGAAAGTTCTACACAGGGGGTTTTTTCATGCCAGAGCTCCTACAAGCAATATCCTCGTAAGAGCAAAAGAGAAGGAAGTAGTGCTCATTCTTTGGAGAATCGTCTTGCTGCCAACCCTGGAAGAAAGGCCTTAATGACTTTTCACTGAAGCTTTCCCTTTTTTGGTTTAAAGAAAGTACAGGAAGAAGCTCCCATGTATGCAGCACGTCATCCACCAGAATCTATCTTCCCCTTGTAAGAAGCCATTGGATGACGTGCCCTCCTGTGGACCTTAGCGTTGCAGCCCGTCGTGTTGACCTACCTCATATCCATCTGCCATATCTCCATGTTATATCCCGAGCCGAGGGTGCGAGTCGTCGTCGTCGTCACAAAGGACCAGCTAGGCCAATTTCATCAGAGAGGTGTGGATTTTTTATGATCCTTGACAGTTGGGAGTGCCTTTCAGCCCCATGAGGTGAAAGTGTGCATTTTGTCCCAGAAAGTAGAGGTGAGACCTCGTTTGCATTTTGCCTTAAAGATCTGGGGCTTTTCTCTGGGAAAATGTTTCCTTCTGGGCCTTTTCTAGAGACACCTTTGTCAAATGCCAGTTTAATTAGCATAACAGTTCCCACAATGCTCTGCTCTGGCTCAATGTCCACCTATGCCTAGCCAAAACCTTCATGAGCGCTCATTGGGCATGCATTATCTACCAAAGCAGCCAGAAGGTTAGCTTTGCGCAGTGGCAGTATCATAGCCCATGAGGTGTTAACCGAGGCGTGATTATTGCTAATTGAAAACTATTCCCAATACCCCGCCATGATGACTTGAAAAATAGTCAGCAATGGCAATTTTTGATAGTCTCTTGTGAGACTGGCATGCCTGGTTAAAAACAGATGAGTCACCTTAAGTCTTTGAAAGCTTGGCTGCTGTGGGCCATTAAAGAGTGGCAAAGAACTCTGCACATCTACGACACGTTACTTTCTTCACCTGGCTTGTGTTTTTGCGACGGGTTCGGAAAGTTCTACACAGGGGGTTTTTTCATGCCAGAGCTCCTACAAGCAATATCCTCGTAAGAGCAAAAGAGAAGGAAGTAGTGCTCATTCTTTGGAGAATCGTCTTGCTGCCAACCCTGGAAGAAAGGCCTTAATGACTTTTCACTGAAGCTTTCCCTTTTTTGGTTTAAAGAAAGTACAGGAAGAAGCTCCCATGTATGCAGCACGTCATCCACCAGAATCTATCTTCCCCTTGTAAGAAGCCATTGGATGACGTGCCCTCCTGTGGACCTTAGCGTTGCAGCCCGTCGTGTTGACCTACCTCATATCCATCTGCCATATCTCCATGTTATATCCCGAGCCGAGGGTGCGAGTCGTCGTCGTCGTCACAAAGGACCAGCTAGGCCAATTTCATCAGAGAGGTGTGGATTTTTTATGATCCTTGACAGTTGGGAGTGCCTTTCAGCCCCATGAGGTGAAAGTGTGCATTTTGTCCCAGAAAGTAGAGGTGAGACCTCGTTTGCATTTTGCCTTAAAGATCTGGGGCTTTTCTCTGGGAAAATGTTTCCTTCTGGGCCTTTTCTAGAGACACCTTTGTCAAATGCCAGTTTAATTAGCATAACAGTTCCCACAATGCTCTGCTCTGGCTCAATGTCCACCTATGCCTAGCCAAAACCTTCATGAGCGCTCATTGGGCATGCATTATCTACCAAAGCAGCCAGAAGGTTAGCTTTGCGCAGTGGCAGTATCATAGCCCATGAGGTGTTAACCGAGGCGTGATTATTGCTAATTGAAAACTATTCCCAATACCCCGCCATGATGACTTGAAAAATAGTCAGCAATGGCAATTTTTGATAGTCTCTTGTGAGACTGGCATGCCTGGTTAAAAACAGATGAGTCACCTTAAGTCTTTGAAAGCTTGGCTGCTGTGGGCCATTAAAGAGTGGCAAAGAACTCTGCACATCTACGACACGTTACTTTCTTCACCTGGCTTGTGTTTTTGCGACGGGTTCGGAAAGTTCTACACAGGGGGTTTTTTCATGCCAGAGCTCCTACAAGCAATATCCTCGTAAGAGCAAAAGAGAAGGAAGTAGTGCTCATTCTTTGGAGAATCGTCTTGCTGCCAACCCTGGAAGAAAGGCCTTAATGACTTTTCACTGAAGCTTTCCCTTTTTTGGTTTAAAGAAAGTACAGGAAGAAGCTCCCATGTATGCAGCACATCATCCACCAGAATCTATCTTCCCCTTGTAAGAAGCCATTGGATGACGTGCCCTCCTGTGGACCTTAGCGTTGCAGCCCGTCGTGTTGACCTACCTCATATCCATCTGCCATATCTCCATGTTATATCCCGAGCCGAGGGTGCGAGTCGTCGTCGTCGTCACAAAGGACCAGCTAGGCCAATTTCATCAGAGAGGTGTGGATTTTTTATGATCCTTGACAGTTGGGAGTGCCTTTCAGCCCCATGAGGTGAAAGTGTGCATTTTGTCCCAGAAAGTAGAGGTGAGACCTCGTTTGCATTTTGCCTTAAAGATCTGGGGCTTTTCTCTGGGAAAATGTTTCCTTCTGGGCCTTTTCTAGAGACACCTTTGTCAAATGCCAGTTTAATTAGCATAACAGTTCCCACAATGCTCTGCTCTGGCTCAATGTCCACCTATGCCTAGCCAAAACCTTCATGAGCGCTCATTGGGCATGCATTATCTACCAAAGCAGCCAGAAGGTTAGCTTTGCGCAGTGGCAGTATCATAGCCCATGAGGTGTTAACCGAGGCGTGATTATTGCTAATTGAAAACTATTCCCAATACCCCGCCATGATGACTTGAAAAATAGTCAGCAATGGCAATTTTTGATAGTCTCTTGTGAGACTGGCATGCCTGGTTAAAAACAGATGAGTCACCTTAAGTCTTTGAAAGCTTGGCTGCTGTGGGCCATTAAAGAGTGGCAAAGAACTCTGCACATCTACGACGCGTTACTTTCTTCACCTGGCTTGTGTTTTTGCGACGGGTTCGGAAAGTTCTACACAGGGGGTTTTTTCATGCCAGAGCTCCTACAAGCAATATCCTCGTAAGAGCAAAAGAGAAGGAAGTAGTGCTCATTCTTTGGAGAATCGTCTTGCTGCCAACCCTGGAAGAAAGGCCTTAATGACTTTTCACTGAAGCTTTCCCTTTTTTGGTTTAAAGAAAGTACAGGAAGAAGCTCCCATGTATGCAGCACGTCATCCACCAGAATCTATCTTCCCCTTGTAAGAAGCCATTGGATGACGTGCCCTCCTGTGGACCTTAGCGTTGCAGCCCGTCGTGTTGACCTACCTCATATCCATCTGCCATATCTCCATGTTATATCCCGAGCCGAGGGTGCGAGTCGTCGTCGTCGTCACAAAGGACCAGCTAGGCCAATTTCATCAGAGAGGTGTGGATTTTTTATGATCCTTGACAGTTGGGAGTGCCTTTCAGCCCCATGAGGTGAAAGTGTGCATTTTGTCCCAGAAAGTAGAGGTGAGACCTCGTTTGCATTTTGCCTTAAAGATCTGGGGCTTTTCTCTGGGAAAATGTTTCCTTCTGGGCCTTTTCTAGAGACACCTTTGTCAAATGCCAGTTTAATTAGCATAACAGTTCCCACAATGCTCTGCTCTGGCTCAATGTCCACCTATGCCTAGCCAAAACCTTCATGAGCGCTCATTGGGCATGCATTATCTACCAAAGCAGCCAGAAGGTTAGCTTTGCGCAGTGGCAGTATCATAGCCCATGAGGTGTTAACCGAGGCGTGATTATTGCTAATTGAAAACTATTCCCAATACCCCGCCATGATGACTTGAAAAATAGTCAGCAATGGCAATTTTTGATAGTCTCTTGTGAGACTGGCATGCCTGGTTAAAAACAGATGAGTCACCTTAAGTCTTTGAAAGCTTGGCTGCTGTGGGCCATTAAAGAGTGGCAAAGAACTCTGCACATCTACGACACGTTACTTTCTTCACCTGGCTTGTGTTTTTGCGACGGGTTCGGAAAGTTCTACACAGGGGGTTTTTTCATGCCAGAGCTCCTACAAGCAATATCCTCGTAAGAGCAAAAGAGAAGGAAGTAGTGCTCATTCTTTGGAGAATCGTCTTGCTGCCAATCCTGGAAGAAGGGCCTTAATGACTTTTTACTGAAGCTTTCCCTTTTTTGGTTTAAAGAAAGTACAGGAAGAAGCTCCCATGTATGCAGCACGTCATCCACCAGAATCTATCTTCCCCTTGTAAGAAGCCATTGGATGACGTGCCCTCCTGTGGACCTTAGCGTTGCAGCCCGTCGTGTTGACCTACCTCATATCCATCTGCCATATCTCCATGTTATATCCCGAGCCGAGGGTGCGAGTCGTCGTCGTCGTCACAAAGGACCAGCTAGGCCAATTTCATCAGAGAGGTGTGGATTTTTTATGATCCTTGACAGTTGGGAGTGCCTTTCAGCCCCATGAGGTGAAAGTGTGCATTTTGTCCCAGAAAGTAGAGGTGAGACCTCGTTTGCATTTTGCCTTAAAGATCTGGGGCTTTTCTCTGGGAAAATGTTTCCTTCTGGGCCTTTTCTAGAGACACCTTTGTCAAATGCCAGTTTAATTAGCATAACAGTTCCCACAATGCTCTGCTCTGGCTCAATGTCCACCTATGCCTAGCCAAAACCTTCATGAGCGCTCATTGGGCATGCATTATCTACCAAAGCAGCCAGAAGGTTAGCTTTGCGCAGTGGCAGTATCATAGCCCATGAGGTGTTAACCGAGGCGTGATTATTGCTAATTGAAAACTATTCCCAATACCCCGCCATGATGACTTGAAAAATAGTCAGCAATGGCAATTTTTGATAGTCTCTTGTGAGACTGGCATGCCTGGTTAAAAACAGATGAGTCACCTTAAGTCTTTGAAAGCTTGGCTGCTGTGGGCCATTAAAGAGTGGCAAAGAACTCTGCACATCTACGACACGTTACTTTCTTCACCTGGCTTGTGTTTTTGCGACGGGTTCGGAAAGTTCTACACAGGGGGTTTTTTCATGCCAGAGCTCCTACAAGCAATATCCTCGTAAGAGCAAAAGAGAAGGAAGTAGTGCTCATTCTTTGGAGAATCGTCTTGCTGCCAACCCTGGAAGAAGGGCCTTAATGACTTTTCACTGAAGCTTTCCCTTTTTTGGTTTAAAGAAAGTACAGGAAGAAGCTCCCATGTATGCAGCACGTCATCCACCAGAATCTATCTTCCCCTTGTAAGAAGCCATTGGATGACGTGCCCTCCTGTGGACCTTAGCGTTGCAGCCCGTCGTGTTGACCTACCTCATATCCATCTGCCATATCTCCATGTTATATCCCGAGCCGAGGGTGCGAGTCGTCGTCGTCGTCACAAAGGACCAGCTAGGCCAATTTCATCAGAGAGGTGTGGATTTTTTATGATCCTTGACAGTTGGGAGTGCCTTTCAGCCCCATGAGGTGAAAGTGTGCATTTTGTCCCAGAAAGTAGAGGTGAGACCTCGTTTGCATTTTGCCTTAACGATCTGGGGCTTTTCTCTGGGAAAATGTTTCCTTCTGGGCCTTTTCTAGAGACACCTTTGTCAAATGCCAGTTTAATTAGCATAACAGTTCCCACAATGCTCTGCTCTGGCTCAATGTCCACCTATGCCTAGCCAAAACCTTCATGAGCGCTCATTGGGCATGCATTATCTACCAAAGCAGCCAGAAGGTTAGCTTTGCGCAGTGGCAGTATCATAGCCCATGAGGTGTTAACCGAGGCGTGATTATTGCTAATTGAAAACTATTCCCAATACCCCGCCATGATGACTTGAAAAATAGTCAGCAATGGCAATTTTTGATAGTCTCTTGTGAGACTGGCATGCCTGGTTAAAAACAGATGAGTCAACTTAAGTCTTTGAAAGCTTGGCTGCTGTGGGCCATTAAAGAGTGGCAAAGAACTCTGCACATCTACGACACGTTACTTTCTTCACCTGGCTTGTGTTTTTGCGACGGGTTCGGAAAGTTCTACACAGGGGGTTTTTTCATGCCAGAGCTCCTACAAGCAATATCCTCGTAAGAGCAAAAGAGAAGGAAGTAGTGCTCATTCTTTGGAGAATCGTCTTGCTGCCAACCCTGGAAGAAAGGCCTTAATGACTTTTCACTGAAGCTTTCCCTTTTTTGGTTTAAAGAAAGTACAGGAAGAAGCTCCCATGTATGCAGCACGTCATCCACCAGAATCTATCTTCCCCTTGTAAGAAGCCATTGGATGACGTGCCCTCCTGTGGACCTTAGCGTTGCAGCCCGTCGTGTTGACCTACCTCATATCCATCTGCCATATCTCCATGTTATATCCCGAGCCGAGGGTGCGAGTCGTCGTCGTCGTCACAAAGGACCAGCTAGGCCAATTTCATCAGAGAGGTGTGGATTTTTTATGATCCTTGACAGTTGGGAGTGCCTTTCAGCCCCATGAGGTGAAAGTGTGCATTTTGTCCCAGAAAGTAGAGGTGAGACCTCGTTTGCATTTTGCCTTAAAGATCTGGGGCTTTTCTCTGGGAAAATGTTTCCTTCTGGGCCTTTTCTAGAGACACCTTTGTCAAATGCCAGTTTAATTAGCATAACAGTTCCCACAATGCTCTGCTCTGGCTCAATGTCCACCTATGCCTAGCCAAAACCTTCATGAGCGCTCATTGGGCATGCATTATCTACCAAAGCAGCCAGAAGGTTAGCTTTGCGCAGTGGCAGTATCATAGCCCATGAGGTGTTAACCGAGGCGTGATTATTGCTAATTGAAAACTATTCCCAATACCCCGCCATGATGACTTGAAAAATAGTCAGCAATGGCAATTTTTGATAGTCTCTTGTGAGACTGGCATGCCTGGTTAAAAACAGATGAGTCACCTTAAGTCTTTGAAAGCTTGGCTGCTGTGGGCCATTAAAGAGTGGCAAAGAACTCTGCACATCTACGACACGTTACTTTCTTCACCTGGCTTGTGTTTTTGCGACGGGTTCGGAAAGTTCTACACAGGGGGTTTTTTCATGCCAGAGCTCCTACAAGCAATATCCTCGTAAGAGCAAAAGAGAAGGAAGTAGTGCTCATTCTTTGGAGAATCGTCTTGCTGCCAACCCTGGAAGAAAGGCCTTAATGACTTTTCACTGAAGCTTTCCCTTTTTTGGTTTAAAGAAAGTACAGGAAGAAGCTCCCATGTATGCAGCACGTCATCCACCAGAATCTATCTTCCCCTTGTAAGAAGCCATTGGATGACGTGCCCTCCTGTGGACCTTAGCGTTGCAGCCCGTCGTGTTGACCTACCTCATATCCATCTGCCATATCTCCATGTTATATCCCGAGCCGAGGGTGCGAGTCGTCGTCGTCGTCACAAAGGACCAGCTAGGCCAATTTCATCAGAGAGGTGTGGATTTTTTATGATCCTTGACAGTTGGGAGTGCCTTTCAGCCCCATGAGGTGAAAGTGTGCATTTTGTCCCAGAAAGTAGAGGTGAGACCTCGTTTGCATTTTGCCTTAAAGATCTGGGGCTTTTCTCTGGGAAAATGTTTCCTTCTGGGCCTTTTCTAGAGACACCTTTGTCAAATGCCAGTTTAATTAGCATAACAGTTCCCACAATGCTCTGCTCTGGCTCAATGTCCACCTATGCCTAGCCAAAACCTTCATGAGCGCTCATTGGGCATGCATTATCTACCAAAGCAGCCAGAAGGTTAGCTTTGCGCAGTGGTAGTATCATAGCCCATGAGGTGTTAACCGAGGCGTGATTATTGCTAATTGAAAACTATTCCCAATACCCCGCCATGATGACTTGAAAAATAGTCAGCAATGGCAATTTTTGATAGTCTCTTGTGAGACTGGCATGCCTGGTTAAAAACAGATGAGTCACCTTAAGTCTTTGAAAGCTTGGCTGCTGTGGGCCATTAAAGAGTGGCAAAGAACTCTGCACATCTACGACACGTTACTTTCTTCACCTGGCTTGTGTTTTTGCGACGGGTTCGGAAAGTTCTACACAGGGGGTTTTTTCATGCCAGAGCTCCTACAAGCAATATCCTCGTAAGAGCAAAAGAGAAGGAAGTAGTGCTCATTCTTTGGAGAATCGTCTTGCTGCCAACCCTGGAAGAAAGGCCTTAATGACTTTTCACTGAAGCTTTCCCTTTTTTGGTTTAAAGAAAGTACAGGAAGAAGCTCCCATGTATGCAGCACGTCATCCACCAGAATCTATCTTCCCCTTGTAAGAAGCCATTGGATGACGTGCCCTCCTGTGGACCTTAGCGTTGCAGCCCGTCGTGTTGACCTACCTCATATCCATCTGCCATATCTCCATGTTATATCCCGAGCCGAGGGTGCGAGTCGTCGTCGTCGTCACAAAGGACCAGCTAGGCCAATTTCATCAGAGAGGTGTGGATTTTTTATGATCCTTGACAGTTGGGAGTGCCTTTCAGCCCCATGAGGTGAAAGTGTGCATTTTGTCCCAGAAAGTAGAGGTGAGACCTCGTTTGCATTTTGCCTTAAAGATCTGGGGCTTTTCTCTGGGAAAATGTTTCCTTCTGGGCCTTTTCTAGAGACACCTTTGTCAAATGCCAGTTTAATTAGCATAACAGTTCCCACAATGCTCTGCTCTGGCTCAATGTCCACCTATGCCTAGCCAAAACCTTCATGAGCGCTCATTGGGCATGCATTATCTACCAAAGCAGCCAGAAGGTTAGCTTTGCGCAGTGGCAGTATCATAGCCCATGAGGTGTTAACCGAGGCGTGATTATTGCTAATTGAAAACTATTCCCAATACCCCGCCATGATGACTTGAAAAATAGTCAGCAATGGCAATTTTTGATAGTCTCTTGTGAGACTGGCATGCCTGGTTAAAAACAGATGAGTCACCTTAAGTCTTTGAAAGCTTGGCTGCTGTGGGCCATTAAAGAGTGGCAAAGAACTCTGCACATCTACGACGCGTTACTTTCTTCACCTGGCTTGTGTTTTTGCGACGGGTTCGGAAAGTTCTACACGGGGTTTTTTCATGCCAGAGCTCCTACAAGCAATATCCTCGTAAGAGCAAAAGAGAAGGAAGTAGTGCTCATTCTTTGGAGAATCGTCTTGCTGCCAACCCTGGAAGAAAGGCCTTAATGACTTTTCACTGAAGCTTTCCCTTTTTTGGTTTAAAGAAAGTACAGGAAGAAGCTCCCATGTATGCAGCACGTCATCCACCAGAATCTATCTTCCCCTTGTAAGAAGCCATTGGATGACGTGCCCTCCTGTGGACCTTAGCGTTGCAGCCCGTCGTGTTGACCTACCTCATATCCATCTGCCATATCTCCATGTTATATCCCGAGCCGAGGGTGCGAGTCGTCGTCGTCGTCACAAAGGACCAGCTAGGCCAATTTCATCAGAGAGGTGTGGATTTTTTATGATCCTTGACAGTTGGGAGTGCCTTTCAGCCCCATGAGGTGAAAGTGTGCATTTTGTCCCAGAAAGTAGAGGTGAGACCTCGTTTGCATTTTGCCTTAAAGATCTGGGGCTTTTCTCTGGGAAAATGTTTCCTTCTGGGCCTTTTCTAGAGACACCTTTGTCAAATGCCAGTTTAATTAGCATAACAGTTCCCACAATGCTCTGCTCTGGCTCAATGTCCACCTATGCCTAGCCAAAACCTTCATGAGCGCTCATTGGGCATGCATTATCTACCAAAGCAGCCAGAAGGTTAGCTTTGTGCAGTGGCAGTATCATAGCCCATGAGGTGTTAACCGAGGCGTGATTATTGCTAATTGAAAACTATTCCCAATACCCCGCCATGATGACTTGAAAAATAGTCAGCAATGGCAATTTTTGATAGTCTCTTGTGAGACTGGCATGCCTGGTTAAAAACAGATGAGTCACCTTAAGTCTTTGAAAGCTTGGCTGCTGTGGGCCATTAAAGAGTGGCAAAGAACTCTGCACATCTACGACACGTTACTTTCTTCACCTGGCTTGTGTTTTTGCGACGGGTTCGGAAAGTTCTACACAGGGGGTTTTTTCATGCCAGAGCTCCTACAAGCAATATCCTCGTAAGAGCAAAAGAGAAGGAAGTAGTGCTCATTCTTTGGAGAATCGTCTTGCTGCCAACCCTGGAAGAAGGGCCTTAATGACTTTTCACTGAAGCTTTCCCTTTTTTGGTTTAAAGAAAGTACAGGAAGAAGCTCCCATGTATGCAGCACGTCATCCACCAGAATCTATCTTCCCCTTGTAAGAAGCCATTGGATGACGTGCCCTCCTGTGGACCTTAGCGTTGCAGCCCGTCGTGTTGACCTACCTCATATCCATCTGCCATATCTCCATGTTATATCCCGAGCCGAGGGTGCGAGTCGTCGTCGTCGTCACAAAGGACCAGCTAGGCCAATTTCATCAGAGAGGTGTGGATTTTTTATGATCCTTGACAGTTGGGAGTGCCTTTCAGCCCCATGAGGTGAAAGTGTGCATTTTGTCCCAGAAAGTAGAGGTGAGACCTCGTTTGCATTTTGCCTTAAAGATCTGGGGCTTTTCTCTGGGAAAATGTTTCCTTCTGGGCCTTTTCTAGAGACACCTTTGTCAAATGCCAGTTTAATTAGCATAACAGTTCCCACAATGCTCTGCTCTGGCTCAATGTCCACCTATGCCTAGCCAAAACCTTCATGAGCGCTCATTGGGCATGCATTATCTACCAAAGCAGCCAGAAGGTTAGCTTTGCGCAGTGGCAGTATCATAGCCCATGAGGTGTTAACCGAGGCGTGATTATTGCTAATTGAAAACTATTCCCAATACCCCGCCATGATGACTTGAAAAATAGTCAGCAATGGCAATTTTTGATAGTCTCTTGTGAGACTGGCATGCCTGGTTAAAAACAGATGAGTCACCTTAAGTCTTTGAAAGCTTGGCTGCTGTGGGCCATTAAAGAGTGGCAAAGAACTCTGCACATCTACGACACGTTACTTTCTTCACCTGGCTTGTGTTTTTGCGACGGGTTCGGAAAGTTCTACACAGGGGGTTTTTTCATGCCAGAGCTCCTACAAGCAATATCCTCGTAAGAGCAAAAGAGAAGGAAGTAGTGCTCATTCTTTGGAGAATCGTCTTGCTGCCAACCCTGGAAGAAAGGCCTTAATGACTTTTCACTGAAGCTTTCCCTTTTTTGGTTTAAAGAAAGTACAGGAAGAAGCTCCCATGTATGCAGCACGTCATCCACCAGAATCTATCTTCCCCTTGTAAGAAGCCATTGGATGACGTGCCCTCCTGTGGACCTTAGCGTTGCAGCCCGTCGTGTTGACCTACCTCATATCCATCTGCCATATCTCCATGTTATATCCCGAGCCGAGGGTGCGAGTCGTCGTCGTCGTCACAAAGGACCAGCTAGGCCAATTTCATCAGAGAGGTGTGGATTTTTTATGATCCTTGACAGTTGGGAGTGCCTTTCAGCCCCATGAGGTGAAAGTGTGCATTTTGTCCCAGAAAGTAGAGGTGAGACCTCGTTTGCATTTTGCCTTAAAGATCTGGGGCTTTTCTCTGGGAAAATGTTTCCTTCTGGGCCTTTTCTAGAGACACCTTTGTCAAATGCCAGTTTAATTAGCATAACAGTTCCCACAATGCTCTGCTCTGGCTCAATGTCCACCTATGCCTAGCCAAAACCTTCATGAGCGCTCATTGGGCATGCATTATCTACCAAAGCAGCCAGAAGGTTAGCTTTGCGCAGTGGCAGTATCATAGCCCATGAGGTGTTAACCGAGGCGTGATTATTGCTAATTGAAAACTATTCCCAATACCCCGCCATGATGACTTGAAAAATAGTCAGCAATGGCAATTTTTGATAGTCTCTTGTGAGACTGGCATGCCTGGTTAAAAACAGATGAGTCACCTTAAGTCTTTGAAAGCTTGGCTGCTGTGGGCCATTAAAGAGTGGCAAAGAACTCTGCACATCTACGACACGTTACTTTCTTCACCTGGCTTGTGTTTTTGCGACGGGTTCGGAAAGTTCTACACAGGGGGTTTTTTCATGCCAGAGCTCCTACAAGCAATATCCTCGTAAGAGCAAAAGAGAAGGAAGTAGTGCTCATTCTTTGGAGAATCGTCTTGCTGCCAACCCTGGAAGAAAGGCCTTAATGACTTTTCACTGAAGCTTTCCCTTTTTTGGTTTAAAGAAAGTACAGGAAGAAGCTCCCATGTATGCAGCACGTCATCCACCAGAATCTATCTTCCCCTTGTAAGAAGCCATTGGATGACGTGCCCTCCTGTGGACCTTAGCGTTGCAGCCCGTCGTGTTGACCTACCTCATATCCATCTGCCATATCTCCATGTTATATCCCGAGCCGAGGGTGCGAGTCGTCGTCGTCGTCACAAAGGACCAGCTAGGCCAATTTCATCAGAGAGGTGTGGATTTTTTATGATCCTTGACAGTTGGGAGTGCCTTTCAGCCCCATGAGGTGAAAGTGTGCATTTTGTCCCAGAAAGTAGAGGTGAGACCTCGTTTGCATTTTGCCTTAAAGATCTGGGGCTTTTCTCTGGGAAAATGTTTCCTTCTGGGCCTTTTCTAGAGACACCTTTGTCAAATGCCAGTTTAATTAGCATAACAGTTCCCACAATGCTCTGCTCTGGCTCAATGTCCACCTATGCCTAGCCAAAACCTTCATGAGCGCTCATTGGGCATGCATTATCTACCAAAGCAGCCAGAAGGCTAGCTTTGCGCAGTGGCAGTATCATAGCCCATGAGGTGTTAACCGAGGCGTGATTATTGCTAATTGAAAACTATTCCCAATACCCCGCCATGATGACTTGAAAAATAGTCAGCAATGGCAATTTTTGATAGTCTCTTGTGAGACTGGCATGCCTGGTTAAAAACAGATGAGTCACCTTAAGTCTTTGAAAGCTTGGCTGCTGTGGGCCATTAAAGAGTGGCAAAGAACTCTGCACATCTACGACACGTTACTTTCTTCACCTGGCTTGTGTTTTTGCGACGGGTTCGGAAAGTTCTACACAGGGGGTTTTTTCATGCCAGAGCTCCTACAAGCAATATCCTCGTAAGAGCAAAAGAGAAGGAAGTAGTGCTCATTCTTTGGAGAATCGTCTTGCTGCCAACCCTGGAAGAAAGGCCTTAATGACTTTTCACTGAAGCTTTCCCTTTTTTGGTTTAAAGAAAGTACAGGAAGAAGCTCCCATGTATGCAGCACGTCATCCACCAGAATCTATCTTCCCCTTGTAAGAAGCCATTGGATGACGTGCCCTCCTGTGGACCTTAGCGTTGCAGCCCGTCGTGTTGACCTACCTCATATCCATCTGCCATATCTCCATGTTATATCCCGAGCCGAGGGTGCGAGTCGTCGTCGTCGTCACAAAGGACCAGCTAGGCCAATTTCATCAGAGAGGTGTGGATTTTTTATGATCCTTGACAGTTGGGAGTGCCTTTCAGCCCCATGAGGTGAAAGTGTGCATTTTGTCCCAGAAAGTAGAGGTGAGACCTCGTTTGCATTTTGCCTTAAAGATCTGGGACTTTTCTCTGGGAAAATGTTTCCTTCTGGGCCTTTTCTAGAGACACCTTTGTCAAATGCCAGTTTAATTAGCATAACAGTTCCCACAATGCTCTGCTCTGGCTCAATGTCCACCTATGCCTAGCCAAAACCTTCATGAGCGCTCATTGGGCATGCATTATCTACCAAAGCAGCCAGAAGGTTAGCTTTGCGCAGTGGCAGTATCATAGCCCATGAGGTGTTAACCGAGGCGTGATTATTGCTAATTGAAAACTATTCCCAATACCCCGCCATGATGACTTGAAAAATAGTCAGCAATGGCAATTTTTGATAGTCTCTTGTGAGACTGGCATGCCTGGTTAAAAACAGATGAGTCACCTTAAGTCTTTGAAAGCTTGGCTGCTGTGGGCCATTAAAGAGTGGCAAAGAACTCTGCACATCTACGACGCGTTACTTTCTTCACCTGGCTTGTGTTTTTGCGACGGGTTCGGAAAGTTCTACACAGGGGGTTTTTTCATGCCAGAGCTCCTACAAGCAATATCCTCGTAAGAGCAAAAGAGAAGGAAGTAGTGCTCATTCTTTGGAGAATCGTCTTGCTGCCAACCCTGGAAGAAGGGCCTTAATGACTTTTCACTGAAGCTTTCCCTTTTTTGGTTTAAAGAAAGTACAGGAAGAAGCTCCCATGTATGCAGCACGTCATCCACCAGAATCTATCTTCCCCTTGTAAGAAGCCATTGGATGACGTGCCCTCCTGTGGACCTTAGCGTTGCAGCCCGTCGTGTTGACCTACCTCATATCCATCTGCCATATCTCCATGTTATATCCCGAGCCGAGGGTGCGAGTCGTCGTCGTCGTCACAAAGGACCAGCTAGGCCAATTTCATCAGAGAGGTGTGGATTTTTTATGATCCTTGACAGTTGGGAGTGCCTTTCAGCCCCATGAGGTGAAAGTGTGCATTTTGTCCCAGAAAGTAGAGGTGAGACCTCGTTTGCATTTTGCCTTAAAGATCTGGGGCTTTTCTCTGGGAAAATGTTTCCTTCTGGGCCTTTTCTAGAGACACCTTTGTCAAATGCCAGTTTAATTAGCATAACAGTTCCCACAATGCTCTGCTCTGGCTCAATGTCCACCTATGCCTAGCCAAAACCTTCATGAGCGCTCATTGGGCATGCATTATCTACCAAAGCAGCCAGAAGGTTAGCTTTGCGCAGTGGCAGTATCATAGCCCATGAGGTGTTAACCGAGGCGTGATTATTGCTAATTGAAAACTATTCCCAATACCCCGCCATGATGACTTGAAAAATAGTCAGCAATGGCAATTTTTGATAGTCTCTTGTGAGACTGGCATGCCTGGTTAAAAACAGATGAGTCACCTTAAGTCTTTGAAAGCTTGGCTGCTGTGGGCCATTAAAGAGTGGCAAAGAACTCTGCACATCTACGACACGTTACTTTCTTCACCTGGCTTGTGTTTTTGCGACGGGTTCGGAAAGTTCTACACAGGGGGTTTTTTCATGCCAGAGCTCCTACAAGCAATATCCTCGTAAGAGCAAAAGAGAAGGAAGTAGTGCTCATTCTTTGGAGAATCGTCTTGCTGCCAACCCTGGAAGAAAGGCCTTAATGACTTTTCACTGAAGCTTTCCCTTTTTTGGTTTAAAGAAAGTACAGGAAGAAGCTCCCATGTATGTAGCACGTCATCCACCAGAATCTATCTTCCCCTTGTAAGAAGCCATTGGATGACGTGCCCTCCTGTGGACCTTAGCGTTGCAGCCCGTCGTGTTGACCTACCTCATATCCATCTGCCATATCTCCATGTTATATCCCGAGCCGAGGGTGCGAGTCGTCGTCGTCGTCACAAAGGACCAGCTAGGCCAATTTCATCAGAGAGGTGTGGATTTTTTATGATCCTTGACAGTTGGGAGTGCCTTTCAGCCCCATGAGGTGAAAGTGTGCATTTTGTCCCAGAAAGTAGAGGTGAGACCTCGTTTGCATTTTGCCTTAAAGATCTGGGGCTTTTCTCTGGGAAAATGTTTCCTTCTGGGCCTTTTCTAGAGACACCTTTGTCAAATGCCAGTTTAATTAGCATAACAGTTCCCACAATGCTCTGCTCTGGCTCAATGTCCACCTATGCCTAGCCAAAACCTTCATGAGCGCTCATTGGGCATGCATTATCTACCAAAGCAGCCAGAAGGTTAGCTTTGCGCAGTGGCAGTATCATAGCCCATGAGGTGTTAACCGAGGCGTGATTATTGCTAATTGAAAACTATTCCCAATACCCCGCCATGATGACTTGAAAAATAGTCAGCAATGGCAATTTTTGATAGTCTCTTGTGAGACTGGCATGCCTGGTTAAAAACAGATGAGTCACCTTAAGTCTTTGAAAGCTTGGCTGCTGTGGGCCATTAAAGAGTGGCAAAGAACTCTGCACATCTACGACACGTTACTTTCTTCACCTGGCTTGTGTTTTTGCGACGGGTTCGGAAAGTTCTACACAGGGGGTTTTTTCATGCCAGAGCTCCTACAAGCAATATCCTCGTAAGAGCAAAAGAGAAGGAAGTAGTGCTCATTCTTTGGAGAATCGTCTTGCTGCCAACCCTGGAAGAAAGGCCTTAATGACTTTTCACTGAAGCTTTCCCTTTTTTGGTTTAAAGAAAGTACAGGAAGAAGCTCCCATGTATGCAGCACGTCATCCACCAGAATCTATCTTCCCCTTGTAAGAAGCCATTGGATGACGTGCCCTCCTGTGGACCTTAGCGTTGCAGCCCGTCGTGTTGACCTACCTCATATCCATCTGCCATATCTCCATGTTATATCCCGAGCCGAGGGTGCGAGTCGTCGTCGTCGTCACAAAGGACCAGCTAGGCCAATTTCATCAGAGAGGTGTGGATTTTTTATGATCCTTGACAGTTGGGAGTGCCTTTCAGCCCCATGAGGTGAAAGTGTGCATTTTGTCCCAGAAAGTAGAGGTGAGACCTCGTTTGCATTTTGCCTTAAAGATCTGGGGCTTTTCTCTGGGAAAATGTTTCCTTCTGGGCCTTTTCTAGAGACACCTTTGTCAAATGCCAGTTTAATTAGCATAACAGTTCCCACAATGCTCTGCTCTGGCTCAATGTCCACCTATGCCTAGCCAAAACCTTCATGAGCGCTCATTGGGCATGCATTATCTACCAAAGCAGCCAGAAGGCTAGCTTTGCGCAGTGGCAGTATCATAGCCCATGAGGTGTTAACCGAGGCGTGATTATTGCTAATTGAAAACTATTCCCAATACCCCGCCATGATGACTTGAAAAATAGTCAGCAATGGCAATTTTTGATAGTCTCTTGTGAGACTGGCATGCCTGGTTAAAAACAGATGAGTCACCTTAAGTCTTTGAAAGCTTGGCTGCTGTGGGCCATTAAAGAGTGGCAAAGAACTCTGCACATCTACGACACGTTACTTTCTTCACCTGGCTTGTGTTTTTGCGACGGGTTCGGAAAGTTCTACACAGGGGGTTTTTTCATGCCAGAGCTCCTACAAGCAATATCCTCGTAAGAGCAAAAGAGAAGGAAGTAGTGCTCATTCTTTGGAGAATCGTCTTGCTGCCAACCCTGGAAGAAAGGCCTTAATGACTTTTCACTGAAGCTTTCCCTTTTTTGGTTTAAAGAAAGTACAGGAAGAAGCTCCCATGTATGCAGCACGTCATCCACCAGAATCTATCTTCCCCTTGTAAGAAGCCATTGGATGACGTGCCCTCCTGTGGACCTTAGCGTTGCAGCCCGTCGTGTTGACCTACCTCATATCCATCTGCCATATCTCCATGTTATATCCCGAGCCGAGGGTGCGAGTCGTCGTCGTCGTCACAAAGGACCAGCTAGGCCAATTTCATCAGAGAGGTGTGGATTTTTTATGATCCTTGACAGTTGGGAGTGCCTTTCAGCCCCATGAGGTGAAAGTGTGCATTTTGTCCCAGAAAGTAGAGGTGAGACCTCGTTTGCATTTTGCCTTAAAGATCTGGGACTTTTCTCTGGGAAAATGTTTCCTTCTGGGCCTTTTCTAGAGACACCTTTGTCAAATGCCAGTTTAATTAGCATAACAGTTCCCACAATGCTCTGCTCTGGCTCAATGTCCACCTATGCCTAGCCAAAACCTTCATGAGCGCTCATTGGGCATGCATTATCTACCAAAGCAGCCAGAAGGTTAGCTTTGCGCAGTGGCAGTATCATAGCCCATGAGGTGTTAACCGAGGCGTGATTATTGCTAATTGAAAACTATTCCCAATACCCCGCCATGATGACTTGAAAAATAGTCAGCAATGGCAATTTTTGATAGTCTCTTGTGAGACTGGCATGCCTGGTTAAAAACAGATGAGTCACCTTAAGTCTTTGAAAGCTTGGCTGCTGTGGGCCATTAAAGAGTGGCAAAGAACTCTGCACATCTACGACGCGTTACTTTCTTCACCTGGCTTGTGTTTTTGCGACGGGTTCGGAAAGTTCTACACAGGGGGTTTTTTCATGCCAGAGCTCCTACAAGCAATATCCTCGTAAGAGCAAAAGAGAAGGAAGTAGTGCTCATTCTTTGGAGAATCGTCTTGCTGCCAACCCTGGAAGAAAGGCCTTAATGACTTTTCACTGAAGCTTTCCCTTTTTTGGTTTAAAGAAAGTACAGGAAGAAGCTCCCATGTATGCAGCACGTCATCCACCAGAATCTATCTTCCCCTTGTAAGAAGCCATTGGATGACGTGCCCTCCTGTGGACCTTAGCGTTGCAGCCCGTCGTGTTGACCTACCTCATATCCATCTGCCATATCTCCATGTTATATCCCGAGCCGAGGGTGCGAGTCGTCGTCGTCGTCACAAAGGACCAGCTAGGCCAATTTCATCAGAGAGGTGTGGATTTTTTATGATCCTTGACAGTTGGGAGTGCCTTTCAGCCCCATGAGGTGAAAGTGTGCATTTTGTCCCAGAAAGTAGAGGTGAGACCTCGTTTGCATTTTGCCTTAAAGATCTGGGGCTTTTCTCTGGGAAAATGTTTCCTTCTGGGCCTTTTCTAGAGACACCTTTGTCAAATGCCAGTTTAATTAGCATAACAGTTCCCACAATGCTCTGCTCTGGCTCAATGTCCACCTATGCCTAGCCAAAACCTTCATGAGCGCTCATTGGGCATGCATTATCTACCAAAGCAGCCAGAAGGTTAGCTTTGCGCAGTGGCAGTATCATAGCCCATGAGGTGTTAACCGAGGCGTGATTATTGCTAATTGAAAACTATTCCCAATACCCCGCCATGATGACTTGAAAAATAGTCAGCAATGGCAATTTTTGATAGTCTCTTGTGAGACTGGCATGCCTGGTTAAAAACAGATGAGTCACCTTAAGTCTTTGAAAGCTTGGCTGCTGTGGGCCATTAAAGAGTGGCAAAGAACTCTGCACATCTACGACGCGTTACTTTCTTCACCTGGCTTGTGTTTTTGCGACGGGTTCGGAAAGTTCTACACAGGGGGTTTTTTCATGCCAGAGCTCCTACAAGCAATATCCTCGTAAGAGCAAAAGAGAAGGAAGTAGTGCTCATTCTTTGGAGAATCGTCTTGCTGCCAACCCTGGAAGAAGGGCCTTAATGACTTTTCACTGAAGCTTTCCCTTTTTTGGTTTAAAGAAAGTACAGGAAGAAGCTCCCATGTATGCAGCACGTCATCCACCAGAATCTATCTTCCCCTTGTAAGAAGCCATTGGATGACGTGCCCTCCTGTGGACCTTAGCGTTGCAGCCCGTCGTGTTGACCTACCTCATATCCATCTGCCATATCTCCATGTTATATCCCGAGCCGAGGGTGCGAGTCGTCGTCGTCGTCACAAAGGACCAGCTAGGCCAATTTCATCAGAGAGGTGTGGATTTTTTATGATCCTTGACAGTTGGGAGTGCCTTTCAGCCCCATGAGGTGAAAGTGTGCATTTTGTCCCAGAAAGTAGAGGTGAGACCTCGTTTGCATTTTGCCTTAAAGATCTGGGGCTTTTCTCTGGGAAAATGTTTCCTTCTGGGCCTTTTCTAGAGACACCTTTGTCAAATGCCAGTTTAATTAGCATAACAGTTCCCACAATGCTCTGCTCTGGCTCAATGTCCACCTATGCCTAGCCAAAACCTTCATGAGCGCTCATTGGGCATGCATTATCTACCAAAGCAGCCAGAAGGTTAGCTTTGCGCAGTGGCAGTATCATAGCCCATGAGGTGTTAACCGAGGCGTGATTATTGCTAATTGAAAACTATTCCCAATACCCCGCCATGATGACTTGAAAAATAGTCAGCAATGGCAATTTTTGATAGTCTCTTGTGAGACTGGCATGCCTGGTTAAAAACAGATGAGTCACCTTAAGTCTTTGAAAGCTTGGCTGCTGTGGGCCATTAAAGAGTGGCAAAGAACTCTGCACATCTACGACACGTTACTTTCTTCACCTGGCTTGTGTTTTTGCGACGGGTTCGGAAAGTTCTACACAGGGGGTTTTTTCATGCCAGAGCTCCTACAAGCAATATCCTCGTAAGAGCAAAAGAGAAGGAAGTAGTGCTCATTCTTTGGAGAATCGTCTTGCTGCCAACCCTGGAAGAAAGGCCTTAATGACTTTTCACTGAAGCTTTCCCTTTTTTGGTTTAAAGAAAGTACAGGAAGAAGCTCCCATGTATGCAGCACGTCATCCACCAGAATCTATCTTCCCCTTGTAAGAAGCCATTGGATGACGTGCCCTCCTGTGGACCTTAGCGTTGCAGCCCGTCGTGTTGACCTACCTCATATCCATCTGCCATATCTCCATGTTATATCCCGAGCCGAGGGTGCGAGTCGTCGTCGTCGTCACAAAGGACCAGCTAGGCCAATTTCATCAGAGAGGTGTGGATTTTTTATGATCCTTGACAGTTGGGAGTGCCTTTCAGCCCCATGAGGTGAAAGTGTGCATTTTGTCCCAGAAAGTAGAGGTGAGACCTCGTTTGCATTTTGCCTTAAAGATCTGGGGCTTTTCTCTGGGAAAATGTTTCCTTCTGGGCCTTTTCTAGAGACACCTTTGTCAAATGCCAGTTTAATTAGCATAACAGTTCCCACAATGCTCTGCTCTGGCTCAATGTCCACCTATGCCTAGCCAAAACCTTCATGAGCGCTCATTGGGCATGCATTATCTACCAAAGCAGCCAGAAGGTTAGCTTTGCGCAGTGGCAGTATCATAGCCCATGAGGTGTTAACCGAGGCGTGATTATTGCTAATTGAAAACTATTCCCAATACCCCGCCATGATGACTTGAAAAATAGTCAGCAATGGCAATTTTTGATAGTCTCTTGTGAGACTGGCATGCCTGGTTAAAAACAGATGAGTCACCTTAAGTCTTTGAAAGCTTGGCTGCTGTGGGCCATTAAAGAGTGGCAAAGAACTCTGCACATCTACGACGCGTTACTTTCTTCACCTGGCTTGTGTTTTTGCGACGGGTTCGGAAAGTTCTACACGGGGTTTTTTCATGCCAGAGCTCCTACAAGCAATATCCTCGTAAGAGCAAAAGAGAAGGAAGTAGTGCTCATTCTTTGGAGAATCGTCTTGCTGCCAACCCTGGAAGAAAGGCCTTAATGACTTTTCACTGAAGCTTTCCCTTTTTTGGTTTAAAGAAAGTACAGGAAGAAGCTCCCATGTATGCAGCACGTCATCCACCAGAATCTATCTTCCCCTTGTAAGAAGCCATTGGATGACGTGCCCTCCTGTGGACCTTAGCGTTGCAGCCCGTCGTGTTGACCTACCTCATATCCATCTGCCATATCTCCATGTTATATCCCGAGCCGAGGGTGCGAGTCGTCGTCGTCGTCGTCACAAAGGACCAGCTAGGCCAATTTCATCAGAGAGGTGTGGATTTTTTATGATCCTTGACAGTTGGGAGTGCCTTTCAGCCCCATGAGGTGAAAGTGTGCATTTTGTCCCAGAAAGTAGAGGTGAGACCTCGTTTGCATTTTGCCTTAAAGATCTGGGGCTTTTCTCTGGGAAAATGTTTCCTTCTGGGCCTTTTCTAGAGACACCTTTGTCAAATGCCAGTTTAATTAGCATAACAGTTCCCACAATGCTCTGCTCTGGCTCAATGTCCACCTATGCCTAGCCAAAACCTTCATGAGCGCTCATTGGGCATGCATTATCTACCAAAGCAGCCAGAAGGTTAGCTTTGTGCAGTGGCAGTATCATAGCCCATGAGGTGTTAACCGAGGCGTGATTATTGCTAATTGAAAACTATTCCCAATACCCCGCCATGATGACTTGAAAAATAGTCAGCAATGGCAATTTTTGATAGTCTCTTGTGAGACTGGCATGCCTGGTTAAAAACAGATGAGTCACCTTAAGTCTTTGAAAGCTTGGCTGCTGTGGGCCATTAAAGAGTGGCAAAGAACTCTGCACATCTACGACACGTTACTTTCTTCACCTGGCTTGTGTTTTTGCGACGGGTTCGGAAAGTTCTACACAGGGGGTTTTTTCATGCCAGAGCTCCTACAAGCAATATCCTCGTAAGAGCAAAAGAGAAGGAAGTAGTGCTCATTCTTTGGAGAATCGTCTTGCTGCCAACCCTGGAAGAAGGGCCTTAATGACTTTTCACTGAAGCTTTCCCTTTTTTGGTTTAAAGAAAGTACAGGAAGAAGCTCCCATGTATGCAGCACGTCATCCACCAGAATCTATCTTCCCCTTGTAAGAAGCCATTGGATGACGTGCCCTCCTGTGGACCTTAGCGTTGCAGCCCGTCGTGTTGACCTACCTCATATCCATCTGCCATATCTCCATGTTATATCCCGAGCCGAGGGTGCGAGTCGTCGTCGTCGTCACAAAGGACCAGCTAGGCCAATTTCATCAGAGAGGTGTGGATTTTTTATGATCCTTGACAGTTGGGAGTGCCTTTCAGCCCCATGAGGTGAAAGTGTGCATTTTGTCCCAGAAAGTAGAGGTGAGACCTCGTTTGCATTTTGCCTTAAAGATCTGGGGCTTTTCTCTGGGAAAATGTTTCCTTCTGGGCCTTTTCTAGAGACACCTTTGTCAAATGCCAGTTTAATTAGCATAACAGTTCCCACAATGCTCTGCTCTGGCTCAATGTCCACCTATGCCTAGCCAAAACCTTCATGAGCGCTCATTGGGCATGCATTATCTACCAAAGCAGCCAGAAGGTTAGCTTTGCGCAGTGGCAGTATCATAGCCCATGAGGTGTTAACCGAGGCGTGATTATTGCTAATTGAAAACTATTCCCAATACCCCGCCATGATGACTTGAAAAATAGTCAGCAATGGCAATTTTTGATAGTCTCTTGTGAGACTGGCATGCCTGGTTAAAAACAGATGAGTCACCTTAAGTCTTTGAAAGCTTGGCTGCTGTGGGCCATTAAAGAGTGGCAAAGAACTCTGCACATCTACGACACGTTACTTTCTTCACCTGGCTTGTGTTTTTGCGACGGGTTCGGAAAGTTCTACACAGGGGGTTTTTTCATGCCAGAGCTCCTACAAGCAATATCCTCGTAAGAGCAAAAGAGAAGGAAGTAGTGCTCATTCTTTGGAGAATCGTCTTGCTGCCAACCCTGGAAGAAAGGCCTTAATGACTTTTCACTGAAGCTTTCCCTTTTTTGGTTTAAAGAAAGTACAGGAAGAAGCTCCCATGTATGCAGCACGTCATCCACCAGAATCTATCTTCCCCTTGTAAGAAGCCATTGGATGACGTGCCCTCCTGTGGACCTTAGCGTTGCAGCCCGTCGTGTTGACCTACCTCATATCCATCTGCCATATCTCCATGTTATATCCCGAGCCGAGGGTGCGAGTCGTCGTCGTCGTCACAAAGGACCAGCTAGGCCAATTTCATCAGAGAGGTGTGGATTTTTTATGATCCTTGACAGTTGGGAGTGCCTTTCAGCCCCATGAGGTGAAAGTGTGCATTTTGTCCCAGAAAGTAGAGGTGAGACCTCGTTTGCATTTTGCCTTAAAGATCTGGGGCTTTTCTCTGGGAAAATGTTTCCTTCTGGGCCTTTTCTAGAGACACCTTTGTCAAATGCCAGTTTAATTAGCATAACAGTTCCCACAATGCTCTGCTCTGGCTCAATGTCCACCTATGCCTAGCCAAAACCTTCATGAGCGCTCATTGGGCATGCATTATCTACCAAAGCAGCCAGAAGGTTAGCTTTGCGCAGTGGCAGTATCATAGCCCATGAGGTGTTAACCGAGGCGTGATTATTGCTAATTGAAAACTATTCCCAATACCCCGCCATGATGACTTGAAAAATAGTCAGCAATGGCAATTTTTGATAGTCTCTTGTGAGACTGGCATGCCTGGTTAAAAACAGATGAGTCACCTTAAGTCTTTGAAAGCTTGGCTGCTGTGGGCCATTAAAGAGTGGCAAAGAACTCTGCACATCTACGACACGTTACTTTCTTCACCTGGCTTGTGTTTTTGCGACGGGTTCGGAAAGTTCTACACAGGGGGTTTTTTCATGCCAGAGCTCCTACAAGCAATATCCTCGTAAGAGCAAAAGAGAAGGAAGTAGTGCTCATTCTTTGGAGAATCGTCTTGCTGCCAACCCTGGAAGAAAGGCCTTAATGACTTTTCACTGAAGCTTTCCCTTTTTTGGTTTAAAGAAAGTACAGGAAGAAGCTCCCATGTATGCAGCACGTCATCCACCAGAATCTATCTTCCCCTTGTAAGAAGCCATTGGATGACGTGCCCTCCTGTGGACCTTAGCGTTGCAGCCCGTCGTGTTGACCTACCTCATATCCATCTGCCATATCTCCATGTTATATCCCGAGCCGAGGGTGCGAGTCGTCGTCGTCGTCACAAAGGACCAGCTAGGCCAATTTCATCAGAGAGGTGTGGATTTTTTATGATCCTTGACAGTTGGGAGTGCCTTTCAGCCCCATGAGGTGAAAGTGTGCATTTTGTCCCAGAAAGTAGAGGTGAGACCTCGTTTGCATTTTGCCTTAAAGATCTGGGGCTTTTCTCTGGGAAAATGTTTCCTTCTGGGCCTTTTCTAGAGACACCTTTGTCAAATGCCAGTTTAATTAGCATAACAGTTCCCACAATGCTCTGCTCTGGCTCAATGTCCACCTATGCCTAGCCAAAACCTTCATGAGCGCTCATTGGGCATGCATTATCTACCAAAGCAGCCAGAAGGCTAGCTTTGCGCAGTGGCAGTATCATAGCCCATGAGGTGTTAACCGAGGCGTGATTATTGCTAATTGAAAACTATTCCCAATACCCCGCCATGATGACTTGAAAAATAGTCAGCAATGGCAATTTTTGATAGTCTCTTGTGAGACTGGCATGCCTGGTTAAAAACAGATGAGTCACCTTAAGTCTTTGAAAGCTTGGCTGCTGTGGGCCATTAAAGAGTGGCAAAGAACTCTGCACATCTACGACACGTTACTTTCTTCACCTGGCTTGTGTTTTTGCGACGGGTTCGGAAAGTTCTACACAGGGGGTTTTTTCATGCCAGAGCTCCTACAAGCAATATCCTCGTAAGAGCAAAAGAGAAGGAAGTAGTGCTCATTCTTTGGAGAATCGTCTTGCTGCCAACCCTGGAAGAAAGGCCTTAATGACTTTTCACTGAAGCTTTCCCTTTTTTGGTTTAAAGAAAGTACAGGAAGAAGCTCCCATGTATGCAGCACGTCATCCACCAGAATCTATCTTCCCCTTGTAAGAAGCCATTGGATGACGTGCCCTCCTGTGGACCTTAGCGTTGCAGCCCGTCGTGTTGACCTACCTCATATCCATCTGCCATATCTCCATGTTATATCCCGAGCCGAGGGTGCGAGTCGTCGTCGTCGTCACAAAGGACCAGCTAGGCCAATTTCATCAGAGAGGTGTGGATTTTTTATGATCCTTGACAGTTGGGAGTGCCTTTCAGCCCCATGAGGTGAAAGTGTGCATTTTGTCCCAGAAAGTAGAGGTGAGACCTCGTTTGCATTTTGCCTTAAAGATCTGGGGCTTTTCTCTGGGAAAATGTTTCCTTCTGGGCCTTTTCTAGAGACACCTTTGTCAAATGCCAGTTTAATTAGCATAACAGTTCCCACAATGCTCTGCTCTGGCTCAATGTCCACCTATGCCTAGCCAAAACCTTCATGAGCGCTCATTGGGCATGCATTATCTACCAAAGCAGCCAGAAGGTTAGCTTTGCGCAGTGGCAGTATCATAGCCCATGAGGTGTTAACCGAGGCGTGATTATTGCTAATTGAAAACTATTCCCAATACCCCGCCATGATGACTTGAAAAATAGTCAGCAATGGCAATTTTTGATAGTCTCTTGTGAGACTGGCATGCCTGGTTAAAAACAGATGAGTCACCTTAAGTCTTTGAAAGCTTGGCTGCTGTGGGCCATTAAAGAGTGGCAAAGAACTCTGCACATCTACGACACGTTACTTTCTTCACCTGGCTTGTGTTTTTGCGACGGGTTCGGAAAGTTCTACACAGGGGGTTTTTTCATGCCAGAGCTCCTACAAGCAATATCCTCGTAAGAGCAAAAGAGAAGGAAGTAGTGCTCATTCTTTGGAGAATCGTCTTGCTGCCAACCCTGGAAGAAAGGCCTTAATGACTTTTCACTGAAGCTTTCCCTTTTTTGGTTTAAAGAAAGTACAGGAAGAAGCTCCCATGTATGCAGCACGTCATCCACCAGAATCTATCTTCCCCTTGTAAGAAGCCATTGGATGACGTGCCCTCCTGTGGACCTTAGCGTTGCAGCCCGTCGTGTTGACCTACCTCATATCCATCTGCCATATCTCCATGTTATATCCCGAGCCGAGGGTGCGAGTCGTCGTCGTCGTCACAAAGGACCAGCTAGGCCAATTTCATCAGAGAGGTGTGGATTTTTTATGATCCTTGACAGTTGGGAGTGCCTTTCAGCCCCATGAGGTGAAAGTGTGCATTTTGTCCCAGAAAGTAGAGGTGAGACCTCGTTTGCATTTTGCCTTAAAGATCTGGGGCTTTTCTCTGGGAAAATGTTTCCTTCTGGGCCTTTTCTAGAGACACCTTTGTCAAATGCCAGTTTAATTAGCATAACAGTTCCCACAATGCTCTGCTCTGGCTCAATGTCCACCTATGCCTAGCCAAAACCTTCATGAGCGCTCATTGGGCATGCATTATCTACCAAAGCAGCCAGAAGGTTAGCTTTGCGCAGTGGCAGTATCATAGCCCATGAGGTGTTAACCGAGGCGTGATTATTGCTAATTGAAAACTATTCCCAATACCCCGCCATGATGACTTGAAAAATAGTCAGCAATGGCAATTTTTGATAGTCTCTTGTGAGACTGGCATGCCTGGTTAAAAACAGATGAGTCACCTTAAGTCTTTGAAAGCTTGGCTGCTGTGGGCCATTAAAGAGTGGCAAAGAACTCTGCACATCTACGACACGTTACTTTCTTCACCTGGCTTGTGTTTTTGCGACGGGTTCGGAAAGTTCTACACAGGGGGTTTTTTCATGCCAGAGCTCCTACAAGCAATATCCTCGTAAGAGCAAAAGAGAAGGAAGTAGTGCTCATTCTTTGGAGAATCGTCTTGCTGCCAACCCTGGAAGAAAGGCCTTAATGACTTTTCACTGAAGCTTTCCCTTTTTTGGTTTAAAGAAAGTACAGGAAGAAGCTCCCATGTATGCAGCACGTCATCCACCAGAATCTATCTTCCCCTTGTAAGAAGCCATTGGATGACGTGCCCTCCTGTGGACCTTAGCGTTCCAGCCCGTCGTGTTGACCTACCTCATATCCATCTGCCATATCTCCATGTTATATCCCGAGCCGAGGGTGCGAGTCGTCGTCGTCGTCACAAAGGACCAGCTAGGCCAATTTCATCAGAGAGGTGTGGATTTTTTATGATCCTTGACAGTTGGGAGTGCCTTTCAGCCCCATGAGGTGAAAGTGTGCATTTTGTCCCAGAAAGTAGAGGTGAGACCTCGTTTGCATTTTGCCTTAAAGATCTGGGACTTTTCTCTGGGAAAATGTTTCCTTCTGGGCCTTTTCTAGAGACACCTTTGTCAAATGCCAGTTTAATTAGCATAACAGTTCCCACAATGCTCTGCTCTGGCTCAATGTCCACCTATGCCTAGCCAAAACCTTCATGAGCGCTCATTGGGCATGCATTATCTACCAAAGCAGCCAGAAGGTTAGCTTTGCGCAGTGGCAGTATCATAGCCCATGAGGTGTTAACCGAGGCGTGATTATTGCTAATTGAAAACTATTCCCAATACCCCGCCATGATGACTTGAAAAATAGTCAGCAATGGCAATTTTTGATAGTCTCTTGTGAGACTGGCATGCCTGGTTAAAAACAGATGAGTCACCTTAAGTCTTTGAAAGCTTGGCTGCTGTGGGCCATTAAAGAGTGGCAAAGAACTCTGCACATCTACGACGCGTTACTTTCTTCACCTGGCTTGTGTTTTTGCGACGGGTTCGGAAAGTTCTACACAGGGGGTTTTTTCATGCCAGAGCTCCTACAAGCAATATCCTCGTAAGAGCAAAAGAGAAGGAAGTAGTGCTCATTCTTTGGAGAATCGTCTTGCTGCCAACCCTGGAAGAAAGGCCTTAATGACTTTTCACTGAAGCTTTCCCTTTTTTGGTTTAAAGAAAGTACAGGAAGAAGCTCCCATGTATGCAGCACGTCATCCACCAGAATCTATCTTCCCCTTGTAAGAAGCCATTGGATGACGTGCCCTCCTGTGGACCTTAGCGTTGCAGCCCGTCGTGTTGACCTACCTCATATCCATCTGCCATATCTCCATGTTATATCCCGAGCCGAGGGTGCGAGTCGTCGTCGTCGTCACAAAGGACCAGCTAGGCCAATTTCATCAGAGAGGTGTGGATTTTTTATGATCCTTGACAGTTGGGAGTGCCTTTCAGCCCCATGAGGTGAAAGTGTGCATTTTGTCCCAGAAAGTAGAGGTGAGACCTCGTTTGCATTTTGCCTTAAAGATCTGGGGCTTTTCTCTGGGAAAATGTTTCCTTCTGGGCCTTTTCTAGAGACACCTTTGTCAAATGCCAGTTTAATTAGCATAACAGTTCCCACAATGCTCTGCTCTGGCTCAATGTCCACCTATGCCTAGCCAAAACCTTCATGAGCGCTCATTGGGCATGCATTATCTACCAAAGCAGCCAGAAGGTTAGCTTTGCGCAGTGGCAGTATCATAGCCCATGAGGTGTTAACCGAGGCGTGATTATTGCTAATTGAAAACTATTCCCAATACCCTGCCATGATGACTTGAAAAATAGTCAGCAATGGCAATTTTTGATAGTCTCTTGTGAGACTGGCATGCCTGGTTAAAAACAGATGAGTCACCTTAAGTCTTTGAAAGCTTGGCTGCTGTGGGCCATTAAAGAGTGGCAAAGAACTCTGCACATCTACGACACGTTACTTTCTTCACCTGGCTTGTGTTTTTGCGACGGGTTCGGAAAGTTCTACACAGGGGGTTTTTTCATGCCAGAGCTCCTACAAGCAATATCCTCGTAAGAGCAAAAGAGAAGGAAGTAGTGCTCATTCTTTGGAGAATCGTCTTGCTGCCAACCCTGGAAGAAGGGCCTTAATGACTTTTCACTGAAGCTTTCCCTTTTTTGGTTTAAAGAAAGTACAGGAAGAAGCTCCCATGTATGCAGCACGTCATCCACCAGAATCTATCTTCCCCTTGTAAGAAGCCATTGGATGACGTGCCCTCCTGTGGACCTTAGCGTTGCAGCCCGTCGTGTTGACCTACCTCATATCCATCTGCCATATCTCCATGTTATATCCCGAGCCGAGGGTGCGAGTCGTCGTCGTCGTCACAAAGGACCAGCTAGGCCAATTTCATCAGAGAGGTGTGGATTTTTTATGATCCTTGACAGTTGGGAGTGCCTTTCAGCCCCATGAGGTGAAAGTGTGCATTTTGTCCCAGAAAGTAGAGGTGAGACCTCGTTTGCATTTTGCCTTAAAGATCTGGGGCTTTTCTCTGGGAAAATGTTTCCTTCTGGGCCTTTTCTAGAGACACCTTTGTCAAATGCCAGTTTAATTAGCATAACAGTTCCCACAATGCTCTGCTCTGGCTCAATGTCCACCTATGCCTAGCCAAAACCTTCATGAGCGCTCATTGGGCATGCATTATCTACCAAAGCAGCCAGAAGGTTAGCTTTGCGCAGTGGCAGTATCATAGCCCATGAGGTGTTAACCGAGGCGTGATTATTGCTAATTGAAAACTATTCCCAATACCCCGCCATGATGACTTGAAAAATAGTCAGCAATGGCAATTTTTGATAGTCTCTTGTGAGACTGGCATGCCTGGTTAAAAACAGATGAGTCACCTTAAGTCTTTGAAAGCTTGGCTGCTGTGGGCCATTAAAGAGTGGCAAAGAACTCTGCACATCTACGACGCGTTACTTTCTTCACCTGGCTTGTGTTTTTGCGACGGGTTCGGAAAGTTCTACACAGGGGGTTTTTTCATGCCAGAGCTCCTACAAGCAATATCCTCGTAAGAGCAAAAGAGAAGGAAGTAGTGCTCATTCTTTGGAGAATCGTCTTGCTGCCAACCCTGGAAGAAAGGCCTTAATGACTTTTCACTGAAGCTTTCCCTTTTTTGGTTTAAAGAAAGTACAGGAAGAAGCTCCCATGTATGCAGCACGTCATCCACCAGAATCTATCTTCCCCTTGTAAGAAGCCATTGGATGACGTGCCCTCCTGTGGACCTTAGCGTTGCAGCCCGTCGTGTTGACCTACCTCATATCCATCTGCCATATCTCCATGTTATATCCCGAGCCGAGGGTGCGAGTCGTCGTCGTCGTCACAAAGGACCAGCTAGGCCAATTTCATCAGAGAGGTGTGGATTTTTTATGATCCTTGACAGTTGGGAGTGCCTTTCAGCCCCATGAGGTGAAAGTGTGCATTTTGTCCCAGAAAGTAGAGGTGAGACCTCGTTTGCATTTTGCCTTAAAGATCTGGGGCTTTTCTCTGGGAAAATGTTTCCTTCTGGGCCTTTTCTAGAGACACCTTTGTCAAATGCCAGTTTAATTAGCATAACAGTTCCCACAATGCTCTGCTCTGGCTCAATGTCCACCTATGCCTAGCCAAAACCTTCATGAGCGCTCATTGGGCATGCATTATCTACCAAAGCAGCCAGAAGGTTAGCTTTGCGCAGTGGCAGTATCATAGCCCATGAGGTGTTAACCGAGGCGTGATTATTGCTAATTGAAAACTATTCCCAATACCCCGCCATGATGACTTGAAAAATAGTCAGCAATGGCAATTTTTGATAGTCTCTTGTGAGACTGGCATGCCTGGTTAAAAACAGATGAGTCACCTTAAGTCTTTGAAAGCTTGGCTGCTGTGGGCCATTAAAGAGTGGCAAAGAACTCTGCACATCTACGACACGTTACTTTCTTCACCTGGCTTGTGTTTTTGCGACGGGTTCGGAAAGTTCTACACAGGGGGTTTTTTCATGCCAGAGCTCCTACAAGCAATATCCTCGTAAGAGCAAAAGAGAAGGAAGTAGTGCTCATTCTTTGGAGAATCGTCTTGCTGCCAACCCTGGAAGAAGGGCCTTAATGACTTTTCACTGAAGCTTTCCCTTTTTTGGTTTAAAGAAAGTACAGGAAGAAGCTCCCATGTATGCAGCACGTCATCCACCAGAATCTATCTTCCCCTTGTAAGAAGCCATTGGATGACGTGCCCTCCTGTGGACCTTAGCGTTGCAGCCCGTCGTGTTGACCTACCTCATATCCATCTGCCATATCTCCATGTTATATCCCGAGCCGAGGGTGCGAGTCGTCGTCGTCGTCACAAAGGACCAGCTAGGCCAATTTCATCAGAGAGGTGTGGATTTTTTATGATCCTTGACAGTTGGGAGTGCCTTTCAGCCCCATGAGGTGAAAGTGTGCATTTTGTCCCAGAAAGTAGAGGTGAGACCTCGTTTGCATTTTGCCTTAAAGATCTGGGGCTTTTCTCTGGGAAAATGTTTCCTTCTGGGCCTTTTCTAGAGACACCTTTGTCAAATGCCAGTTTAATTAGCATAACAGTTCCCACAATGCTCTGCTCTGGCTCAATGTCCACCTATGCCTAGCCAAAACCTTCATGAGCGCTCATTGGGCATGCATTATCTACCAAAGCAGCCAGAAGGTTAGCTTTGCGCAGTGGCAGTATCATAGCCCATGAGGTGTTAACCGAGGCGTGATTATTGCTAATTGAAAACTATTCCCAATACCCCGCCATGATGACTTGAAAAATAGTCAGCAATGGCAATTTTTGATAGTCTCTTGTGAGACTGGCATGCCTGGTTAAAAACAGATGAGTCACCTTAAGTCTTTGAAAGCTTGGCTGCTGTGGGCCATTAAAGAGTGGCAAAGAACTCTGCACATCTACGACACGTTACTTTCTTCACCTGGCTTGTGTTTTTGCGACGGGTTCGGAAAGTTCTACACAGGGGGTTTTTTCATGCCAGAGCTCCTACAAGCAATATCCTCGTAAGAGCAAAAGAGAAGGAAGTAGTGCTCATTCTTTGGAGAATCGTCTTGCTGCCAACCCTGGAAGAAAGGCCTTAATGACTTTTCACTGAAGCTTTCCCTTTTTTGGTTTAAAGAAAGTACAGGAAGAAGCTCCCATGTATGCAGCACGTCATCCACCAGAATCTATCTTCCCCTTGTAAGAAGCCATTGGATGACGTGCCCTCCTGTGGACCTTAGCGTTGCAGCCCGTCGTGTTGACCTACCTCATATCCATCTGCCATATCTCCATGTTATATCCCGAGCCGAGGGTGCGAGTCGTCGTCGTCGTCACAAAGGACCAGCTAGGCCAATTTCATCAGAGAGGTGTGGATTTTTTATGATCCTTGACAGTTGGGAGTGCCTTTCAGCCCCATGAGGTGAAAGTGTGCATTTTGTCCCAGAAAGTAGAGGTGAGACCTCGTTTGCATTTTGCCTTAAAGATCTGGGGCTTTTCTCTGGGAAAATGTTTCCTTCTGGGCCTTTTCTAGAGACACCTTTGTCAAATGCCAGTTTAATTAGCATAACAGTTCCCACAATGCTCTGCTCTGGCTCAATGTCCACCTATGCCTAGCCAAAACCTTCATGAGCGCTCATTGGGCATGCATTATCTACCAAAGCAGCCAGAAGGTTAGCTTTGCGCAGTGGCAGTATCATAGCCCATGAGGTGTTAACCGAGGCGTGATTATTGCTAATTGAAAACTATTCCCAATACCCCGCCATGATGACTTGAAAAATAGTCAGCAATGGCAATTTTTGATAGTCTCTTGTGAGACTGGCATGCCTGGTTAAAAACAGATGAGTCACCTTAAGTCTTTGAAAGCTTGGCTGCTGTGGGCCATTAAAGAGTGGCAAAGAACTCTGCACATCTACGACGCGTTACTTTCTTCACCTGGCTTGTGTTTTTGCGACGGGTTCGGAAAGTTCTACACAGGGGGTTTTTTCATGCCAGAGCTCCTACAAGCAATATCCTCGTAAGAGCAAAAGAGAAGGAAGTAGTGCTCATTCTTTGGAGAATCGTCTTGCTGCCAACCCTGGAAGAAGGGCCTTAATGACTTTTCACTGAAGCTTTCCCTTTTTTGGTTTAAAGAAAGTACAGGAAGAAGCTCCCATGTATGCAGCACGTCATCCACCAGAATCTATCTTCCCCTTGTAAGAAGCCATTGGATGACGTGCCCTCCTGTGGACCTTAGCGTTGCAGCCCGTCGTGTTGACCTACCTCATATCCATCTGCCATATCTCCATGTTATATCCCGAGCCGAGGGTGCGAGTCGTCGTCGTCGTCACAAAGGACCAGCTAGGCCAATTTCATCAGAGAGGTGTGGATTTTTTATGATCCTTGACAGTTGGGAGTGCCTTTCAGCCCCATGAGGTGAAAGTGTGCATTTTGTCCCAGAAAGTAGAGGTGAGACCTCGTTTGCATTTTGCCTTAAAGATCTGGGGCTTTTCTCTGGGAAAATGTTTCCTTCTGGGCCTTTTCTAGAGACACCTTTGTCAAATGCCAGTTTAATTAGCATAACAGTTCCCACAATGCTCTGCTCTGGCTCAATGTCCACCTATGCCTAGCCAAAACCTTCATGAGCGCTCATTGGGCATGCATTATCTACCAAAGCAGCCAGAAGGTTAGCTTTGCGCAGTGGCAGTATCATAGCCCATGAGGTGTTAACCGAGGCGTGATTATTGCTAATTGAAAACTATTCCCAATACCCCGCCATGATGACTTGAAAAATAGTCAGCAATGGCAATTTTTGATAGTCTCTTGTGAGGCTGGCATGCCTGGTTAAAAACAGATGAGTCACCTTAAGTCTTTGAAAGCTTGGCTGCTGTGGGCCATTAAAGAGTGGCAAAGAACTCTGCACATCTACGACGCGTTACTTTCTTCACCTGGCTTGTGTTTTTGCGACGGGTTCGGAAAGTTCTACACAGGGGGTTTTTTCATGCCAGAGCTCCTACAAGCAATATCCTCGTAAGAGCAAAAGAGAAGGAAGTAGTGCTCATTCTTTGGAGAATCGTCTTGCTGCCAACCCTGGAAGAAAGGCCTTAATGACTTTTCACTGAAGCTTTCCCTTTTTTGGTTTAAAGAAAGTACAGGAAGAAGCTCCCATGTATGCAGCACGTCATCCACCAGAATCTATCTTCCCCTTGTAAGAAGCCATTGGATGACGTGCCCTCCTGTGGACCTTAGCGTTGCAGCCCGTCGTGTTGACCTACCTCATATCCATCTGCCATATCTCCATGTTATATCCCGAGCCGAGGGTGCGAGTCGTCGTCGTCGTCACAAAGGACCAGCTAGGCCAATTTCATCAGAGAGGTGTGGATTTTTTATGATCCTTGACAGTTGGGAGTGCCTTTCAGCCCCATGAGGTGAAAGTGTGCATTTTGTCCCAGAAAGTAGAGGTGAGACCTCGTTTGCATTTTGCCTTAAAGATCTGGGGCTTTTCTCTGGGAAAATGTTTCCTTCTGGGCCTTTTCTAGAGACACCTTTGTCAAATGCCAGTTTAATTAGCATAACAGTTCCCACAATGCTCTGCTCTGGCTCAATGTCCACCTATGCCTAGCCAAAACCTTCATGAGCGCTCATTGGGCATGCATTATCTACCAAAGCAGCCAGAAGGTTAGCTTTGCGCAGTGGCAGTATCATAGCCCATGAGGTGTTAACCGAGGCGTGATTATTGCTAATTGAAAACTATTCCCAATACCCCGCCATGATGACTTGAAAAATAGTCAGCAATGGCAATTTTTGATAGTCTCTTGTGAGACTGGCATGCCTGGTTAAAAACAGATGAGTCACCTTAAGTCTTTGAAAGCTTGGCTGCTGTGGGCCATTAAAGAGTGGCAAAGAACTCTGCACATCTACGACACGTTACTTTCTTCACCTGGCTTGTGTTTTTGCGACGGGTTCGGAAAGTTCTACACAGGGGGTTTTTTCATGCCAGAGCTCCTACAAGCAATATCCTCGTAAGAGCAAAAGAGAAGGAAGTAGTGCTCATTCTTTGGAGAATCGTCTTGCTGCCAACCCTGGAAGAAAGGCCTTAATGACTTTTCACTGAAGCTTTCCCTTTTTTGGTTTAAAGAAAGTACAGGAAGAAGCTCCCATGTATGCAGCACGTCATCCACCAGAATCTATCTTCCCCTTGTAAGAAGCCATTGGATGACGTGCCCTCCTGTGGACCTTAGCGTTGCAGCCCGTCGTGTTGACCTACCTCATATCCATCTGCCATATCTCCATGTTATATCCCGAGCCGAGGGTGCGAGTCGTCGTCGTCGTCACAAAGGACCAGCTAGGCCAATTTCATCAGAGAGGTGTGGATTTTTTATGATCCTTGACAGTTGGGAGTGCCTTTCAGCCCCATGAGGTGAAAGTGTGCATTTTGTCCCAGAAAGTAGAGGTGAGACCTCGTTTGCATTTTGCCTTAAAGATCTGGGGCTTTTCTCTGGGAAAATGTTTCCTTCTGGGCCTTTTCTAGAGACACCTTTGTCAAATGCCAGTTTAATTAGCATAACAGTTCCCACAATGCTCTGCTCTGGCTCAATGTCCACCTATGCCTAGCCAAAACCTTCATGAGCGCTCATTGGGCATGCATTATCTACCAAAGCAGCCAGAAGGTTAGCTTTGCGCAGTGGCAGTATCATAGCCCATGAGGTGTTAACCGAGGCGTGATTATTGCTAATTGAAAACTATTCCCAATACCTCGCCATGATGACTTGAAAAATAGTCAGCAATGGCAATTTTTGATAGTCTCTTGTGAGACTGGCATGCCTGGTTAAAAACAGATGAGTCACCTTAAGTCTTTGAAAGCTTGGCTGCTGTGGGCCATTAAAGAGTGGCAAAGAACTCTGCACATCTACGACGCGTTACTCTCTTCACCTGGCTTGTGTTTTTGCGACGGGTTCGGAAAGTTCTACACGGGGTTTTTTCATGCCAGAGCTCCTACAAGCAATATCCTCGTAAGAGCAAAAGAGAAGGAAGTAGTGCTCATTCTTTGGAGAATCGTCTTGCTGCCAACCCTGGAAGAAAGGCCTTAATGACTTTTCACTGAAGCTTTCCCTTTTTTGGTTTAAAGAAAGTACAGGAAGAAGCTCCCATGTATGCAGCACGTCATCCACCAGAATCTATCTTCCCCTTGTAAGAAGCCATTGGATGACGTGCCCTCCTGTGGACCTTAGCGTTGCAGCCCGTCGTGTTGACCTACCTCATATCCATCTGCCATATCTCCATGTTATATCCCGAGCCGAGGGTGCGAGTCGTCGTCGTCGTCACAAAGGACCAGCTAGGCCAATTTCATCAGAGAGGTGTGGATTTTTTATGATCCTTGACAGTTGGGAGTGCCTTTCAGCCCCATGAGGTGAAAGTGTGCATTTTGTCCCAGAAAGTAGAGGTGAGACCTCGTTTGCATTTTGCCTTAAAGATCTGGGGCTTTTCTCTGGGAAAATGTTTCCTTCTGGGCCTTTTCTAGAGACACCTTTGTCAAATGCCAGTTTAATTAGCATAACAGTTCCCACAATGCTCTGCTCTGGCTCAATGTCCACCTATGCCTAGCCAAAACCTTCATGAGCGCTCATTGGGCATGCATTATCTACCAAAGCAGCCAGAAGGTTAGCTTTGCGCAGTGGCAGTATCATAGCCCATGAGGTGTTAACCGAGGCGTGATTATTGCTAATTGAAAATTATTCCCAATACCCCGCCATGATGACTTGAAAAATAGTCAGCAATGGCAATTTTTGATAGTCTCTTGTGAGACTGGCATGCCTGGTTAAAAACAGATGAGTCACCTTAAGTCTTTGAAAGCTTGGCTGCTGTGGGCCATTAAAGAGTGGCAAAGAACTCTGCACATCTACGACACGTTACTTTCTTCACCTGGCTTGTGTTTTTGCGACGGGTTCGGAAAGTTCTACACAGGGGGTTTTTTCATGCCAGAGCTCCTACAAGCAATATCCTCGTAAGAGCAAAAGAGAAGGAAGTAGTGCTCATTCTTTGGAGAATCGTCTTGCTGCCAACCCTGGAAGAAGGGCCTTAATGACTTTTCACTGAAGCTTTCCCTTTTTTGGTTTAAAGAAAGTACAGGAAGAAGCTCCCATGTATGCAGCACGTCATCCACCAGAATCTATCTTCCCCTTGTAAGAAGCCATTGGATGACGTGCCCTCCTGTGGACCTTAGCGTTGCAGCCCGTCGTGTTGACCTACCTCATATCCATCTGCCATATCTCCATGTTATATCCCGAGCCGAGGGTGCGAGTCGTCGTCGTCGTCACAAAGGACCAGCTAGGCCAATTTCATCAGAGAGGTGTGGATTTTTTATGATCCTTGACAGTTGGGAGTGCCTTTCAGCCCCATGAGGTGAAAGTGTGCATTTTGTCCCAGAAAGTAGAGGTGAGACCTCGTTTGCATTTTGCCTTAAAGATCTGGGGCTTTTCTCTGGGAAAATGTTTCCTTCTGGGCCTTTTCTAGAGACACCTTTGTCAAATGCCAGTTTAATTAGCATAACAGTTCCCACAATGCTCTGCTCTGGCTCAATGTCCACCTATGCCTAGCCAAAACCTTCATGAGCGCTCATTGGGCATGCATTATCTACCAAAGCAGCCAGAAGGTTAGCTTTGCGCAGTGGCAGTATCATAGCCCATGAGGTGTTAACCGAGGCGTGATTATTGCTAATTGAAAACTATTCCCAATACCCCGCCATGATGACTTGAAAAATAGTCAGCAATGGCAATTTTTGATAGTCTCTTGTGAGACTGGCATGCCTGGTTAAAAACAGATGAGTCACCTTAAGTCTTTGAAAGCTTGGCTGCTGTGGGCCATTAAAGAGTGGCAAAGAACTCTGCACATCTACGACACGTTACTTTCTTCACCTGGCTTGTGTTTTTGCGACGGGTTCGGAAAGTTCTACACAGGGGGTTTTTTCATGCCAGAGCTCCTACAAGCAATATCCTCGTAAGAGCAAAAGAGAAGGAAGTAGTGCTCATTCTTTGGAGAATCGTCTTGCTGCCAACCCTGGAAGAAGGGCCTTAATGACTTTTCACTGAAGCTTTCCCTTTTTTGGTTTAAAGAAAGTACAGGAAGAAGCTCCCATGTATGCAGCACGTCATCCACCAGAATCTATCTTCCCCTTGTAAGAAGCCATTGGATGACGTGCCCTCCTGTGGACCTTAGCGTTGCAGCCCGTCGTGTTGACCTACCTCATATCCATCTGCCATATCTCCATGTTATATCCCGAGCCGAGGGTGCGAGTCGTCGTCGTCACAAAGGACCAGCTAGGCCAATTTCATCAGAGAGGTGTGGATTTTTTATGATCCTTGACAGTTGGGAGTGCCTTTCAGCCCCATGAGGTGAAAGTGTGCATTTTGTCCCAGAAAGTAGAGGTGAGACCTCGTTTGCATTTTGCCTTAAAGATCTGGGGCTTTTCTCTGGGAAAATGTTTCCTTCTGGGCCTTTTCTAGAGACACCTTTGTCAAATGCCAGTTTAATTAGCATAACAGTTCCCACAATGCTCTGCTCTGGCTCAATGTCCACCTATGCCTAGCCAAAACCTTCATGAGCGCTCATTGGGCATGCATTATCTACCAAAGCAGCCAGAAGGTTAGCTTTGCGCAGTGGCAGTATCATAGCCCATGAGGTGTTAACCGAGGCGTGATTATTGCTAATTGAAAACTATTCCCAATACCCCGCCATGATGACTTGAAAAATAGTCAGCAATGGCAATTTTTGATAGTCTCTTGTGAGACTGGCATGCCTGGTTAAAAACAGATGAGTCACCTTAAGTCTTTGAAAGCTTGGCTGCTCTGGGCCATTAAAGAGTGGCAAAGAACTCTGCACATCTACGACGCGTTACTTTCTTCACCTGGCTTGTGTTTTTGCGACGGGTTCTGAAAGTTCTACACAGGGGGTTTTTTCATGCCAGAGCTCCTACAAGCAATATCCTCGTAAGAGCAAAAGAGAAGGAAGTAGTGCTCATTCTTTGGAGAATCGTCTTGCTGCCAACCCTGGAAGAAAGGCCTTAATGACTTTTCACTGAAGCTTTCCCTTTTTTGGTTTAAAGAAAGTACAGGAAGAAGCTCCCATGTATGCAGCACGTCATCCACCAGAATCTATCTTCCCCTTGTAAGAAGCCATTGGATGACGTGCCCTCCTGTGGACCTTAGCGTTGCAGCCCGTCGTGTTGACCTACCTCATATCCATCTGCCATATCTCCATGTTATATCCCGAGCCGAGGGTGCGAGTCGTCGTCGTCGTCGTCACAAAGGACCAGCTAGGCCAATTTCATCAGAGAGGTGTGGATTTTTTATGATCCTTGACAGTTGGGAGTGCCTTTCAACCCCATGAGGTGAAAGTGTGCATTTTGTCCCAGAAAGTAGAGGTGAGACCTCGTTTGCATTTTGCCTTAAAGATCTGGGGCTTTTCTCTGGGAAAATGTTTCCTTCTGGGCCTTTTCTAGAGACACCTTTGTCAAATGCCAGTTTAATTAGCATAACAGTTCCCACAATGCTCTGCTCTGGCTCAATGTCCACCTATGCCTAGCCAAAACCTTCATGAGCGCTCATTGGGCATGCATTATCTACCAAAGCAGCCAGAAGGTTAGCTTTGCGCAGTGGCAGTATCATAGCCCATGAGGTGTTAACCGAGGCGTGATTATTGCTAATTGAAAACTATTCCCAATACCCCG
Organism: Spea bombifrons; assembly: GCF_027358695.1. Lineage (NCBI taxonomy): Eukaryota > Metazoa > Chordata > Amphibia > Anura > Pelobatidae > Spea > Spea bombifrons. The sequence goes on along the minus strand of NC_071091.1, from coordinate 108,525,147 downwards.
CCATGATGACTTGAAAAATAGTCAGCAATGGCAATTTTTGATAGTCTCTTGTGAGACTGGCATGCCTGGTTAAAAACAGATGAGTCACCTTAAGTCTTTGAAAGCTTGGCTGCTGTGTGCCATTAAAGAGTGGCAAAGAACTCTGCACATCTACGACACGTTACTTTCTTCACCTGGCTTGTGTTTTTGCGACGGGTTCGGAAAGTTCTACACAGGGGGTTTTTTCACGCCAGAGCTCCTACAAGCAATATCCTCGTAAGAGCAAAAGAGAAGGAAGTAGTGCTCATTCTTTGGAGAATCGTCTTGCTGCCAACCCTGGAAGAAGGGCCTTAATGACTTTTCACTGAAGCTTTCCCTTTTTTGGTTTAAAGAAAGTACAGGAAGAAGCTCCCATGTATGCAGCACGTCATCCACCAGAATCTATCTTCCCCTTGTAAGAAGCCATTGGATGACGTGCCCTCCTGTGGACCTTAGCGTTGCAGCCCGTCGTGTTGACCTACCTCATATCCATCTGCCATATCTCCATGTTATATCCCGAGCCGAGCGTGCGAGTCGTCGTCGTCGTCACAAAGGACCAGCTAGGCCAATTTCATCAGAGAGGTGTGGATTTTTTATGATCCTTGACAGTTGGGAGTGCCTTTCAGCCCCATGAGGTGAAAGTGTGCATTTTGTCCCAGAAAGTAGAGGTGAGACCTCGTTTGCATTTTGCCTTAAAGATCTGGGGCTTTTCTCTGGGAAAATGTTTCCTTCTGGGCCTTTTCTAGAGACACCTTTGTCAAATGCCAGTTTAATTAGCATAACAGTTCCCACAATGCTCTGCTCTGGCTCAATGTCCACCTATGCCTAGCCAAAACCTTCATGAGCGCTCATTGGGCATGCATTATCTACCAAAGCAGCCAGAAGGTTAGCTTTGCGCAGTGGCAGTATCATAGCCCATGAGGTGTTAACCGAGGCGTGATTATTGCTAATTGAAAACTATTCCCAATTCCCCGCCATGATGACTTGAAAAATAGTCAGCAATGGCAATTTTTGATAGTCTCTTGTGAGACTGGCATGCCTGGTTAAAAACAGATGAGTCACCTTAAGTCTTTGAAAGCTTGGCTGCTGTGGGCCATTAAAGAGTGGCAAAGAACTCTGCACATCTACGACACGTTACTTTCTTCACCTGGCTTGTGTTTTTGCGACGGGTTCGGAAAGTTCTACACAGGGGGTTTTTTCATGCCAGAGCTCCTACAAGCAATATCCTCGTAAGAGCAAAAGAGAAGGAAGTAGTGCTCATTCTTTGGAGAATCGTCTTGCTGCCAACCCTGGAAGAAAGGCCTTAATGACTTTTCACTGAAGCTTTCCCTTTTTTGGTTGAAAGAAAGTACAGGAAGAAGCTCCCATGTATGCAGCACGTCATCCACCAGAATCTATCTTCCCCTTGTAAGAAGCCATTGGATGACGTGCCCTCCTGTGGACCTTAGCGTTGCAGCCCGTCGTGTTGACCTACCTCATATCAATCTGCCATATCTCCATGTTATATCCCGAGCCGAGGGTGCGAGTCGTCGTCGTCGTCACAAAGGACCAGCTAGGCCAATTTCATCAGAGAGGTGTGGATTTTTTATGATCCTTGACAGTTGGGAGTGCCTTTCAGCCCCATGAGGTGAAAGTGTGCATTTTGTCCCAGAAAGTAGAGGTGAGACCTCGTTTGCATTTTGCCTTAAAGATCTGGGGCTTTTCTCTGGGAAAATGTTTCCTTCTGGGCCTTTTCTAGAGACACCTTTGTCAAATGCCAGTTTAATTAGCATAACAGTTCCCACAATGCTCTGCTCTGGCTCAATGTCCACCTATGCCTAGCCAAAACCTTCATGAGCGCTCATTGGGCATGCATTATCTACCAAAGCAGCCAGAAGGTTAGCTTTGCGCAGTGGCAGTATCATAGCCCATGAGGTGTTAACCGAGGCGTGATTATTGCTAATTGAAAACTATTCCCAATACCCCGCCATGATGACTTGAAAAATAGTCAGCAATGGCAATTTTTGATAGTCTCTTGTGAGACTGGCATGCCTGGTTAAAAACAGATGAGTCACCTTAAGTCTTTGAAAGCTTGGCTGCTGTGGGCCATTAAAGAGTGGCAAAGAACTCTGCACATCTACGACACGTTACTTTCTTCACCTGGCTTGTGTTTTTGCGACGGGTTCTGAAAGTTCTACACAGGGGGTTTTTTCATGCCAGAGCTCCTACAAGCAATATCCTCGTAAGAGCAAAAGAGAAGGAAGTAGTGCTCATTCTTTGGAGAATCGTCTTGCTGCCAACCCTGGAAGAAAGGCCTTAATGACTTTTCACTGAAGCTTTCCCTTTTTTGGTTTAAAGAAAGTACAGGAAGAAGCTCCCATGTATGCAGCACGTCATCCACCAGAATCTATCTTCCCCTTGTAAGAAGCCATTGGATGACGTGCCCTCCTGTGGACCTTAGCGTTGCAGCCCGTCGTGTTGACCTACCTCATATCCATCTGCCATATCTCCATGTTATATCCCGAGCCGAGGGTGCGAGTCGTCGTCGTCGTCGTCGTCACAAAGGACCAGCTAGGCCAATTTCATCAGAGAGGTGTGGATTTTTTATGATCCTTGACAGTTGGGAGTGCCTTTCAACCCCATGAGGTGAAAGTGTGCATTTTGTCCCAGAAAGTAGAGGTGAGACCTCGTTTGCATTTTGCCTTAAAGATCTGGGGCTTTTCTCTGGGAAAATGTTTCCTTCTGGGCCTTTTCTAGAGACACCTTTGTCAAATGCCAGTTTAATTAGCATAACAGTTCCCACAATGCTCTGCTCTGGCTCAATGTCCACCTATGCCTAGCCAAAACCTTCATGAGCGCTCATTGGGCATGCATTATCTACCAAAGCAGCCAGAAGGTTAGCTTTGCGCAGTGGCAGTATCATAGCCCATGAGGTGTTAACCGAGGCGTGATTATTGCTAATTGAAAACTATTCCCAATACCCCGCCATGATGACTTGAAAAATAGTCAGCAATGGCAATTTTTGATAGTCTCTTGTGAGACTGGCATGCCTGGTTAAAAACAGATGAGTCACCTTAAGTCTTTGAAAGCTTGGCTGCTGTGGGCCATTAAAGAGTGGCAAAGAACTCTGCACATCTACGACACGTTACTTTCTTCACCTGGCTTGTGTTTTTGCGACGGGTTCGGAAAGTTCTACACAGGGGGTTTTTTCACGCCAGAGCTCCTACAAGCAATATCCTCGTAAGAGCAAAAGAGAAGGAAGTAGTGCTCATTCTTTGGAGAATCGTCTTGCTGCCAACCCTGGAAGAAGGGCCTTAATGACTTTTCACTGAAGCTTTCCCTTTTTTGGTTTAAAGAAAGTACAGGAAGAAGCTCCCATGTATGCAGCACGTCATCCACCAGAATCTATCTTCCCCTTGTAAGAAGCCATTGGATGACGTGCCCTCCTGTGGACCTTAGCGTTGCAGCCCGTCGTGTTGACCTACCTCATATCCATCTGCCATATCTCCATGTTATATCCCGAGCCGAGGGTGCGAGTCGTCGTCGTCGTCACAAAGGACCAGCTAGGCCAATTTCATCAGAGAGGTGTGGATTTTTTATGATCCTTGACAGTTGGGAGTGCCTTTCAGCCCCATGAGGTGAAAGTGTGCATTTTGTCCCAGAAAGTAGAGGTGAGACCTCGTTTGCATTTTGCCTTAAAGATCTGGGGCTTTTCTCTGGGAAAATGTTTCCTTCTGGGCCTTTTCTAGAGACACCTTTGTCAAATGCCAGTTTAATTAGCATAACAGTTCCCACAATGCTCTGCTCTGGCTCAATGTCCACCTATGCCTAGCCAAAACCTTCATGAGCGCTCATTGGGCATGCATTATCTACCAAAGCAGCCAGAAGGTTAGCTTTGCGCAGTGGCAGTATCATAGCCCATGAGGTGTTAACCGAGGCGTGATTATTGCTAATTGAAAACTATTCCCAATACCCCGCCATGATGACTTGAAAAATAGTCAGCAATGGCAATTTTTGATAGTCTCTTGTGAGACTGGCATGCCTGGTTAAAAACAGATGAGTCACCTTAAGTCTTTGAAAGCTTGGCTGCTGTGGGCCATTAAAGAGTGGCAAAGAACTCTGCACATCTACGACACGTTACTTTCTTCACCTGGCTTGTGTTTTTGCGACGGGTTCGGAAAGTTCTACACAGGGGGTTTTTTCATGCCAGAGCTCCTACAAGCAATATCCTCGTAAGAGCAAAAGAGAAGGAAGTAGTGCTCATTCTTTGGAGAATCGTCTTGCTGCCAACCCTGGAAGAAAGGCCTTAATGACTTTTCACTGAAGCTTTCCCTTTTTTGGTTGAAAGAAAGTACAGGAAGAAGCTCCCATGTATGCAGCACGTCATCCACCAGAATCTATCTTCCCCTTGTAAGAAGCCATTGGATGACGTGCCCTCCTGTGGACCTTAGCGTTGCAGCCCGTCGTGTTGACCTACCTCATATCAATCTGCCATATCTCCATGTTATATCCCGAGCCGAGGGTGCGAGTCGTCGTCGTCGTCACAAAGGACCAGCTAGGCCAATTTCATCAGAGAGGTGTGGATTTTTTATGATCCTTGACAGTTGGGAGTGCCTTTCAGCCCCATGAGGTGAAAGTGTGCATTTTGTCCCAGAAAGTAGAGGTGAGACCTCGTTTGCATTTTGCCTTAAAGATCTGGGGCTTTTCTCTGGGAAAATGTTTCCTTCTGGGCCTTTTCTAGAGACACCTTTGTCAAATGCCAGTTTAATTAGCATAACAGTTCCCACAATGCTCTGCTCTGGCTCAATGTCCACCTATGCCTAGCCAAAACCTTCATGAGCGCTCATTGGGCATGCATTATCTACCAAAGCAGCCAGAAGGTTAGATTTGCGCAGTGGCAGTATCATAGCCCATGAGGTGTTAACCGAGGCGTGATTATTGCTAATTGAAAACTATTCCCAATACCCCGCCATGATGACTTGAAAAATAGTCAGCAATGGCAATTTTTGATAGTCTCTTGTGAGACTGGCATGCCTGGTTAAAAACAGATGAGTCACCTTAAGTCTTTGAAAGCTTGGCTGCTGTGGGCCATTAAAGAGTGGCAAAGAACTCTGCACATCTACGACGCGTTACTTTCTTCACCTGGCTTGTGTTTTTGCGACGGGTTCGGAAAGTTCTACACAGGGGGTTTTTTCATGCCAGAGCTCCTACAAGCAATATCCTCGTAAGAGCAAAAGAGAAGGAAGTAGTGCTCATTCTTTGGAGAATCGTCTTGCTGCCAACCCTGGAAGAAGGGCCTTAATGACTTTTCACTGAAGCTTTCCCTTTTTTGGTTTAAAGAAAGTACAGGAAGAAGCTCCCATGTATGCAGCACGTCATCCACCAGAATCTATCTTCCCCTTGTAAGAAGCCATTGGATGACGTGCCCTCCTGTGGACCTTAGCGTTGCAGCCCGTCGTGTTGACCTACCTCATATCCATCTGCCATATCTCCATGTTATATCCCGAGCCGAGGGTGCGAGTCGTCGTCGTCGTCACAAAGGACCAGCTAGGCCAATTTCATCAGAGAGGTGTGGATTTTTTATGATCCTTGACAGTTGGGAGTGCCTTTCAGCCCCATGAGGTGAAAGTGTGCATTTTGTCCCAGAAAGTAGAGGTGAGACCTCGTTTGCATTTTGCCTTAAAGATCTGGGGCTTTTCTCTGGGAAAATGTTTCCTTCTGGGCCTTTTCTAGAGACACCTTTGTCAAATGCCAGTTTAATTAGCATAACAGTTCCCACAATGCTCTGCTCTGGCTCAATGTCCACCTATGCCTAGCCAAAACCTTCATGAGCGCTCATTGGGCATGCATTATCTACCAAAGCAGCCAGAAGGTTAGCTTTGCGCAGTGGCAGTATCATAGCCCATGAGGTGTTAACCGAGGCGTGATTATTGCTAATTGAAAACTATTCCCAATACCCCGCCATGATGACTTGAAAAATAGTCAGCAATGGCAATTTTTGATAGTCTCTTGTGAGACTGGCATGCCTGGTTAAAAACAGATGAGTCACCTTAAGTCTTTGAAAGCTTGGCTGCTGTGGGCCATTAAAGAGTGGCAAAGAACTCTGCACATCTACGACGCGTTACTTTCTTCACCTGGCTTGTGTTTTTGCGACGGGTTCGGAAAGTTCTACACAGGGGGTTTTTTCATGCCAGAGCTCCTACAAGCAATATCCTCGTAAGAGCAAAAGAGAAGGAAGTAGTGCTCATTCTTTGGAGAATCGTCTTGCTGCCAACCCTGGAAGAAAGGCCTTAATGACTTTTCACTGAAGCTTTCCCTTTTTTGGTTTAAAGAAAGTACAGGAAGAAGCTCCCATGTATGCAGCACGTCATCCACCAGAATCTATCTTCCCCTTGTAAGAAGCCATTGGATGACGTGCCCTCCTGTGGACCTTAGCGTTGCAGCCCGTCGTGTTGACCTACCTCATATCCATCTGCCATATCTCCATGTTATATCCCGAGCCGAGGGTGCGAGTCGTCGTCGTCGTCACAAAGGACCAGCTAGGCCAATTTCATCAGAGAGGTGTGGATTTTTTATGATCCTTGACAGTTGGGAGTGCCTTTCAGCCCCATGAGGTGAAAGTGTGCATTTTGTCCCAGAAAGTAGAGGTGAGACCTCGTTTGCATTTTGCCTTAAAGATCTGGGGCTTTTCTCTGGGAAAATGTTTCCTTCTGGGCCTTTTCTAGAGACACCTTTGTCAAATGCCAGTTTAATTAGCATAACAGTTCCCACAATGCTCTGCTCTGGCTCAATGTCCACCTATGCCTAGCCAAAACCTTCATGAGCGCTCATTGGGCATGCATTATCTACCAAAGCAGCCAGAAGGTTAGCTTTGCGCAGTGGCAGTATCATAGCCCATGAGGTGTTAACCGAGGTGTGATTATTGCTAATTGAAAACTATTCCCAATACCCCGCCATGATGATTTGAAAAATAGTCAGCAATGGCAATTTTTGATAGTCTCTTGTGAGACTGGCATGCCTGGTTAAAAACAGATGAGTCACCTTAAGTCTTTGAAAGCTTGGCTGCTGTGGGCCATTAAAGAGTGGCAAAGAACTCTGCACATCTACGACGCGTTACTCTCTTCACCTGGCTTGTGTTTTTGCGACGGGTTCGGAAAGTTCTACAGGGGGTTTTTTCATGCCAGAGCTCCTACAAGCAATATCCTCGTAAGAGCAAAAGAGAAGGAAGTAGTGCTCATTCTTTGGAGAATCGTCTTGCTGCCAACCCTGGAAGAAAGGCCTTAATGACTTTTCACTGAAGCTTTCCCTTTTTTGGTTTAAAGAAAGTACAGGAAGAAGCTCCCATGTATGCAGCACGTCATCCACCAGAATCTATCTTCCCCTTGTAAGAAGCCATTGGATGACGTGCCCTCCTGTGGACCTTAGCGTTGCAGCCCGTCGTGTTGACCTACCTCATATCCATCTGCCATATCTCCATGTTATATCCCGAGCCGAGGGTGCGAGTCGTCGTCGTCGTCACAAAGGACCAGCTAGGCCAATTTCATCAGAGAGGTGTGGATTTTTTATGATCCTTGACAGTTGGGAGTGCCTTTCAGCCCCATGAGGTGAAAGTGTGCATTTTGTCCCAGAAAGTAGAGGTGAGACCTCGTTTGCATTTTGCCTTAAAGATCTGGGGCTTTTCTCTGGGAAAATGTTTCCTTCTGGGCCTTTTCTAGAGACACCTTTGTCAAATGCCAGTTTAATTAGCATAACAGTTCCCACAATGCTCTGCTCTGGCTCAATGTCCACCTATGCCTAGCCAAAACCTTCATGAGCGCTCATTGGGCATGCATTATCTACCAAAGCAGCCAGAAGGTTAGCTTTGCGCAGTGGCAGTATCATAGCCCATGAGGTATTAACCGAGGCGTGATTATTGCTAATTGAAAACTATTCCCAATACCCCGCCATGATGACTTGAAAAATAGTCAGCAATGGCAATTTTTGATAGTCTCTTGTGAGACTGGCATGCCTGGTTAAAAACAGATGAGTCACCTTAAGTCTTTGAAAGCTTGGCTGCTGTGGGCCATTAAAGAGTGGCAAAGAACTCTGCACATCTACGACACGTTACTCTCTTCACCTGGCTTGTGTTTTTGCGACGGGTTTGGAAAGTTCTACACGGGGTTTTTTCATGCCAGAGCTCCTACAAGCAATATCCTCGTAAGAGCAAAAGAGAAGGAAGTAGTGCTCATTCTTTGGAGAATCGTCTTGCTGCCAACCCTGGAAGAAAGGCCTTAATGACTTTTCACTGAAGCTTTCCCTTTTTTGGTTTAACCCCTTAATGACAAAGCCCGTACATGTACGGGCTCAAAATGCATTGTTTTCAATGGGTTTAGGGACCGCCCATTGTCCTTAAGGGGTTAAAGAAAGTACAAGAAGAAGCTCCCATGTATGCAGCACGTCATCCACCAGAATCTATCTTCCCCTTGTAAGAAGCCATTGGATGACGTGCCCTCCTGTGGACCTTAGCGTTGCAGCCCGTCGTGTTGACCTACCTCATATCCATCTGCCATATCTCCATGTTATATCCCGAGCCGAGGGTGCGAGTCGTCGTCGTCGTCACAAAGGACCAGCTAGGCCAATTTCATCAGAGAGGTGTGGATTTTTTATGATCCTTGACAGTTGGGAGTGCCTTTCAGCCCCATGAGGTGAAAGTGTGCATTTTGTCCCAGAAAGTAGAGGTGAGACCTCGTTTGCATTTTGCCTTAAAGATCTGGGGCTTTTCTCTGGGAAAATGTTTCCTTCTGGGCCTTTTCTAGAGACACCTTTGTCAAATGCCAGTTTAATTAGCATAACAGTTCCCACAATGCTCTGCTCTGGCTCAATGTCCACCTATGCCTAGCCAAAACCTTCATGAGCGCTCATTGGGCATGCATTATCTACCAAAGCAGCCAGAAGGTTAGCTTTGCGCAGTGGCAGTATCATAGCCCATGAGGTGTTAACCGAGGCGTGATTATTGCTAATTGAAAACTATTCCCAATACCCCGCCATGATGACTTGAAAAATAGTCAGCAATGGCAATTTTTGATAGTCTCTTGTGAGACTGGCATGCCTGGTTAAAAACAGATGAGTCACCTTAAGTCTTTGAAAGCTTGGCTGCTGTGGGCCATTAAAGAGTGGCAAAGAACTCTGCACATCTACGACGCGTTACTCTCTTCACCTGGCTTGTGTTTTTGCGACGGGTTCGGAAAGTTCTACACGGGGTTTTTTCATGCCAGAGCTCCTACAAGCAATATCCTCGTAAGAGCAAAAGAGAAGGAAGTAGTGCTCATTCTTTGGAGAATCGTCTTGCTGCCAACCCTGGAAGAAGGGCCTTAATGACTTTTCACTGAAGCTTTCCCTTTTTTGGTTTAAAGAAAGTACAGGAAGAAGCTCCCATGTATGCAGCACGTCATCCACCAGAATCTATCTTCCCCTTGTAAGAAGCCATTGGATGACGTGCCCTCCTGTGGACCTTAGCGTTGCAGCCCGTCGTGTTGACCTACCTCATATCCATCTGCCATATCTCCATGTTATATCCCGAGCCGAGGGTGCGAGTCGTCGTCGTCGTCACAAAGGACCAGCTAGGCCAATTTCATCAGAGAGGTGTGGATTTTTTATGATCCTTGACAGTTGGGAGTGCCTTTCAGCCCCATGAGGTGAAAGTGTGCATTTTGTCCCAGAAAGTAGAGGTGAGACCTCGTTTGCATTTTGCCTTAAAGATCTGGGGCTTTTCTCTGGGAAAATGTTTCCTTCTGGGCCTTTTCTAGAGACACCTTTGTCAAATGCCAGTTTAATTAGCATAACAGTTCCCACAATGCTCTGCTCTGGCTCAATGTCCACCTATGCCTAGCCAAAACCTTCATGAGCGCTCATTGGGCATGCATTATCTACCAAAGCAGCCAGAAGGTTAGCTTTGCGCAGTGGCAGTATCATAGCCCATGAGGTGTTAACCGAGGCGTGATTATTGCTAATTGAAAACTATTCCCAATACCCCGCCATGATGACTTGAAAAATAGTCAGCAATGGCAATTTTTGATAGTCTCTTGTGAGACTGGCATGCCTGGTTAAAAACAGATGAGTCACCTTAAGTCTTTGAAAGCTTGGCTGCTGTGGGCCATTAAAGAGTGGCAAAGAACTCTGCACATCTACGACACGTTACTTTCTTCACCTGGCTTGTGTTTTTGCGACGGGTTCGGAAAGTTCTACACAGGGGGTTTTTTCACGCCAGAGCTCCTACAAGCAATATCCTCGTAAGAGCAAAAGAGAAGGAAGTAGTGCTCATTCTTTGGAGAATCGTCTTGCTGCCAACCCTGGAAGAAGGGCCTTAATGACTTTTCACTGAAGCTTTCCCTTTTTTGGTTTAAAGAAAGTACAGGAAGAAGCTCCCATGTATGCAGCACGTCATCCACCAGAATCTATCTTCCCCTTGTAAGAAGCCATTGGATGACGTGCCCTCCTGTGGACCTTAGCGTTGCAGCCCGTCGTGTTGACCTACCTCATATCCATCTGCCATATCTCCATGTTATATCCCGAGCCGAGGGTGCGAGTCGTCGTCGTCGTCACAAAGGACCAGCTAGGCCAATTTCATCAGAGAGGTGTGGATTTTTTATGATCCTTGACAGTTGGGAGTGCCTTTCAGCCCCATGAGGTGAAAGTGTGCATTTTGTCCCAGAAAGTAGAGGTGAGACCTCGTTTGCATTTTGCCTTAAAGATCTGGGGCTTTTCTCTGGGAAAATGTTTCCTTCTGGGCCTTTTCTAGAGACACCTTTGTCAAATGCCAGTTTAATTAGCATAACAGTTCCCACAATGCTCTGCTCTGGCTCAATGTCCACCTATGCCTAGCCAAAACCTTCATGAGCGCTCATTGGGCATGCATTATCTACCAAAGCAGCCAGAAGGTTAGCTTTGCGCAGTGGCAGTATCATAGCCCATGAGGTGTTAACCGAGGCGTGATTATTGCTAATTGAAAACTATTCCCAATACCCCGCCATGATGACTTGAAAAATAGTCAGCAATGGCAATTTTTGATAGTCTCTTGTGAGACTGGCATGCCTGGTTAAAAACAGATGAGTCACCTTAAGTCTTTGAAAGCTTGGCTGCTGTGGGCCATTAAAGAGTGGCAAAGAACTCTGCACATCTACGACACGTTACTTTCTTCACCTGGCTTGTGTTTTTGCGACGGGTTCGGAAAGTTCTACACAGGGGGTTTTTTCATGCCAGAGCTCCTACAAGCAATATCCTCGTAAGAGCAAAAGAGAAGGAAGTAGTGCTCATTCTTTGGAGAATCGTCTTGCTGCCAACCCTGGAAGAAAGGCCTTAATGACTTTTCACTGAAGCTTTCCCTTTTTTGGTTGAAAGAAAGTACAGGAAGAAGCTCCCATGTATGCAGCACGTCATCCACCAGAATCTATCTTCCCCTTGTAAGAAGCCATTGGATGACGTGCCCTCCTGTGGACCTTAGCGTTGCAGCCCGTCGTGTTGACCTACCTCATATCAATCTGCCATATCTCCATGTTATATCCCGAGCCGAGGGTGCGAGTCGTCGTCGTCGTCACAAAGGACCAGCTAGGCCAATTTCATCAGAGAGGTGTGGATTTTTTATGATCCTTGACAGTTGGGAGTGCCTTTCAGCCCCATGAGGTGAAAGTGTGCATTTTGTCCCAGAAAGTAGAGGTGAGACCTCGTTTGCATTTTGCCTTAAAGATCTGGGGCTTTTCTCTGGGAAAATGTTTCCTTCTGGGCCTTTTCTAGAGACACCTTTGTCAAATGCCAGTTTAATTAGCATAACAGTTCCCACAATGCTCTGCTCTGGCTCAATGTCCACCTATGCCTAGCCAAAACCTTCATGAGCGCTCATTGGGCATGCATTATCTACCAAAGCAGCCAGAAGGTTAGATTTGCGCAGTGGCAGTATCATAGCCCATGAGGTGTTAACCGAGGCGTGATTATTGCTAATTGAAAACTATTCCCAATACCCCGCCATGATGACTTGAAAAATAGTCAGCAATGGCAATTTTTGATAGTCTCTTGTGAGACTGGCATGCCTGGTTAAAAACAGATGAGTCACCTTAAGTCTTTGAAAGCTTGGCTGCTGTGGGCCATTAAAGAGTGGCAAAGAACTCTGCACATCTACGACGCGTTACTTTCTTCACCTGGCTTGTGTTTTTGCGACGGGTTCGGAAAGTTCTACACAGGGGGTTTTTTCATGCCAGAGCTCCTACAAGCAATATCCTCGTAAGAGCAAAAGAGAAGGAAGTAGTGCTCATTCTTTGGAGAATCGTCTTGCTGCCAACCCTGGAAGAAGGGCCTTAATGACTTTTCACTGAAGCTTTCCCTTTTTTGGTTTAAAGAAAGTACAGGAAGAAGCTCCCATGTATGCAGCACGTCATCCACCAGAATCTATCTTCCCCTTGTAAGAAGCCATTGGATGACGTGCCCTCCTGTGGACCTTAGCGTTGCAGCCCGTCGTGTTGACCTACCTCATATCCATCTGCCATATCTCCATGTTATATCCCGAGCCGAGGGTGCGAGTCGTCGTCGTCGTCACAAAGGACCAGCTAGGCCAATTTCATCAGAGAGGTGTGGATTTTTTATGATCCTTGACAGTTGGGAGTGCCTTTCAGCCCCATGAGGTGAAAGTGTGCATTTTGTCCCAGAAAGTAGAGGTGAGACCTCGTTTGCATTTTGCCTTAAAGATCTGGGGCTTTTCTCTGGGAAAATGTTTCCTTCTGGGCCTTTTCTAGAGACACCTTTGTCAAATGCCAGTTTAATTAGCATAACAGTTCCCACAATGCTCTGCTCTGGCTCAATGTCCACCTATGCCTAGCCAAAACCTTCATGAGCGCTCATTGGGCATGCATTATCTACCAAAGCAGCCAGAAGGTTAGCTTTGCGCAGTGGCAGTATCATAGCCCATGAGGTGTTAACCGAGGCGTGATTATTGCTAATTGAAAACTATTCCCAATACCCCGCCATGATGACTTGAAAAATAGTCAGCAATGGCAATTTTTGATAGTCTCTTGTGAGACTGGCATGCCTGGTTAAAAACAGATGAGTCACCTTAAGTCTTTGAAAGCTTGGCTGCTGTGGGCCATTAAAGAGTGGCAAAGAACTCTGCACATCTACGACGCGTTACTTTCTTCACCTGGCTTGTGTTTTTGCGACGGGTTCGGAAAGTTCTACACAGGGGGTTTTTTCATGCCAGAGCTCCTACAAGCAATATCCTCGTAAGAGCAAAAGAGAAGGAAGTAGTGCTCATTCTTTGGAGAATCGTCTTGCTGCCAACCCTGGAAGAAAGGCCTTAATGACTTTTCACTGAAGCTTTCCCTTTTTTGGTTTAAAGAAAGTACAGGAAGAAGCTCCCATGTATGCAGCACGTCATCCACCAGAATCTATCTTCCCCTTGTAAGAAGCCATTGGATGACGTGCCCTCCTGTGGACCTTAGCGTTGCAGCCCGTCGTGTTGACCTACCTCATATCCATCTGCCATATCTCCATGTTATATCCCGAGCCGAGGGTGCGAGTCGTCGTCGTCGTCACAAAGGACCAGCTAGGCCAATTTCATCAGAGAGGTGTGGATTTTTTATGATCCTTGACAGTTGGGAGTGCCTTTCAGCCCCATGAGGTGAAAGTGTGCATTTTGTCCCAGAAAGTAGAGGTGAGACCTCGTTTGCATTTTGCCTTAAAGATCTGGGGCTTTTCTCTGGGAAAATGTTTCCTTCTGGGCCTTTTCTAGAGACACCTTTGTCAAATGCCAGTTTAATTAGCATAACAGTTCCCACAATGCTCTGCTCTGGCTCAATGTCCACCTATGCCTAGCCAAAACCTTCATGAGCGCTCATTGGGCATGCATTATCTACCAAAGCAGCCAGAAGGTTAGCTTTGCGCAGTGGCAGTATCATAGCCCATGAGGTGTTAACCGAGGCGTGATTATTGCTAATTGAAAACTATTCCCAATACCCCGCCATGATGATTTGAAAAATAGTCAGCAATGGCAATTTTTGATAGTCTCTTGTGAGACTGGCATGCCTGGTTAAAAACAGATGAGTCACCTTAAGTCTTTGAAAGCTTGGCTGCTGTGGGCCATTAAAGAGTGGCAAAGAACTCTGCACATCTACGACGCGTTACTCTCTTCACCTGGCTTGTGTTTTTGCGACGGGTTCGGAAAGTTCTACAGGGGGTTTTTTCATGCCAGAGCTCCTACAAGCAATATCCTCGTAAGAGCAAAAGAGAAGGAAGTAGTGCTCATTCTTTGGAGAATCGTCTTGCTGCCAACCCTGGAAGAAAGGCCTTAATGACTTTTCACTGAAGCTTTCCCTTTTTTGGTTTAAAGAAAGTACAGGAAGAAGCTCCCATGTATGCAGCACGTCATCCACCAGAATCTATCTTCCCCTTGTAAGAAGCCATTGGATGACGTGCCCTCCTGTGGACCTTAGCGTTGCAGCCCGTCGTGTTGACCTACCTCATATCCATCTGCCATATCTCCATGTTATATCCCGAGCCGAGGGTGCGAGTCGTCGTCGTCGTCACAAAGGACCAGCTAGGCCAATTTCATCAGAGAGGTGTGGATTTTTTATGATCCTTGACAGTTGGGAGTGCCTTTCAGCCCCATGAGGTGAAAGTGTGCATTTTGTCCCAGAAAGTAGAGGTGAGACCTCGTTTGCATTTTGCCTTAAAGATCTGGGGCTTTTCTCTGGGAAAATGTTTCCTTCTGGGCCTTTTCTAGAGACACCTTTGTCAAATGCCAGTTTAATTAGCATAACAGTTCCCACAATGCTCTGCTCTGGCTCAATGTCCACCTATGCCTAGCCAAAACCTTCATGAGCGCTCATTGGGCATGCATTATCTACCAAAGCAGCCAGAAGGTTAGCTTTGCGCAGTGGCAGTATCATAGCCCATGAGGTATTAACCGAGGCGTGATTATTGCTAATTGAAAACTATTCCCAATACCCCGCCATGATGACTTGAAAAATAGTCAGCAATGGCAATTTTTGATAGTCTCTTGTGAGACTGGCATGCCTGGTTAAAAACAGATGAGTCACCTTAAGTCTTTGAAAGCTTGGCTGCTGTGGGCCATTAAAGAGTGGCAAAGAACTCTGCACATCTACGACACGTTACTCTCTTCACCTGGCTTGTGTTTTTGCGACGGGTTTGGAAAGTTCTACACGGGGTTTTTTCATGCCAGAGCTCCTACAAGCAATATCCTCGTAAGAGCAAAAGAGAAGGAAGTAGTGCTCATTCTTTGGAGAATCGTCTTGCTGCCAACCCTGGAAGAAAGGCCTTAATGACTTTTCACTGAAGCTTTCCCTTTTTTGGTTTAACCCCTTAATGACAAAGCCCGTACATGTACGGGCTCAAAATGCATTGTTTTCAATGGGTTTAGGGACCGCCCATTGTCCTTAAGGGGTTAAAGAAAGTACAAGAAGAAGCTCCCATGTATGCAGCACGTCATCCACCAGAATCTATCTTCCCCTTGTAAGAAGCCATTGGATGACGTGCCCTCCTGTGGACCTTAGCGTTGCAGCCCGTCGTGTTGACCTACCTCATATCCATCTGCCATATCTCCATGTTATATCCCGAGCCGAGGGTGCGAGTCGTCGTCGTCGTCACAAAGGACCAGCTAGGCCAATTTCATCAGAGAGGTGTGGATTTTTTATGATCCTTGACAGTTGGGAGTGCCTTTCAGCCCCATGAGGTGAAAGTGTGCATTTTGTCCCAGAAAGTAGAGGTGAGACCTCGTTTGCATTTTGCCTTAAAGATCTGGGGCTTTTCTCTGGGAAAATGTTTCCTTCTGGGCCTTTTCTAGAGACACCTTTGTCAAATGCCAGTTTAATTAGCATAACAGTTCCCACAATGCTCTGCTCTGGCTCAATGTCCACCTATGCCTAGCCAAAACCTTCATGAGCGCTCATTGGGCATGCATTATCTACCAAAGCAGCCAGAAGGTTAGCTTTGCGCAGTGGCAGTATCATAGCCCATGAGGTGTTAACCGAGGCGTGATTATTGCTAATTGAAAACTATTCCCAATACCCCGCCATGATGACTTGAAAAATAGTCAGCAATGGCAATTTTTGATAGTCTCTTGTGAGACTGGCATGCCTGGTTAAAAACAGATGAGTCACCTTAAGTCTTTGAAAGCTTGGCTGCTGTGGGCCATTAAAGAGTGGCAAAGAACTCTGCACATCTACGACGCGTTACTCTCTTCACCTGGCTTGTGTTTTTGCGACGGGTTCGGAAAGTTCTACACGGGGTTTTTTCATGCCAGAGCTCCTACAAGCAATATCCTCGTAAGAGCAAAAGAGAAGGAAGTAGTGCTCATTCTTTGGAGAATCGTCTTGCTGCCAACCCTGGAAGAAGGGCCTTAATGACTTTTCACTGAAGCTTTCCCTTTTTTGGTTTAAAGAAAGTACAGGAAGAAGCTCCCATGTATGCAGCACGTCATCCACCAGAATCTATCTTCCCCTTGTAAGAAGCCATTGGATGACGTGCCCTCCTGTGGACCTTAGCGTTGCAGCCCGTCGTGTTGACCTACCTCATATCCATCTGCCATATCTCCATGTTATATCCCGAGCCGAGGGTGCGAGTCGTCGTCGTCGTCACAAAGGACCAGCTAGGCCAATTTCATCAGAGAGGTGTGGATTTTTTATGATCCTTGACAGTTGGGAGTGCCTTTCAGCCCCATGAGGTGAAAGTGTGCATTTTGTCCCAGAAAGTAGAGGTGAGACCTCGTTTGCATTTTGCCTTAAAGATCTGGGGCTTTTCTCTGGGAAAATGTTTCCTTCTGGGCCTTTTCTAGAGACACCTTTGTCAAATGCCAGTTTAATTAGCATAACAGTTCCCACAATGCTCTGCTCTGGCTCAATGTCCACCTATGCCTAGCCAAAACCTTCATGAGCGCTCATTGGGCATGCATTATCTACCAAAGCAGCCAGAAGGTTAGCTTTGCGCAGTGGCAGTATCATAGCCCATGAGGTGTTAACCGAGGCGTGATTATTGCTAATTGAAAACTATTCCCAATACCCCGCCATGATGACTTGAAAAATAGTCAGCAATGGCAATTTTTGATAGTCTCTTGTGAGACTGGCATGCCTGGTTAAAAACAGATGAGTCACCTTAAGTCTTTGAAAGCTTGGCTGCTGTGGGCCATTAAAGAGTGGCAAAGAACTCTGCACATCTACGACGCGTTACTTTCTTCACCTGGCTTGTGTTTTTGCGACGGGTTCGGAAAGTTCTACACAGGGGGTTTTTTCATGCCAGAGCTCCTACAAGCAATATCCTCGTAAGAGCAAAAGAGAAGGAAGTAGTGCTCATTCTTTGGAGAATCGTCTTGCTGCCAACCCTGGAAGAAAGGCCTTAATGACTTTTCACTGAAGCTTTCCCTTTTTTGGTTTAAAGAAAGTACAGGAAGAAGCTCCCATGTATGCAGCACGTCATCCACCAGAATCTATCTTCCCCTTGTAAGAAGCCATTGGATGACGTGCCCTCCTGTGGACCTTAGCGTTGCAGCCCGTCGTGTTGACCTACCTCATATCCATCTGCCATATCTCCATGTTATATCCCGAGCCGAGGGTGCGAGTCGTCGTCGTCGTCACAAAGGACCAGCTAGGCCAATTTCATCAGAGAGGTGTGGATTTTTTATGATCCTTGACAGTTGGGAGTGCCTTTCAGCCCCATGAGGTGAAAGTGTGCATTTTGTCCCAGAAAGTAGAGGTGAGACCTCGTTTGCATTTTGCCTTAAAGATCTGGGGCTTTTCTCTGGGAAAATGTTTCCTTCTGGGCCTTTTCTAGAGACACCTTTGTCAAATGCCAGTTTAATTAGCATAACAGTTCCCACAATGCTCTGCTCTGGCTCAATGTCCACCTATGCCTAGCCAAAACCTTCATGAGCGCTCATTGGGCATGCATTATCTACCAAAGCAGCCAGAAGGTTAGCTTTGCGCAGTGGCAGTATCATAGCCCATGAGGTGTTAACCGAGGCGTGATTATTGCTAATTGAAAACTATTCCCAATACCCCGCCATGATGACTTGAAAAATAGTCAGCAATGGCAATTTTTGATAGTCTCTTGTGAGACTGGCATGCCTGGTTAAAAACAGATGAGTCACCTTAAGTCTTTGAAAGCTTGGCTGCTGTGGGCCATTAAAGAGTGGCAAAGAACTCTGCACATCTACGACGCGTTACTCTCTTCACCTGGCTTGTGTTTTTGCGACGGGTTCGGAAAGTTCTACAGGGGGTTTTTTCATGCCAGAGCTCCTACAAGCAATATCCTCGTAAGAGCAAAAGAGAAGGAAGTAGTGCTCATTCTTTGGAGAATCGTCTTGCTGCCAACCCTGGAAGAAAGGCCTTAATGACTTTTCACTGAAGCTTTCCCTTTTTTGGTTTAAAGAAAGTACAGGAAGAAGCTCCCATGTATGCAGCACGTCATCCACCAGAATCTATCTTCCCCTTGTAAGAAGCCATTGGATGACGTGCCCTCCTGTGGACCTTAGCGTTGCAGCCCGTCGTGTTGACCTACCTCATATCCATCTGCCATATCTCCATGTTATATCCCGAGCCGAGGGTGCGAGTCGTCGTCGTCGTCACAAAGGACCAGCTAGGCCAATTTCATCAGAGAGGTGTGGATTTTTTATGATCCTTGACAGTTGGGAGTGCCTTTCAGCCCCATGAGGTGAAAGTGTGCATTTTGTCCCAGAAAGTAGAGGTGAGACCTCGTTTGCATTTTGCCTTAAAGATCTGGGGCTTTTCTCTGGGAAAATGTTTCCTTCTGGGCCTTTTCTAGAGACACCTTTGTCAAATGCCAGTTTAATTAGCATAACAGTTCCCACAATGCTCTGCTCTGGCTCAATGTCCACCTATGCCTAGCCAAAACCTTCATGAGCGCTCATTGGGCATGCATTATCTACCAAAGCAGCCAGAAGGTTAGCTTTGCGCAGTGGCAGTATCATAGCCCATGAGGTATTAACCGAGGCGTGATTATTGCTAATTGAAAACTATTCCCAATACCCCGCCATGATGACTTGAAAAATAGTCAGCAATGGCAATTTTTGATAGTCTCTTGTGAGACTGGCATGCCTGGTTAAAAACAGATGAGTCACCTTAAGTCTTTGAAAGCTTGGCTGCTGTGGGCCATTAAAGAGTGGCAAAGAACTCTGCACATCTACGACACGTTACTCTCTTCACCTGGCTTGTGTTTTTGCGACGGGTTTGGAAAGTTCTACACGGGGTTTTTTCATGCCAGAGCTCCTACAAGCAATATCCTCGTAAGAGCAAAAGAGAAGGAAGTAGTGCTCATTCTTTGGAGAATCGTCTTGCTGCCAACCCTGGAAGAAAGGCCTTAATGACTTTTCACTGAAGCTTTCCCTTTTTTGGTTTAACCCCTTAATGACAAAGCCCGTACATGTACGGGCTCAAAATGCATTGTTTTCAATGGGTTTAGGGACCGCCCATTGTCCTTAAGGGGTTAAAGAAAGTACAAGAAGAAGCTCCCATGTATGCAGCACGTCATCCACCAGAATCTATCTTCCCCTTGTAAGAAGCCATTGGATGACGTGCCCTCCTGTGGACCTTAGCGTTGCAGCCCGTCGTGTTGACCTACCTCATATCCATCTGCCATATCTCCATGTTATATCCCGAGCCGAGGGTGCGAGTCGTCGTCGTCGTCACAAAGGACCAGCTAGGCCAATTTCATCAGAGAGGTGTGGATTTTTTATGATCCTTGACAGTTGGGAGTGCCTTTCAGCCCCATGAGGTGAAAGTGTGCATTTTGTCCCAGAAAGTAGAGGTGAGACCTCGTTTGCATTTTGCCTTAAAGATCTGGGGCTTTTCTCTGGGAAAATGTTTCCTTCTGGGCCTTTTCTAGAGACACCTTTGTCAAATGCCAGTTTAATTAGCATAACAGTTCCCACAATGCTCTGCTCTGGCTCAATGTCCACCTATGCCTAGCCAAAACCTTCATGAGCGCTCATTGGGCATGCATTATCTACCAAAGCAGCCAGAAGGTTAGCTTTGCGCAGTGGCAGTATCATAGCCCATGAGGTGTTAACTGAGGCGTGATTATTGCTAATTGAAAACTATTCCCAATACCCCGCCATGATGACTTGAAAAATAGTCAGCAATGGCAATTTTTGATAGTCTCTTGTGAGACTGGCATGCCTGGTTAAAAACAGATGAGTCACCTTAAGTCTTTGAAAGCTTGGCTGCTGTGGGCCATTAAAGAGTGGCAAAGAACTCTGCACATCTACGACACGTTACTTTCTTCACCTGGCTTGTGTTTTTGCGACGGGTTCGGAAAGTTCTACACAGGGGGTTTTTTCATGCCAGAGCTCCTACAAGCAATATCCTCGTAAGAGCAAAAGAGAAGGAAGTAGTGCTCATTCTTTGGAGAATCGTCTTGCTGCCAACCCTGGAAGAAGGGCCTTAATGACTTTTCACTGAAGCTTTCCCTTTTTTGGTTTAAAGAAAGTACAGGAAGAAGCTCCCATGTATGCAGCACGTCATCCACCAGAATCTATCTTCCCCTTGTAAGAAGCCATTGGATGACGTGCCCTCCTGTGGACCTTAGCGTTGCAGCCCGTCGTGTTGACCTACCTCATATCCATCTGCCATATCTCCATGTTATATCCCGAGCCGAGGGTGCGAGTCGTCGTCGTCGTCACAAAGGACCAGCTAGGCCAATTTCATCAGAGAGGTGTGGATTTTTTATGATCCTTGACAGTTGGGAGTGCCTTTCAGCCCCATGAGGTGAAAGTGTGCATTTTGTCCCAGAAAGTAGAGGTGAGACCTCGTTTGCATTTTGCCTTAAAGATCTGGGGCTTTTCTCTGGGAAAATGTTTCCTTCTGGGCCTTTTCTAGAGACACCTTTGTCAAATGCCAGTTTAATTAGCATAACAGTTCCCACAATGCTCTGCTCTGGCTCAATGTCCACCTATGCCTAGCCAAAACCTTCATGAGCGCTCATTGGGCATGCATTATCTACCAAAGCAGCCAGAAGGTTAGCTTTGCGCAGTGGCAGTATCATAGCCCATGAGGTGTTAACCGAGGCGTGATTATTGCTAATTGAAAACTATTCCCAATACCCCGCCATGATGACTTGAAAAATAGTCAGCAATGGCAATTTTTGATAGTCTCTTGTGAGACTGGCATGCCTGGTTAAAAACAGATGAGTCACCTTAAGTCTTTGAAAGCTTGGCTGCTGTGGGCCATTAAAGAGTGGCAAAGAACTCTGCACATCTACGACGCGTTACTTTCTTCACCTGGCTTGTGTTTTTGCGACGGGTTCTGAAAGTTCTACACAGGGGGTTTTTTCATGCCAGAGCTCCTACAAGCAATATCCTCGTAAGAGCAAAAGAGAAGGAAGTAGTGCTCATTCTTTGGAGAATCGTCTTGCTGCCAACCCTGGAAGAAAGGCCTTAATGACTTTTCACTGAAGCTTTCCCTTTTTTGGTTTAAAGAAAGTACAGGAAGAAGCTCCCATGTATGCAGCACGTCATCCACCAGAATCTATCTTCCCCTTGTAAGAAGCCATTGGATGACGTGCCCTCCTGTGGACCTTAGCGTTGCAGCCCGTCGTGTTGACCTACCTCATATCCATCTGCCATATCTCCATGTTATATCCCGAGCCGAGGGTGCGAGTCGTCGTCGTCGTCACAAAGGACCAGCTAGGCCAATTTCATCAGAGAGGTGTGGATTTTTTATGATCCTTGACAGTTGGGAGTGCCTTTCAGCCCCATGAGGTGAAAGTGTGCATTTTGTCCCAGAAAGTAGAGGTGAGACCTCGTTTGCATTTTGCCTTAAAGATCTGGGGCTTTTCTCTGGGAAAATGTTTCCTTCTGGGCCTTTTCTAGAGACACCTTTGTCAAATGCCAGTTTAATTAGCATAACAGTTCCCACAATGCTCTGCTCTGGCTCAATGTCCACCTATGCCTAGCCAAAACCTTCATGAGCGCTCATTGGGCATGCATTATCTACCAAAGCAGCCAGAAGGTTAGCTTTGCGCAGTGGCAGTATCATAGCCCATGAGGTGTTAACCGAGGCGTGATTATTGCTAATTGAAAACTATTCCCAATACCCCGCCATGATGACTTGAAAAATAGTCAGCAATGGCAATTTTTGATAGTCTCTTGTGAGACTGGCATGCCTGGTTAAAAACAGATGAGTCACCTTAAGTCTTTGAAAGCTTGGCTGCTGTGGGCCATTAAAGAGTGGCAAAGAACTCTGCACATCTACGACACGTTACTTTCTTCACCTGGCTTGTGTTTTTGCGACGGGTTCGGAAAGTTCTACACAGGGGGTTTTTTCATGCCAGAGCTCCTACAAGCAATATCCTCGTAAGAGCAAAAGAGAAGGAAGTAGTGCTCATTCTTTGGAGAATCGTCTTGCTGCCAACCCTGGAAGAAGGGCCTTAATGACTTTTCACTGAAGCTTTCCCTTTTTTGGTTTAAAGAAAGTACAGGAAGAAGCTCCCATGTATGCAGCACGTCATCCACCAGAATCTATCTTCCCCTTGTAAGAAGCCATTGGATGACGTGCCCTCCTGTGGACCTTAGCGTTGCAGCCCGTCGTGTTGACCTACCTCATATCCATCTGCCATATCTCCATGTTATATCCCGAGCCGAGGGTGCGAGTCGTCGTCGTCGTCACAAAGGACCAGCTAGGCCAATTTCATCAGAGAGGTGTGGATTTTTTATGATCCTTGACAGTTGGGAGTGCCTTTCAGCCCCATGAGGTGAAAGTGTGCATTTTGTCCCAGAAAGTAGAGGTGAGACCTCGTTTGCATTTTGCCTTAAAGATCTGGGGCTTTTCTCTGGGAAAATGTTTCCTTCTGGGCCTTTTCTAGAGACACCTTTGTCAAATGCCAGTTTAATTAGCATAACAGTTCCCACAATGCTCTGCTCTGGCTCAATGTCCACCTATGCCTAGCCAAAACCTTCATGAGCGCTCATTGGGCATGCATTATCTACCAAAGCAGCCAGAAGGTTAGCTTTGCGCAGTGGCAGTATCATAGCCCATGAGGTGTTAACTGAGGCGTGATTATTGCTAATTGAAAACTATTCCCAATACCCCGCCATGATGACTTGAAAAATAGTCAGCAATGGCAATTTTTGATAGTCTCTTGTGAGACTGGCATGCCTGGTTAAAAACAGATGAGTCACCTTAAGTCTTTGAAAGCTTGGCTGCTGTGGGCCATTAAAGAGTGGCAAAGAACTCTGCACATCTACGACACGTTACTTTCTTCACCTGGCTTGTGTTTTTGCGACGGGTTCGGAAAGTTCTACACAGGGGGTTTTTTCATGCCAGAGCTCCTACAAGCAATATCCTCGTAAGAGCAAAAGAGAAGGAAGTAGTGCTCATTCTTTGGAGAATCGTCTTGCTGCCAACCCTGGAAGAAAGGCCTTAATGACTTTTCACTGAAGCTTTCCCTTTTTTGGTTTAAAGAAAGTACAGGAAGAAGCTCCCATGTATGCAGCACGTCATCCACCAGAATCTATCTTCCCCTTGTAAGAAGCCATTGGATGACGTGCCCTCCTGTGGACCTTAGCGTTGCAGCCCGTCGTGTTGACCTACCTCATATCCATCTGCCATATCTCCATGTTATATCCCGAGCCGAGGGTGCGAGTCGTCGTCGTCGTCACAAAGGACCAGCTAGGCCAATTTCATCAGAGAGGTGTGGATTTTTTATGATCCTTGACAGTTGGGAGTGCCTTTCAGCCCCATGAGGTGAAAGTGTGCATTTTGTCCCAGAAAGTAGAGGTGAGACCTCGTTTGCATTTTGCCTTAAAGATCTGGGGCTTTTCTCTGGGAAAATGTTTCCTTCTGGGCCTTTTCTAGAGACACCTTTGTCAAATGCCAGTTTAATTAGCATAACAGTTCCCACAATGCTCTGCTCTGGCTCAATGTCCACCTATGCCTAGCCAAAACCTTCATGAGCGCTCATTGGGCATGCATTATCTACCAAAGCAGCCAGAAGGTTAGCTTTGCGCAGTGGCAGTATCATAGCCCATGAGGTGTTAACCGAGGCGTGATTATTGCTAATTGAAAACTATTCCCAATACCCCGCCATGATGACTTGAAAAATAGTCAGCAATGGCAATTTTTGATAGTCTCTTGTGAGACTGGCATGCCTGGTTAAAAACAGATGAGTCACCTTAAGTCTTTGAAAGCTTGGCTGCTGTGGGCCATTAAAGAGTGGCAAAGAACTCTGCACATCTACGACACGTTACTTTCTTCACCTGGCTTGTGTTTTTGCGACGGGTTCGGAAAGTTCTACACAGGGGGTTTTTTCATGCCAGAGCTCCTACAAGCAATATCCTCGTAAGAGCAAAAGAGAAGGAAGTAGTGCTCATTCTTTGGAGAATCGTCTTGCTGCCAACCCTGGAAGAAAGGCCTTAATGACTTTTCACTGAAGCTTTCCCTTTTTTGGTTTAAAGAAAGTACAGGAAGAAGCTCCCATGTATGCAGCACGTCATCCACCAGAATCTATCTTCCCCTTGTAAGAAGCCATTGGATGACGTGCCCTCCTGTGGACCTTAGCGTTGCAGCCCGTCGTGTTGACCTACCTCATATCCATCTGCCATATCTCCATGTTATATCCCGAGCCGAGGGTGCGAGTCGTCGTCGTCGTCGTCACAAAGGACCAGCTAGGCCAATTTCATCAGAGAGGTGTGGATTTTTTATGATCCTTGACAGTTGGGAGTGCCTTTCAGCCCCATGAGGTGAAAGTGTGCATTTTGTCCCAGAAAGTAGAGGTGAGACCTCGTTTACATTTTGCCTTAAAGATCTGGGGCTTTTCTCTGGGAAAATGTTTCCTTCTGGGCCTTTTCTAGAGACACCTTTGTCAAATGCCAGTTTAATTAGCATAACAGTTCCCACAATGCTCTGCTCTGGCTCAATGTCCACCTATGCCTAGCCAAAACCTTCATGAGCGCTCATTGGGCATGCATTATCTACCAAAGCAGCCAGAAGGTTAGCTTTGCGCAGTGGCAGTATCATAGCCCATGAGGTGTTAACCGAGGCGTGATTATTGCTAATTGAAAACTATTCCCAATACCCCGCCATGATGACTTGAAAAATAGTCAGCAATGGCAATTTTTGATAGTGTGTTGTGAGACTGGCATGCTTGGTTAAAAACAGATGAATCACCTTAAGTCTTTGAAAGTTTGGCTGCTGTGGTCCATTAAAGTGTCTTAAAGAATTCTGCACTTCTACGATGTCTTCCTTTCTTCACCTGGCTTGTATGTTTGTGATGGGTTTGGGAAGTTCTACGCAGATGTTTACCAGGGTTTCTGGAAGCGATTTCTTTGAAAAACTAAAGCGGTAGATCCTTTAATCTCTGTAAGCGATGCACCTGGCTGGCCATGTGTAAAAGAAAATGTGGTTTATCAGACCTTCTCCCATTGCTCTGTCGTCCTCTTCTGATGCTTCACTGTCCTGTTGTAGCTGCTTACGGCAGTGGACAGGGGTCAGCATGGGCTTCCTGACTGGTCTGTGGCTATTCGGCCCCATACACAAGCCGCGTTGCTCTGTGTGTTCTGACTCCTTTCTATCAGAACCATCATTCACTTTTGAAATTTGACCTACATGACTGTTACTTCCTTCACCTGTCAGTGCTTAGAATGGGGGGGGGGGCATGCATGTACACACGGTTTTGGCCCGATTATAGGCCACACCCTAACAAAATATGCCACTTTGAACCCCGAGACTTGCCCCACATACTTCAGACTCCCTGGTGTCTATTAAAGGCAGCTGGTGGACATCTATGCGATGTGTGCAGACAACCTCCACTACTGCCCGGCACTTCACCCAGGGCTTGTATGACGTAGCACCGGAAGGTCATTTGACGCCAGCGCTCCGCCGTAAAAGCCCCGGCAGAAGAAGCGGCAGTAGCGGAGATTGTTTACGTGCGTCTCGCAGACGTTTCCTGGCCGCCAGAGAGGAGGGTTCGGCTACCCTGCAGCGCTGCGGGGACCTGTACTAAATAAAAAAAAAAACCACTTCCCCGGCGCCCCGGAACTGCATGTCCTGGGCGTCGGGCTAAACCCCGTTTATAGGCCGCACCCCTACTTTAAAGACTTAAATTAGGGAAAAAACTGCAGCCTATAATCGGAGCCAATACAATATATGTAATTATTATTATTGTTGTACATATAATTCCACAGCGATATCGCTCTCTAGATATTTATACACTATTACTATAACATATTAGCGGTTAAATGATGATATATATTCTGAGAGGGTGTTGTTGCAGCGCACAGCTTCTGGCAGCATGTATTGTATTGAATTCATTAAAAAAGAATGTTCTAGAGGGCAGCAAAACCCCTCCAAAAAAAAATAGGATTTCAATCCATTTTCAATGCCCCGTCCAGATGCGGCCCAAATCCGGAAACACCTGTCGCTGCTTTAGCTAAGGGTTTATAATAAGATAGTTATGTATTAGGCTTCAGATTTTCTCGGTTTCCCTTCTTTACCTTCCCTTCTTTATCAGTGAGCACGCAATGTTATAGCTGGGCGACAGGGACTGCCCATCTTAGTCCAAAGACTAAGATATGAGACTTTACAGCACGAAGAATGGCAGACTAGACGGGCCGATCTGCTTGTATAAATTTGTAACGTCCAAAATGTTTTTTTGCCAAAAAATTCTAGGATTCCAAATTTAACATACATACTATACACGAAGAAGAGACCTAGATAGTCTCCAAAGCTTGCAATCTATTACATATCACCAATAAAGGGATCATCTTTACCAAATTTGATAAATTTGCAGCCTGCCATCTTTATTTGAAGGTGATACATTTTAGTCACCAACATCCCTAAAGTATAATGGAGGGTTACACGAGGTACAAGCAGCTCAGAGGTCTCCTCATCAAACACCAGCTGGTAATAAATAGAAATCACCTCATCCTGCATCCTCCCGTGTGCAGTACATGCAGCGACCAGGGGGTGGAGCCAGAGAGCAGCTCCCGGCTGTCATTGGTGTCGGTGACTTCCTGTCTGTGTCAGAAGCTTCAGCAGCCAAATCCCCAGCCTGGGAACCCCTGTATAGACTGTGAGTCCTTCCCCTACCCCCTGTATACACTGTGAGTCCTGCCCCTACCCCCTGTATACACTGTGAGTCCTGCCCCTACCCCCTGTATACAATGTGAGCCCTTCCTCTACCCCTGTATACACTGTGAGTCCTGCCCCTACCCCTGTATACACTGTGAGTCCTGCCCCTACCCCCTGTATACTCTGTGAGTCCTTCCCCTACCCCCTGTATACAATATGAGTCCTGCCCCTACCCCCTGTATACAATGTGAGTCCTGCCCCTACCCCCTGTATACACTGTGAGTGCTGCCCCTACCCCCTGTATACAATGTGAGTCCTGCCCCTACCCCCTGTATACACTGTGAGTCCTTCTTCTACCCCTGTATACACTGTGAGTCCTGCCCCTACCCCTGTATACACTGTGAGTCCTGCCCCTACCCCCTGTATACACTGTGAGTCCTGCCCCTACCCCTGTATACTCTGTGAGTCCTGCCCCTACCTCCTGTATACACTGTGAGTCCTGCCTCTACCCCCTGTATACACAGTGAGTCCTGCCCCTACCCCCTGTATACACTGTGAGTCCTGCCCCTACCCCCTGTATACACAGTGAGTGCTGCCCCTACCCCCTGTATACACTGTGAGTCCTGCCCCTACACCTGTATACACTGTGAGTCCTGCCCCTACCCCCTGTATACACTGTGAGTCCTGCCCCTACCCCCTGTATACACTGTGAGTCCTGCCCCTACCCCCTGTATACACTGTGAATCCTGCCCCTACCCCTGTATACACTGTAAGTCCTGCCCCTATCCCTGTATACTCTGTGAGTCCTGCCCTACCCCCTGTATACACTGTGAGTCCTGCCCCTACCCCCTGTATACACTGTGAGTCCTGCCCCTACCCCTGTATACTCTGTGAGTCCTGCCCTACCCCCTGTATACACTGTGAGTGCTGCCCCTACCCCTGTATACACTGTGAGTCCTGCCCCTACCCCTGTATACACTGTGAGTCCTGCCCCTACCCCTGTATACACTGTGAGTCCTGCCCCTACCCCTGTATACACTGTGAGTCCTGCCCCTACCCCTGTATACACTGTGAGTGCTGCCCCTACCCCTGTATATCTTGACTCTTACTTTCCCCTACTTACATCTCCTCTCTCATCTCTAAATACCCTCCTAACCTGAAAAGTAATGTTGGGTTCTGATTGGTTCATATGAGGGCCGAACTGCGGTAGCTTTACCATAAATGTTATTACAGGGGCCGCGGTTGGACAGCCACGGAGCCGCCGGCCTCCTCGTTTCCGTGATATCAGGCTGGAGTCTGAGCCACCTGCGAGTTACAAACATCCTTCCCTGGGAACGAGACGCTGACAACGTTGGTTGCTGCCGGTCGCTGTGAAGGCTGGGGATGATGTGATTTGCTGCTGAATGGCAGCTGGGGGTAAGTTCCAGTTTCTTTTCACTAGGTTCCTGCCCCCCAAAATCCTAAATTCTAGGTCAGCCTAGACTAGAGTTCAGACCTTAACCAGTCGTTGGTCTCGTCTTAAATTCAGGAGCCGTATGTCTACCCCACGCATGTTTAATACCCTCACTGTATTACCCTCTACCACCTCTGCTGGGAGGCTGTTCCACTTATGTACCACCCTCTCTGTAAAGTAAAACGTCCTTACATTCCATCGAAGCCCCCGACCCGCTGGTTTTAGGTTTCACAGACAGGACTCATTCCCAGTTACGATAAATGGCCCAGCCGGACGCACTGGTTTAATGGGTTAGGGATTATTGACTGGTGGCTTGTTGTGCAGCGAGAGGATTAGAGGAATTACTGACACAGATACCGCCGGCGTCACGTTAACCGAGCCTCATTTCTCCAGCACTCTGTGGGGCATTATCCGCTGAGTAAGTAGCCGGAAACATGGCCGGAGAGACGGGCGACCCCCTCATGTACTTCATCCTGACGGACGCCTTCTCGGCGGGGTCCCGGGTGACGGAGGCCGGCAGACTCTGCTGCGTGACCGAGGAGGATTATCTCCAGCAAGTGGCCGAGGACCAGCACCGGCCGCGCGGCTGTCTCAGTGTCACCGTGATCGGCGACGACGCTGCGGGCGAGGTGGACGTCAACGCGCTGCAGCCCCTCCACAGAAAGATGGCGTCTCTCCTGCTGGCGGTGGCCGATCCCACCGAACGGCTCGGCTGCTTCCTGGAGAGGGGTCTCCTGGAGCAGGCCGCGCGGGCAGAGGTCGGGCAGTGGGTCCTGGTGGAACACGAGCGCCAGCTCTTCCCTGCCCTCCTGCGCCACGTGGGGAGCGTTCTGGACAGCAGCTCCCTACTCCCCCCCGTCTACTTTGGTGTCGAATTAGAGGTGAGTAGAAGTTTCATTGTAGCTGCATTTCCAGGGGGTCTTCGTAGTCCCCCATTTAACAAGAGGCACATCGCGCTGCTCACCACCATGTGTGTTAATATTATGGAACGAAAAGCTTTTTCTGCACTGAGAGGGTGGTAGATAAGTGGAGAAGTCTCCCAGCAGAGGTGGTAGCGGGGATTTAAACATGCATGGGACAGGCTTATGGCTGGGTTCTGTTGTTCTAACGTGTCCCTACTCTACCCACCCCTCTAATGCCCCGTGTCACGTAGGGCGATGGAGAAGGAAGAGGGGAAAATGATGGAACCTACAAAGGAGTGACGTTCTTCAAGTGTAAAAAGAACAGCGGCCTCTTCCTGCCGTTCAACAAGGTCCTCTTCTCGGGAAGCCTGCATGTGGACGATGGGGAGAGGCAGCCCTCGCACGCCGACCAGCAGAGCTCCGTGAATCCCGGGGAGAAAGTGGTGTACTACGTCGAGGACTCCTTGAAGCGAGGCACCATTATAGTTACGAGCGACGAGGCGTCTAACGGCTTCGTGGAGGTGCTACCGGTGAGGGCTTCTTTCTCGGCCTCTTCTGTCGGTCGGTGGAATCTCTTGTATCTTTTGGCACGGCTCCTTATTCCCTAAATTCCCTTTTCTTGGCCAAGTTCCCGGTCCGTGGAGTAAAATCAACCAAGATCAGGACGGGCCGGGGGGCCAATGGGGGCCGATGGAGTTTCATGGAAGGAAATGAATATATATTCGAGTAAATTTATTGCCGATAGAACCTCATTTCATGAGCATTCCGAGAAGCAAACTTGTAGGAGACGCGATCATAACTTCATAAAGCCTGATTTTAGTGAAAAAGTCCTGAGGTTTGAAGCTGTGTTACTCTGCCTTTGGCTCTCTTTTTGATCTTATTATATGGGTTTTCAGGAAGAGGGATCTCCGGAAGGTCTCCTGAAGCTCCCCCTGGACTCGCTTCTGAAGGAGGAGGCTGTATCTGGAGGTAGGAAGGAGGCCGATTCTCCTACGCGACACCTAATATTTTTATTTATTTATTAAAAAAAAACCCATAATCCTATTTATTACATAATTTATTTCAACCAAACTTTCTTAACAAAATTAACGTCTACAAACAGATCATTATTTACTCGATCGCCGGACGCTTAATTTCTAGAGGCCGATGACGTTTAATTGTTTAATTTTCTTGGTTCCTGAGATGGCGCCTGCTTCCGGATCCTGAAATCATGTTTATTTAGGATGCGTTTTGACCTATACGCAGTGCTAGTAACGTTACAGATACGCGTATAGAGCAAATACCTTTTATCCGGTACGTTGGTGTGTCGGGATATAATAACGTGCATGGCCGCTGCGTACGTATTAACCTTCACATCACCCACAGCTTGAAGATATTCCCATCATGCCCCTGAGTTGACTTTGTCAAGTGTGTCCTTTTGATGGAATGAGGCAGCTTTGATGAGTGCCGAGAATGTTTACCCCCTTTGCCTCTTTATGCATCGTCCCGGTTGCAGGGCAGATGATGCTGCTGATCCGTCCGGGATGGATCAGCAGCTTCTCCTACTATTTGTAAATAGTTTCAAAAAAGATCAGATCGCAGGGATCGGTACATGGAGTAGGCAGCCTAAAACGGCTCCTTGCTGCCGGGCCATCTGTAGTAGTAAAAAACAATATATATATAACATATCATCTATGTATATAATATGTGTATAATATGTATATAATATATAATCTATGTATATAATATGTGTATATATATGTATATAATGTATATATATATACTTGGGGTTCCCTCGCATTACACGGGCACGATGTGAGACGGAATGTGCCGTGTTAGAGAGTTAATACAGAAGGGCTGATAGGGTTTATATGTGGCCCCTGGGCCATACGCAGCGCTGACAATATCGGCCTGTTTGTTTGGAAGGTAACGATATCGTGGACTGGAACATCAGCCCTGTCGCCGGCGGTAGCGGCCACAACGGCAGTGACCTTGCGCAGAGACCCCTAGAACTCTCATCCGTGGTACAGATTGAGTATAAAGCGGGAGAGATGATCTATGGGATTATTCGGTGGATGGGTTATCTGCCCAATGTGGAGGAGGAGATGGTTGGCGTGGAGCTGGTGAGTCCAAATGTTGTCTCCCTGCGTAGACCCCGTGTGAGGGGAGCAGTCAGACCCCCTTGCTAGCAATGTGGGGGTTACATTGGATTTAAGCAGATAAGAGGCGTTCAGTCCATCTATTCTGCCTGCTTTTCCTTCTGAAGTGTAAAGTAACCTTTTTTGGTTCTTATACATATGCTTATGCGTATCTTACATTTTTTAATTCTACTACTGTATTACCCTCTACCACTTCTGCTGGCAGGCCATTGCACTTATCTACCCCCCCCCAATAATGGAAAACATCCTTCCATCCCATCTCAGTCTCTGATCCTCTAGGTTTAGATTTTGGTCTCTTGTTGTTTGAAATAAACCCCCCTCCCGTCCTTCATTAAACCCCTTTATGTATTTAAATCTCTCTCTCCCAGAATTACATCCCAAGTGCGTTGCTTTACACTTCTCAACGTTAAACTGCGGCTGCCCGGTGATCCGTGCCTCTTAATTCCAACAGGAGGAAGACAAAGGGCACACGGATGGATGCTGGCAGAACCGCCAATATTTCGTGTGCCCACCCAAACGAGGCATTTTTGTGAAGCTGAGAGCCTGCTGGCCCGACAAACGTTTCCTGAACAGTAGAGACCCCCCTGCGAAAAGCCCGGAGCATGCGCCACGCGGTGAGTCCTCCCCAGGTAAGGGCAGGATGAGTGTTTGAGGAGTGGGTATCTGTCACTGATTTATGTCCTTGTCAGGGGAAGCCATGTGCCCCTAGAGGTCCCACCCATTATACAGCGCTACGGAATATGATGGCGATATATAAAACAATTCATGATAATCATACTATTTATAGTGTTTTAATGCCACATGACTTACAAAGCATTGTATAAAACACAGAGTTTGACTCTTCTTGCCCTTAAATTACTTGCCAGAGAGTTTAAATGTCTCATAGAATGTCTTATAATCAGACCTCCGGGTCCAGGGAGTGGGGTCTTGACACGCCCACTCCCCGCCCATTTTCCCTTTAAATGTGGGTGTTCCTGACATCAGCGGGACCTCCCACTGACATCAGGGGACCTCCCGCTGATGTCACAGGACCGCCCGCTGACATCACGAGACCGCCCGCTGATGTCAGTGGGCAGTCCTGGCCGCATCCTGTAAGGGAAGGCTCCGGTTAACCCCCGGTATGGTTATGATATGCTTGGGATGTCGCTGCAGAAACTTAAGCCGCTGCTTCCATTGCAGTAAAGTTTTCGGCAGCCCGCATTTATTTTCCAAAAGGTTTCTAAACAAATATTGTTGCCGTTTCTTACGCTTCTTCCAATCGTGTCATACTCATTACCTTAGCATTGAGTGCAACTGTTATGCATTAATGTGTCAGGACAGTGAGTTTAATGTAACAGGGCAGGGAGTTTAATGTAACAGGGCAGGGAGTTTAATGTAACAGGGCAGGGAGTTTAATGTAACAGGGCAGGGAGTTTAATGTAACAGGACAGTGAGTTTAATGTAACAGGACAGTGAGTTTAATGTAACAGGGCAGGGAGTTTAATGTAACAGGGCAGGGAGTTTAATGTAACAGGACAGTGAGTTTAATGTAACAGGACAGTGAGTTTAATGTAACAGGGCCGTGAGTTTAATGTAACAGGGCAGGGAGTTTAATGTAACAGGACAGTGAGTTTAATGTAACAGGGCAGTGACAGTGAGTTCTGTCTTTTTCCTGAAGGTGCAGCGAGTGTGAGTGTGTGAGGGTCTCAGTAGAGCTTTAGTTAGCTGAGATACCGCTGAATTGTTACCATGCCCTCCTTGCAAATACATTGGGGGGATTCTGCAGAATTTAGGATTTCCCCAAATCAGTGCTCAGAATCCACCTCCTGATGCGTTTCAGAATCCGGGGGTATTTGCGTGATTACCGTCTTAGTTCTTGTTTGTCAGGTACAGATGACAAAGTCATGGAGGGGGTCCCACCATTGCAGGGCACCGTTGCTGTAGATGTTCTTCTGGGCAGAATGAAAGGCATCCAGGGTCACTGCAACTCCTGCTACATGGACGCTGCCCTCTTCAGGTACCTGCGGGAATTACAGCACTGCTGTTTTTGCTTTTGAAAGAAAAGCCAATTTTTTCCATTAAAATAACATGAAATGGATCAGAAATCCAGCGCAGACGGGGTTAATGTTGTAAATGACTATTGTAGCTGGAAACGGCGGCAGCAGATTTTACGAAAGGAACAGAGCTTTCATTCTCTTTTTTTTTTTAAAGTTATTTATTTATTTTTGAAATAATCGGTTTTATGCTTTGAGAATAATTTTGCTGAATTCTTGCTGAATAAGGTTTGTTTTCTGATTATTTGGTTGTTCCTTTGGGATCAGCATAAATAAACGCAATATGTTGGCAGAACCAAAAATAGCTTAATTTAAAAAAAAAAGGAGTAGCATCAAAAGTAAGCAGGGTCATTTTTTAACCCCCACAATGCTGTATCTTTATATTTAACACTTTATTATAAATTATCTGTAAATATCTATATTTTTCTGTTGATGCCCCCCGTCTCCCCCCAGTCTCTTCTCGTGCAGCTCTGTCTTGGACTCTCTGCTTTTTAAACCGTCGTCCGTCCCCGACGGCCACATCCAGCGGATACTCCGGGAGAAGATAGTGAACCCCCTGCGCAGGTGCGAGCGCTCATTCACTAACCGGATGAGAAATAATATTTGGGGGGCATTACAGTCTAGGGGCAGATCGGCCCCCGAGGGCCGTTAGTGGTGGGTGCACAGCTTTACAGAACCACCACCACGGTGCTTCATGAAGAAGGGTCACCAAGTCGGCCCCCGTACCACCAACATATGATATGTGCCACTAGACAAATATCCAATGGTTTAGGCGCAATAATAACGTATAGAATTCACCCCCCGCTGCCATTTTTAGGCGAGGGGCTGTAATCATTGGCTGAGTTACCCTAGGGGTTTTGGGGGGGCTTTTTATCATGTGCAGCTGGCAGATCCCGCCCTGACCTTGTGCTTCGACCCCCCCGCAGGACCGGCTTTGTGTCGGCTGAGAGTGTGATGGTTCTGCGACAGCAGCTGAAGCAGGAGAGTCGGTGCCCCAGCTTCACCACCTCCGAGAAAGGTAAATGCGTTGGGGGCAAGAGACCACCCGCGCCCCAACACCTGAATAAACTATTGGGGCACAAGAAGAAGCGCCGTCTGTGATCCCCAAATCCCCCCTAGAAGTAATTATTTAAGAGAATGCTTAATTGTCATGTGACACTAAAACAGGTGGCGATAGGTCGTTGCCGTAGAAGCAGAAAAAGGCTTCTCTTCAGTTCCCATGACAACGATGTATCGCTCTAATAGACATGCCAGACACAGACGGAGGCCTCCAACCTCCCGCTAGGGCGTAAATGGGACAAAAATAAGAACTTTGTTATAATTTATTTATAAAACCGATCTATTATTTTATAATATTTTGGATTAGTTTAAGTTTTTAGTAAATCTGTTCCTGTCCTGATTTATTTAACCCTCTCCAGACCCTGAAGAGTTCCTGAATGTGATCATGAGCCGGATTCTGGGCTTGGAGCCTCTCCTGAAGCTACAGTGAGTTTACCGGGGAGGAATAACGGATCCGGACGGGGCTTAGCGTACAGACGGGGCGAGGGCTGGGGTGCATGGTGTAAAGAAGCGCCTTTTCTCTGCAGGTCTGAGGGCCAGAAGGTGCAGGATTGTTACTGTTACCAGATATTCCTGGAGCAGCAGCCGGAGATGACCGTGCCCAGCGTCCAGCAGCTTCTGGAACATTCTTTCCACCATTCTAACCTCAAGCTGGCCGAGGTGAGAGCGCCCGGCGCCTGCTCCGCCGTATTGCCATGACAACCGGCGGGTCTTCACCATGAAACCATTGCTTTAAAGGGAACGTATCGCTGCGCATGGCCGGGTCAGAGAGCGTGGGGGCGGCGCGGAACGTTCTAGGTGAATGCGACCCGGGAACGCGGTTTCTAGACTCGGCCGACGAGCCGCCGGGGGCTAACGGATTTCTCTGTCTGTCTTTCAGGTCCCCTCCTGCTTCATAATCCAGACGCCCCGCTTCGGGAAGGATTACAAGATGTTCAGTAAAATCATCCCGTCGCTGGAGCTCGACGTCACCGACCTGCTGCAGGACAGTGAGTGGCACTCACACTCGGGCGGACACTCGGCCATTATATCCACTTCAATACATGGGCGCCCCCCCCCTTCGCATGGGCGGGATTCTGCTTAATACCCCCCCCATATGCATTTGCCCCTTTGACCGCTCTGTGGGGCATCACTCTGTCTCTTTATACAGGTTGCCCTGCGGCCCCCGTGGAAGCTGTAGGGTGGGCTTATTATAGGGGTCCTTGCTTAACTCTTTCGTTGCTGTATTTTGCACCTTAGGAGGAAGGACTTTAAAGTTAGGGAGGATTTATCAGCGGCGATTTAACCGTTTGTGCATTTTCTGCCCCGTTTTGCCCCGGCAGGCCCCAGAGAGTGCGTGGTGTGCGGGCGTCTGGCCACCCGGGAATGTGCCGAGTGCTTCACCGACGTCATCCTCTCGGACTCCGGCCTCAAGCAGTACTGCGACGTGTGCGCCAAACAGGTCAGTCACGTGTATCGCGTGTTGGGGGGACAGGAGCCGTGTGCTGTGTGCTGTGGGTAGAGCGTGTAGCGTGTCTGCAGGCTGTCGCGATAAGCATTCCATTCCCCTTTCAGCAGCTTGTGAAACGTTTCTCTTTCGGGCACTAAATTAGATTGTAAGCTCTGCGGGGGAGGCTGGGTCTGTACATTGTACCCGTTTAGTGGGTGGTGGGGAGAGCATGCTCTAGGCTCGCGCCGACACCTTTTAAAGGGGACAGATGGCCATCCTGTGTCTGACGCTCAGTTATTTATTCCGCCCCTGTTAAGGTGCATTCACATCAGAAGCGCAGGAGTCACAGGTTAACGCAGCTCGGGGTCCCCGACGGCTTTGGGGAGATGCGGAGCGAGGGTCCCGGCCACGTCCCACGAGAGACGCTCGAGCTGTTTGGCGTCTTGTGCATCGAGACCAGCCATTACGTCTCGTTCGTGAAATACGGACCCGAGAAGGGAAGCTGGATGTTTTTTGACAGCATGGCGGATCGTTACGGTGAGAACGCCGCCGCGGGGGAGGGGCACGGAGATGATTCGTTACTGATTCATATATCGCCGTCATACTCCGCAGCGCTGTACAATGTGTGTTATTATTATTTATATATCGCCGTCATACTCCGCAGCGCTGTACAATGTGTGTTATTATTATTTATATATCGCCATCATACTCCGCAGCGCTGTACAATGTGTGTTATTATTATTTATATATCGCCGTCATACTCCGCAGCGCTGTACAATGTGTGTTATTATTATTTATATATCGCCGTCATACTCCGCAGCGCTGTACAATGTGTGTTATTATTATTTATATATCGCCGTCATACTCCGCAGCGTTGTACAATGTGTGTTATTATTATTTATATATCACCGTCATACTCCGCAGCGCTGTACAATGTGTGTTATTATTATTTATATATCGCCGTCATACTCCGCAGCGCTGTACAATGTGTGTTATTATTATTTATATATCGCCGTCATACTCCGCAGCGCTGTACAATGTGTGTTATTATTATTATTTATATATCGCCGTCATACTCCGCAGCGCTGTACAATGTGTGTTATTATTATTTATATATCGCCGTCATACTCCGCAGCGCTGTACAATGTGTGTTATTATTATTATTTATATATCGCCGTCATACTCCGCAGCGCTGTACAATGTGTGTTATTATTATTTATATATCGCCATCATACTCCGCAGCGCTGTACAATGTGTTATTATTATTTATATATCGCCGTCATACTCCGCAGCGCTGTACAATGTGTGTTATTATTATTTATATATCGCCGTCATACTCCGCAGCGCTGTACAATGTGTTATTATTTATATATCGCCGTCATACTCCGCAGCGCTGTACAATGTGTGTTATTATTATTTATATATCACCGTCATACTCCGCAGCGCTGTACAATGTGTTATTATTATTTATATATCGCCGTCATACTCCGCAGCGCTGTACAATGTGTGTTATTATTATTATTTATATATCGTCGTCATACTCCGCAGCGCTGTACAATGTGTGTTATTATTATTTATATATCGCCGTCATACTCCGCAGCGCTGTACAATGTGTTATTATTATTTATATATCGCTGTCATACTCCGCAGCGCTGTACAATGTGTGTTATTATTATTTATATATCGCCGTCATACTCCGCAGCGCTGTACAATGTGTGTTATTATTATTTATATATCACCGTCATACTCCGCAGCGCTGTACAATGTGTGTTATTATTATTTATATATCACCGTCATACTCCGCAGCGCTGTACAATGTGTGTTATTATTATTTATATATCGCCATCATACTCCGCAGCGCTGTACAATGTGTGTTATTATTATTTATATATCGCCATCATACTCCGCAGCGCTGTACAATGTGTTATTATTTATATATCGCCGTCATACTCCGCAGCGCTGTACAATGTGTGTTATTATTATTTATATATCGCCGTCATACTCCGCAGCGCTGTACAATGTGTGTTATTATTATTTATATATCGCCGTCATACTCCGCAGCGCTGTACAATGTGTGTTATTATTATTTATATATCGCCGTCATACTCCGCAGCGCTGTACAATGTGTGTTATTATTATTTATATATCACCGTCATACTCCGCAGCGCTGTACAATGTGTGTTATTATTATTTATATATCGCCGTCATACTCCGCAGCGCTGTACAATGTGTTATTATTATTATTTATATATCGCCGTCATACTCCGCAGCGCTGTACAATGTGTTATTATTATTATTTATATATCACCGTCATACTCCGCAGCGCTGTACAATGTGTGTTATTATTATTTATATATCGCCGTCATACTCCGCAGCGCTGTACAATGTGTTATTATTATTATTTATATATCGCCATCATACTCCACAGCGTTGTACAATGTGTGTTATTATTATTTATATATCGCCGTCATACTCCGCAGCGCTGTACAATGTGTGTTATTATTATTATTTATATATCGCCGTCATACTCCGCAGCGCTGTACAATGTGTGTTATTATTATTTATATATCGCTGTCATACTCCGCAGCGCTGTACAATGTGTGTTATTATTATTTATATATCGCCGTCATACTCCACAGCGTTGTACAATGTGTTATTATTATTTATATATCGCCGTCATACTCTGCAGCGCTGTACAATGTGTGTTATTATTATTATTTATATATCACCGTCATACTCCGCAGCGCTGTACAATGTGTGTTATTATTATTTATATATCGCCGTCATACTCCGCAGCGCTGTACAATGTGTGTTATTATTATTATTTATATATCGCCGTCATACTCCGCAGCGCTGTACAATGTGTGTTATTATTATTTATATATCGCCGTCATACTCCGCAGCGCTGTACAATGTGTGTTATTATTATTATTTATATATCGCCGTCATACTCCGCAGCGCTGTACAATGTGTGTTATTATTATTTATATATCGCCGTCATACTCCGCAGCGCTGTACAATGTGTTATTATTATTATTTATATATCGCCATCATACTCCACAGCGTTGTACAATGTGTGTTATTATTATTTATATATCGCCGTCATACTCCGCAGCGCTGTACAATGTGTGTTATTATTATTTATATATCGCCGTCATACTCCGCAGCGCTGTACAATGTGTGTTATTATTATTTATATATCACCGTCATACTCCGCAGCGCTGTACAATGTGTTATTATTATTTATATATCGCCGTCATACTCCGCAGCGCTGTACAATGTGTGTTATTATTATTTATATATCGCCGTCATACTCCGCAGCGCTGTACAATGTGTTATTATTATTTATATATCGCCGTCATACTCCGCAGCGCTGTACAATGTGTGTTATTATTATTTATATATCGCCGTTATACTCCGCAGCGCTGTACAATGTGTGTTATTATTATTATTTATATATCGCCGTCATACTCCGCAGCGCTGTACAATGTGTGTTATTATTATTATTTATATATCGCCGTCATACTCCGCAGCGCTGTACAATGTGTGTTATTATTATTATTTATATATCGCCGTCATACTCCGCAGCGCTGTACAATGTGTTATTATTTATATATTATATATCGCCGTCATACTCCGCAGCGCTGTACAATGTGTTATTATTATTATTTATATATCGCCGTCATACTCCGCAGCGCTGTACAATGTGTGTTATTATTATTTATATATCGCCGTCATACTCCGCAGCGCTGTACAATGTGTTATTATTTATATATTATATATCGCCGTCATACTCCGCAGCGTTGTACAATGTGTTATTATTATTATTTATATATCGCCATCATACTCCACAGCGTTGTACAATGTGTGTTATTATTATTTATATATCGCCGTCATACTCCACAGCGTTGTACAATGTGTGTTATTATTATTTATATATCGCCGTCATACTCCGCAGCGCTGTACAATGTGTGTTATTATTATTTATATATCGCCGTCATACTCCGCAGCGCTGTACAATGTGTTATTATTATTTATATATCGCCGTCATACTCCGCAGCGCTGTACAATGTGTGTTATTATTATTATTTATATATCGCCGTCATACTCCGCAGCGCTGTACAATGTGTTATTATTATTTATATATCGCCGTCATACTCCGCAGCGCTGTACAATGTGTGTTATTATTATTTATATATCACCGTCATACTCCGCAGCGCTGTACAATGTGTTATTATTATTTATATATCGCCGTCATACTCCGCAGCGCTGTACAATGTGTGTTATTATTATTTATATATCGCCGTCATACTCCGCAGCGCTGTACAATGTGTTATTATTATTTATATATCGCCGTCATACTCCGCAGCGCTGTACAATGTGTTATTATTATTATTTATATATCGTCGTCATACTCCGCAGCGCTGTACAATGTGTTATTATTATTTATATATCGCCGTCATACTCCGCAGCGCTGTACAATGTGTTATTATTATTTATATATCGCCGTCATACTCCGCAGCGCTGTACAATGTGTGTTATTATTATTTATATATCGCCGTTATACTCCGCAGCGCTGTACAATGTGTGTTATTATTATTATTTATATATCGCCGTCATACTCCGCAGCGCTGTACAATGTGTGTTATTATTATTATTTATATATCGCCGTCATACTCCGCAGCGCTGTACAATGTGTGTTATTATTATTTATATATCGCCGTCATACTCCGCAGCGCTGTACAATGTGTGTTATTATTATTTATACATCGCCGTCATACTCCGCAGCGCTGTACAATGTGTTATTATTATTTATATATCGCCGTCATACTCCGCAGCGCTGTACAATGTGTTATTATTATTTATATATCGCCGTCATACTCCGCAGCGCTGTACAATGTGTGTTATTATTATTTATATATCGGCGTCATACTCCGCAGCGCTGTACAATGTGTGTTATT
Source organism: Spea bombifrons (assembly GCF_027358695.1). Classification (NCBI taxonomy): domain Eukaryota; kingdom Metazoa; phylum Chordata; class Amphibia; order Anura; family Pelobatidae; genus Spea; species Spea bombifrons. Next base: position 108,484,119 of record NC_071091.1, on the reverse strand, counting down.
ATTATTTATATATCGCCTTCATACTCCGCAGCGCTGTACAATGTGTGTTATTATTATTTATATATCACCGTCATACTCCGCAGCGCTGTACAATGTGTTATTATTATTTATATATCGCCGTCATACTCCGCAGCGCTGTACAATGTGTGTTATTATTATTTATATATCGCCGTCATACTCCGCAGCGCTGTACAATGTGTTATTATTTATATATTATATATCGCCGTCATACTCCGCAGCGCTGTACAATGTGTGTTATTATTATTTATATATCGCCGTCATACTCCGCAGCGCTGTACAATGTGTTATTATTTATATATTATATATTATTATTAATATTATTGATTTATTCAATAATAACGAGAGAAAACTTTTTTTCCTCCCCTTTTTGCTAACAGGTGGTGAAGAAGGTTACAATATTCCGGAGGTCAGTCTGTGCCCAGAGGTGGCCACTTACCTGGCTGCTCCATTGAGGGATCTCTCCAATCAGAACCCCAGGGATATGAGAGGCGTGGCCAAGCGACTCTTCTGCGACGCCTACATGTATATGTACCAGAGCAGGCGGATGGCCATGTATAAGTGACCCGCCGCGGGTGCCCAACGGCATCACAGAGCCCTCCGTCCGGCGGAACGACTTACTGGCCCGGAATGGGGCGGTGATGGACATGCGCGTCCTCTACATGTAGCCGCCATACTTGCGGAATCAACCAAAGGAGGCTTCACACCAAAGTGGGCTTTATTATCCTAATAATATGAAGGGGCGTCTGTGAAGTTTGCTAATTTTTTAATCGGCTGAGAAGTTTAAATTATATTTTTAATATTTCCTGAAAAGCTGATTAACCCTTCATGGTTCTATACCTGAAAATACCCCCCCTTCAACGTACGGGTAACCCCAGACCCCTCCCAATCCTCATCGGACGCCCTTTCTTGTTCACCCAGCCTGGACACTCCTGTTTCGTTCACCCTGATTGGATGCCCCAGTTTTCATCGATCTCGCTAAATTATCTAGTCTCGCGCCCCCTGATTGGATGCTCCAGCTTCCATTGTTCTAACTGGATTATCTTGTCTAGTTCACCCTGATTGGTTGCTTCTGTTTAAATAGTTCTGATGATATTTTGTGGCGTGCACCCTGATTGGATGCTCCAGTGTCCATTGTTCTGACTCAGTTACCTGGTCTCCTTTACCCTGATTGGACGCCTCGTGTCTCTGTTGTCCCAATGAGGTTGTAGCAGGAGGTCTGGAGACTGACGAGGCTTCTCTCGGGGATGTGAGATTTCTCCGTATTGATTATCTGTGGCGGTTTTTCTCTCTCTACGTTTATCGTTTATTGGTTACCCGCTTTATCGTTTCTCAGGGATTTCCGATGGATATTTTCCTTATTTAAGATGAAATAAAAGACACAAAGTAAGCAGACGAGCCGCTCCTTCCTGACAGCGACCGAGGAGAGGAAAGCCAGGGGCTTTCAATGATTTCAAACGGCTCGGTGATGGGGGCAATATTCAAGACGCGGGGCAACAAGATGCGGGGTGCAAGTTATTCATTTAGACGGTTCTATAAATCTGCCATATACGGCGCTCGGCGTACTCCTGTTTGCCCCTCATTAGCCGAGGGCCGGTGCAATAAGATAATACTGCAGGGGCAGAAGGTACCCCGTGATGGGGTATCCACCCAGCTCCCTTATTGCATATATCACCGCAGTATCCGGACCAGGCCCACGGCCCCCGGAATCACCCCTCTGTAGGGCATTCGCTCCAGCTGCGGATCCTGGAGGGGCAGGAATGGTGTCTATAGAAGGAAGCAATGGCTGGGGGAGGGGTAGTTACACAGCTATAATCAAGTTATAGTTATGATGTCATATTTAAAAAAAAAAAAAAAAGAATTCACCCAAAAATGACTATAAATGGGTTAACCTGATGCACTTTAACGGGGCTTTTAGGGCTGTAGAAACCCTCATACCCAGCAAACACTCTGACCTCCTTGAAAAGAGGGGAAGGAGAGAGGGGCATCAGGGGTTTGGGGCCCAGAGGGACTGGCCATACCAAACAGGGACACTTGGCAGTTATGCATTACAGATAGCCCTGTAAAATGTGTAGTTAATGGGGTGACTCACTGGATAAACCCCGATAATTACACATTTTCATGAATATATTCGATTCATCGGTTTATACCTTAATCTCTTCCGTCTATTTTGTGAACCGACGATGTGACCTTATCAGGGTCTCTAAACTGACACCCCCCAGCCCCCCCGGGGGAGGCGTCACGGGCTGTGCTAAGGGGCTTTTAACAGACCATCTCCTGTTTTACCCCCTCGCTGGCTTCAGGACCCTGAACATTAGTGCTGACACCCTTGGGGCAATATGGGGGCAGATCCTCAGGTGTTTTACCCCAGTCTCAGAGTCCTGGGGTGAAGGGGCAGATTCTCAGGGTCACAGAGTCTGGAGCCGACTCCTTCGTATTCTCTGATTTAATGATATCTGAGTGTCCTGATGGGTGCTTTTCTCCCTGCTTTATCACAGCTGGGATCCCTGCTTGAATGCAGGTTGAATACAGATAAAGCTGCACACCTTTCTACTTTGGCTCAGGATCGTAACCCACTTCCCAGGTAACACACCCTGTCCCACCGGAGCCACCCTGACCCTCAGCAATGGGGCACGCCTGTCCCCACCCACATCACACCTGTCCCCACCCACACCACACCTATCCCCACCCACACCACACCTGTCCCCGCCCACAGTCCCTTGTCACTTGGCATTAAATATCTAAAGGAAGTAAATCATTCAGTTAGGTGGCGGCTGAGGGTGATGAGTGTAGATAAATGCGTCAGTGCGACGGCATATAATACTTAAATATAGATTTTATTTATATCTTTTGTAATACTTATTACTTTGTTTATATAGTTTAAGAACATCAGAGCAAAATATCCCGTTAAGACACATCCCCACGTGTGTGGCACGCGGAGCGGCCCACGGGCCGGGGACGCTGTCCGTGGCCACATACTAAAGGCCGGTGCTTCCAAAGGCATCACTGGAGCCCCGCGGCAGCCATGTGCAATGCCGTGCCGCAGGGTATCGCACTGCAACGATCTGCTCACCCCTTGACATCTTGCCACGCTAAGGCCATACATCCACGTGTTAAGTCTAGGATTCTAGGTATGTGTTATAACACGCGTGTATACGCAAACCTGCAACATGCATGTAACATACTAGCTGTACCACAGATATTGTATTATATGCATGTACCCCGTGGGGTAATTTTTTGGTGTGCGTTGCCGGTACAGCCGGTATATTGCCGGCGTTCTCCCGTCTGTCGGTGGCACCGGTGAGCGGGGGATGGGAGCGATCGGCGCACACGTCAGTTCCTCTTATCCATTTGCTGTCGTTCTCTCTTCTTCTTTTCCATTAACCTGCGGACAAGAAGTTGGAGAGGGAGCAGTCGTGAGCAGTCGAGTTAAAAAGTTGTGGGCAAACAAGTTTAATAAATTATAATAGGCGAGAGTGCAGCAAGTTTAATGTAAAGGGGCAGCAGGTTTAAGGTAAGAGTACAGCAAGTTTACAGTAAGTGTGCAGCAGATTTTATATGAGTCCAGCAAGTTTAATGTAAAAGTCCATTAAGTTTAATGTAAGAGTCCAGCAAGTTTAAAGTAAGTGTGTAACATATTTAATATAAGAGTCCAGCAAGTTTAATGTAAAGAGGCAGAAGTTTAATGTAAGAGTTCGGCAAGTTTACAGTATGTTTGCAGCAGATTTAATATGAGTCCAGCAAGTTTAATGTAAAAGTCCATTAAGTTTAAGGTAAGACTGTAGCAAGTTTAATGCATCTGGGACATCAAAATGAAAGTGTTGAAGTCACCGTCCACGCAGCGGCAGGAACCAGGGAGGGATTCTGTTCGATGTCCGAGGACAGGTTGCTTACTTCCTATTGCGCACTTCGGTCAGCTCGAGGAGTCGCTCCTGCGCAGCCCGTAGCTCGTCCAGCCGCTGCTGGTAGCGCAGGTCGCAGTTATTGACGCGTTCGTAGCTGGACACCTGGCTGGAAAGCTCGCTGGCTCGGTCTCGTAGCTGCTGGATGGATGTGTACAGGTCCTCATCGTCTTCCTCCTGCAGCCAACACAGGGATCAGTACTACAGTAACCCCCCCTACACACACACCGGGGTGGGCACCGCACTGCGGATGGTCTCTGCAGTAATAACTGCAGACATTAAAGGGCCCTGCTTTGTACCACTGCTTCTGACTCTAAGGTGGTAGGTAAGTGGAACAGCCTCTCAGCAGAAGTGGTAGAGGTTAATACAGTAAGGGTATTAAACATGCATGGGGTAGACATACGGCTCCTGAATCTAAGACGAGACCAACGACTGATTAAGGTTTGAGTCTCTACAGCAGGAGAAACAGGGGACTAGACGGGGGCCGATCTGCAGTTGGGTTCTGGGTTTAAAGCAGCAGAGGCGGCGCTCAGTGTTACCTTTGCGTTAACGATTTCTATGTGCACCAGCAGGGCGGCGAGCTCGAGGTCTTCGCTGTAACTGTTCTTCAGAGGCACAGAGCGGTAACCTGGAAAAAGTGCAGGAAGATCCTGAATATCAGAGCCGGTCCGGCCGAGTCGGTCGCTTGGGATGCAAAACATCTGTTAGTTCCCCTGATATCACGCGTTATTACCCCGGACGAGCCCGGCGCGCGGGGACGGTTTGTGTTAATGACACGGATACACCTCACAACTCCCATTACCCTCAGCCGTCCACCATCCGTATAGGAGAAGTGAACGCTGAGCCCTTGGTGCGCACAGAGGGGCCGCGGTGCGGTGGCTCCCACCTGTTTTCAGGCCCTTGACGGGGAACGTGGCTTGCGCCAGGAAATTGGGGTCGCTGAACATGTCCTCCTCGTAGACGACGAAGCGCAGGAAGGCAAACTCTGGGTTATTGATGTCAAAAACAAACTGCTTCATGGTCCAGACGGGGTTCAAACCGTTATCCGCTGCAACGAGGAGAAGAATCCCACCGATATTATATCATATAGATTATACAGATTTACATACAGTATAGGATATACTCCATTACCCGATATATATATATATATAGGATATAGCATGCTCTGGTCACACTGCACACGACTTAATGTGAAGGTCCAATCAAATTGCAGGCGCTGCAGTCTGATTGGACCGTCGTGTTACGCCCGGCACAACCGGCAATGGCCCCAATGAGCTGCTGTTCTGTCAACAAAAGGTAGGGAGAGAGGGGAAAGAGAAGAAGAGGGAGAAAAAAAAGAGAAGAAAGAGATTAAGAGAGAAGAAAAGCAATAGAGGAGAGTGAGAAGAAAGTGAAGGAGAGAAGAAAGGGAAAGAGAAGAAAGGGGGACAGACGTTCTTCTGTTCCGGATCGCCCCCGACGGCCTCCCCGCCGGGTCGTTGGTGACACGCACCTACAACCTCGCTCTTGTTTTTGCTGCAGTCGAATTCCGAGCCGCAGACCTCCACTTCCACGAACGGGCAGACGATGCTCCGGCCGTTTTTGGGCAGGTGTCGGGCCCCCAGGATCTGAAAGAAGAGATTATCACAGAAACGGAAAGCTTCTTCTGGGGGAACATCCTCTCAGGCCGGGTCTGCGACTCCTGTTGTATCTATAAGTTTATCTTTATAATTTAACTATTTATTAAAAGTGTACAGCGCCGCAGACTATGTTAGCGCTTATTAAGTAAAGAATCATAATAATAAAGTATTTCTGTAAAAATAATAGTGTAAATAGTCATTTTATATGGTCACATGACCCAGTTTAATAAACCTGAATTAAATCCTTCTGATTGCCCAATGGTGAGCCGTAACGGTGCGGAGTGTACCTGGATCTGCGCTGTGATTGGCTCAATGATTTTAAGGCTGTTTTTATCAAATGGGTCAAACAGATCGTCCCGCATGATGTCCGGCTGCAGCACGTAACCGCTCTGCCCCCCGAGCATGAAGAGCGCCTGGTTCAGCTGCATCGGCTTATCTGAAAAGAGACGATAAAACATAGAAATGGCGGATCGGCCCTCATCCGGCCCCCGTCTAGTCGCCCGTTTCTCCTGCTGTTAAAAACCTCAATCAGTCGTTGGTCTCGTCTTAGATTCAGGAGCCGTATGTCTATCCCACGCATGTTTAATTCCCTCACTGTATTACCGTCTACCACCTCTGCTGGGAGGCTGTTCCACTTGATCTGATATCTGATACAATACCACAAACACATCGCCCAGCGCGTGGATCAGCATGTAACTACAGAACTACCTGGCGTCTGGAAGTTCAAGGCCACGAGCTGGCTGCCGCAGATCCACATGGGCAGAGGGTCGTAGTTGGAGGAGTCCAGCCGCTGCCCCTTGGGGTAGACGCGGCTCAGCTGGCGCCGGTTGTACTGCAGGAACTTCTTGCCTTTGCTGCGGTTGGCGTATTTTTCTGCCTTGGTCTCGGGGAACGAAGACATGTCTCTGTAACAGGCCTTCTCCGTGCCGATCTCTGAGCGGGCGAAACAAATCACACCTTAGTCTTTGGGCTCACTGTATTACCCTCTACCACTTCTGCTGGGAGGCTGTTCCACTTATTCATGATTCTTCATGTCTCATATAAACAAACTCTTACTTTCTTCATCGAAAGGCACCGGCCGGCAGTACACGACCAGCTCGGACAACTCCAACGCAATTTTTTTCCTCCGTTCCATGATTTTTCCTTCCTGCATCTGGGAAATTCCATAAAAAGTAGCAAAATAACTCAATATAAAATGATCCAGCGGAATAAATGGTTAGCCCCCCCCCGTTATTATATATATAATATTCTAATATTAATTCTATTATATCATTCTATTGATTAATATTAATATATTATAAGAAAATAATGATAAATATTTATTATAATTGGAATAATTTATACTAAGTGAAGCTTTAGAAACAAAAGAAATGGAGCCTCCTAAATAGGGAATTTCTGAAGTTACCGCGGTAACAGGAAAGCGGTATGAGACGCATTCCCAAGATTGTAAAACTTAACTGTTTATGGAACCTTCAAGAAATAATTACAAAAAAAAAAAAAAAAAAAATTTATAATAAAAAATAATAATGTAATAAAATAATTAATTATGGTACCATAATAATAATAGTAATAATAATAATAAATACATAATAAAATAATTAATAAAAAATAAAGAAATATCTAACAAAAAATACATGATACCGTAATAAGAATAATAGTAATAATACATAAGAAAAAAACATTAAAAAAATAATAAAACAAATATAAAAAAAGAATAAAAATAATTTTATTAAAGGTTTAAATAGCAATGACCTTTAAAAACCGAAGCATTCGAAATATTATTCGTAGGACTGCTGAAACTATTTAGGAAAATGTGCCTCATTTATTATTTTTCAGGGAACGCTTTAATGTCCTGTGACACAAAGGCAGGCACTGATAGGTTGTTGCCGTGGAAACTGAAAGGGCGTCTTAAAAGTTACATTGTTACAGTTATGTGATTGTTTCATTGAGAGAATCCAATTTTGATGATTCCAAAAAGGAGTAGCCCCAGATATCAGCTTACAAGGGGCAAGAAGGGAAATGTATGATTCCCGGGGTAATATAGAAACCCACTACCCGCCGGCAGGTCGGCCCCATCCGGCCCCCGTCTAGTCGCCCGTTTCTCCAGCTGTAACGACTCAAACCTTAATCAGTCGTTGGTCTCGTCTTAGATTCAGGAGCCGTATGTCTATCCCATGCATGTTTAATACCCTCACTGTATTACCCTCTACCACTTCTGCTGGGAGGCCGCTCCACTGATTTATTCATATATCCCATGCATGTTTAAATCCTCTCACAGTATTAGCCTCTACCAAAATTAGCAGTGATTTGGGGAACCCCCAGAGACGTTGGGGAGACCTCCACGGGACCTACCCGGGCGTCTGCGTTCTGCGTGGCCTCCCGGATTTTAGAGATCCAGTCGTTGAGCTCCTCCTGAGTGTCGGCCGCCACGTCCAGCGCCTGAGAGGGGTGAGACATCTGCTGGGAGTGGATGGTGAAGACGTACGGCCTGGAGCTTCTTCCTTCCTTCGATAAGACTGAACACGACAGAGAGGGAGAGTTGGCACCGACCTACCACTTCTGCTAGGAGGCTGCGCCACTTATCTACCACCCTCTCAGCAAAGAGCCCCCACTCACCAATGTGGCAGGAAGGCACGTCTATAAACCCCTTCAGAAAGTTCCCCAGGGGGCTATTTTCTGCCGACTGGCCAAAAAATAACGACTGGAGAAAAGCGAGAGAGAGAGAGATTAGTGGGAAGCGGCAGAACCCCACAGATACACCGAGCCGCTGCACTCATTCCGACTCCCATCACTCACAGCCGTTAGCAATTACCCCACACTGGTGACTCACGGCATCGTCCTGGTCTGGAGTCGAAGTGCTGCTCATCTCCTCCACGTAATTTGAGGGGAACCAAAGCTGCCGTTTACCTCCGTAGTCCCCCCGCCACCTAATAAAAAACGTGGCACAGGTTAGAGCTCCTCCCACTCTCTGCCACCGCAGCAGCTCATTCCACGCAGAATCGTGCTCTGCAGCACCGCTTTCCAGGCCTCCCCTTATTTTACACAATCTGCTTCCAACTTATTGCCACGGGTAAGTTCGGGATATCCCGGCACAACGCGCCCGCCTCTTGGGGCCCCTATAAAAGCATTGGCTTCAAAATCAAGACTGTCCTGTTTGAAGCGGGGAAAATGGGAGGTATGCCCCAAAGTTAGGGGGTTGAATGTTTCCTGAGTTAGCGAGTCCTTATCAGAGTTACTGATCTTTAGTTACAAACTGGCTGAAAGATTTTAACGCCTAACTGGGTGGATAAGTGGAACAGCCTCCCAGCAGAAGTGGTAGAGGGTAATACAGTGAGGGTATTAAACATGCATGGGATAGACATACGGCTCCTGAATCTAAGACGAGACCAACGACTGATTAAGGTTTGAGTCGTTACAGAAGAGAATCGGGCAGAATAGACGGGGGCCGTAGGGGGCCGATCTGCTGCGAGGGGCATCACGGCGTCCGTCTCTCACCATCCACCATCCTGTTTGTCCACGTTGTGTATGATGGCTTGCTTGCAGAATGACAGCTCGTCCTCACGCTGGGCCTTGTAGTCGTATAAAGCCTTCACCAGGCACTGAGGACAGAGCGGCTCGAGGTTAGCGAGGCAGTCCCTCAGTAAAGCGGTAAGCTAGACATGTACCTGCCATGGATTTGGCCCTCACTCATACTCAGAACAATATAATACGGAGCAGATACTCAGTGAGAATGTAACCAGCGCCCTGCACATCTCGTAACTTATAAGCACAGAGGGCATTAATGCCCCGCAGAGATCTGCAAACGGCGAAGGGGCTTTCCTGCTGCCCCAGACGTTATACCGACGAAAGAACCCGGCCGGGGGCTGGGTACCCATACTCTGAGTATCTCACATCCCCCTAAACATGTGGCGGGAAATGGGACCCTCCTTTAATACCCCGCGGGGTCACCGCGCCAGTCTTACCCTGGAAATGGGACCGTCCTTTAATACCCCGCGGGGTCGCCGCGCCAGTCTTACCCTGGATGTTGGCATCTTGTTGGCCTCTACGTAGAGATGAGGGGTCCGGACCTCGTACAGAGCGCCATAGTCCAGCTCCTGCGGAGAGAGGGGCAGCGAGGGACACCGGGGGGCTATTAAAGGGGCAGGTATGGATCAAGCTGCATGTGTCATGTATGTGTATTGTATGTGTGATGTATGTGTAATATGTCATGTATGTAATGCATGTGTAATGTATGTAATATATGTGTAATATGTCTAATACATGCTTAGTTTTCATGCCAGCCTTATGCATTTCTGGGGTAGTTTTGAGCTCCGTGTGTTTGCCCCTCCATTCAGTTAGCACTTTGCCCCTGTGTCATTTATCTCACCCCCAGCCTCAGACCGCCCTGTCCCCTCCAATGAGAGATGTAGGTCAGTGGCCCCCATATGGCCCTCACCATGAGCCTCTCTGGGTACTCACCGCAGTGCCCATCCTCTCCAAGGCCTCCTCGTTGATGGGGTAGCGGAGCTTCATCTTGCGGTAGAGCGGGTGCGCTTCGTAGTAACTCACCAGATCCAGGAGACTCTCAAACTCGGCAGAGCTGCCCAGCATGAAGAGGCGGCCGTCCTGCTGGATCCGGCAGTGCTTGATCTTCCCCTCGGCTCTGCGGGGGAATCAGAAAGCAGGGGCGGCGGGGTGACACCGAGGCCCAGCATCCGAGCCGCCGTGTCTGTACACCGGTGGGCCACACGAGGATAGGCTGACCGCATCAGCCATGTACGTTTTCCATACTGCTGACCAGTACAGGTAAAGCGCTGCCCTGCAGTATGTGGGACGTATACACTCATGGGAGGGACCAAGCAGTCAGTTATACATCCTCCATACTGCAGGGCAGCACTTTATCTGGGCTGGTCAGCAATTATGTGTGTCCTGGAAAAACATGGCCGATGTGGTCACCTTACAAGAGTGATATACAATACCGTGTAATACTATTTACACAATGTGCATGTATTCAGCGTCACATGGTATCCAGACGATGTTAATGTATTCTATGTAATACGGTATTCCCAAGATGTAGTTATTTAGCGTAATAAGGTAGTTGACTGAAGAGTGTGTATTCTGTGTTATATGGTATTCACAGGAGGTGCTTTTATTTAGTGTAATAAGGTAGTCAAATGAGGCGTGAGCATTCTGTGTCTTACAGTACAAGGTGTATTTATTCAGTGTAATATGGTATTTACACATGCTGTTTGTATTCTGTGTTATACGGTATTCACACTAGGTTTGCTTTTTCAGTGTAATACGGTATTCACATATGGTGTTTCTATTCTGTGTAATATGGTATTCGCAGGAGGTGCATTTATTCAGTGTAATACAGCACTCTCAGGATGGCACAGAGACGTGTGAAGGGGCCACAGACGCCACTGCATGAATGGTTAACAGGGCCCAATAGGCCCATTGGATGCACCATGTGAGCCGGGAAACTAGTAACTAGGGGCAGGTTGCTAGGGGCAAGGCTGGCCCTGCCAATCGGTGATGTGTTTATCTTTGGGGCCCAATGTAAGCCTGCCCCAGGGCGACACCCCCAGCCGGCCCTCTGCGGACAGCATCCAGAGTAAGAAGAGCGCAGAGGCAGCTCCTCCTACTACAGTCTCTGGAGGCTGTCCGAGGAGCCAATCTGCCCGGAGACGCACCCATAACGGAGTGTGGGCGTGGTTTATCACATCATGTCGTCACTTAGCACTTAGCTCCGCCCACTAAATGGCAGGCCACGTTAGGATCATGGGAAATACCCCACGAGGCAGCTCAGGGGCCCCACCTGAACGATATGGCGAAGGAATTGGGGTCACTTCTCTTGCGCACCAGGAAAGCGCCGTCGCGGGGAACCCTCATCAGCATGTGCTCGGCCTGCAGACGGGTGAGGTTGGCGTGGTACCACCTGTGGACAAGCAAGAAACATGGCAACCGGATCTCAGCCAAATCACTGTCAAATGTCAACACAGACTTCTAATAACGGTCACTATGGAAACTGTGACTTGTCAGGGGATAAAGATATTCTGAATTAAGTCACCTGCGTTCAAGCAGAGATTCCAGCTGTGATAAAGCAGGGAGAAAAGCACCAAGCGGGACGCTAAGATATCATTAAATCAGAAGAGAATATGAAGGAGTCGGCCTTGGACTGGGTGACCCCGAGAATCTGCCCCTTCACCCCGAGACTGGGGCAAAAACCCTGAGAATCTGCCCCTTCACCCGAGACTGGGGTATAATAAGTTGCATTTCTGGCCCCCGGCGGGGCATCTACATACTCTTTGCTCTCGTGCGCGTTGGGCTGCGGCACGGGGTCCGTCAGTCGCATCTCGAACTCGTTGCAGCGCAGCGGCACCTCCCGGTAATGGCAGATCAGGCTGTACAGGCTGTCGAACACCAGGTTATCCGTCAGGTAGAATTTGGTGTTGCCGGCCTCCTGCCGGGAGTGGATGCGGCAGTGCTGGACCCGGTTAGACCGCCTGCGGGGACACAGAGATGCCGAGATGTGACCCGACATCAGTATCCAGATCCCCTGTGCAGGTTTACTTTACAGGGAGAGTAGTAGATAAGTGGAACAGTGTCCCAGCAGAAGGGCGGAGTCCTTACAGCAGACTAGATGGTCCGAACGGGTCTTCCAGGGGTAACGTTAACGTGGAGACCCCCGTGTCCTTACCAGAAAGACAGCGTGTAGTCTCCTACAAAGGTCTCGCTCTCGCGCACCAGGAACGTGCCGTCCTTCCCCCCCGTCTCGATGCAGTAGTCGTACAGAAGCTTCTCCGCGATCTGCCGCCCGTCGCGGCCGCCCCCCAGCTTCCCGTGGAACCATTTTTCACTAAAGTGCAGATCGTTGTTATTAAACTCCTGCAAGAAACAGATGTGTTATTACACATACCCCCAACTTCTACCCCGCCGGGGGGGCTTGGGGTAGGGGGAGGTTGGGAGGTAGAGCATCTGCGCATGCGCAAAATTCTGAACAAGAGCAGCATGCAGGGTGGCAAAACCAGGACTGTCCCACACAAAGTGGGGCAGTTGGGAGGCATGTGTTATCTGTTGCCTGCTTTATGTGTGATAACGCTCTGATATCTCATGGGGTCTACCTGCGCATACAAGGGACAAAATACCAATGGGGAGGAATAATGGGAGTTGGCTCTGGCTCGCGCCCCTCCTTCTCCTCTCATGCCAGCCAACCTGTACCAGTCTACTAGACTCTCGAAGGGGTTTATTCACTAAAGGGAGAGTCGCCAGGAGAGCGGAGGTTCTGAGCTGGCCCCGGATAATGTATAGTTCCAGAGTGAGGAGATTTTCTAGAGATCTGACTTATCCATTATTATTATTATTATTATTATTGTTTAATGGAGCGCCATCATATACCGCAGCGCCGTACAATGCATTACACAGGCCAAGCTGATGCTCACTGGGGCTGGACCTGCAAAGTCCTTACTTTGCTGCATTTAGTGGATCGTTGCTTATTTGGCTGCATTGCCCTGCCGTAAAGCAATAAGCACGGTGTGGTTCGTGGGCAGGGGGCGGCACCCAAACATCACATGACTGCCCAAGATGGCGACCTCCAGATATTCTTCAGACCATTAAAGAGATGAATTGCCCCAGTCGCTCTGTGCCTCCTGCTGGTACAGACACATTGTCTCCGGGGGTCTCGGAGTCTCCACTACACGATGCCAAAATCCTTACAAAGGAGTCAAAGCCCCCGAGGTTCTCGATCCGCCCCACCGGGTAGCAGCAGCCGCGGACGCGGCCCGGACTCACCTCTTTGGCCTCCACCTCTTCTTCGTCGTCGTTGGTCCTGTAGCGAGACGTCTCCTCGGAATAATAGATCTTGTTGCTCGTTAGAACAAAGTAATGAGGGCTCCAGGTCTGTGGGCAGAGAGCGGGGTCACCGGTGAGGGGAAGTTACACAAAACCATAAAGGGCGGCCCCTGGAGGGCCGAAAAACTCAACCCGTTTCATAGAGAGAGCGTACGTGGTCGATGGGGTCTTCCAGGTACAGAATCCCGTTCTTGATGGAGTTACTGATGTCATTCTCCGAGTAGCTGGCGGTGGACACCTCCTCGTACAGGTTCCCTTCAACCAGCTTTTTGTGCTGAAAGGGCAACAAAACGCGAGGTGAAAAAGCCGTAAATGCCTATCCCATGAATGTTTAAATTCCCTCGCTGTATTAGCCTCTACCACATCTGCCCCCATCTGCCCCCTAACATATTGTGCTGATTTCTCAGCGTGTAGGAAGCCATTTTGTTTGCGGTAAGCCCCTCCCCTCTCCTGTTGCCCGCAGTAACGCGTCGCTTTACGGCTCTGGGCTTCACCTTGATGAGGATCTTCCTCCTGAGCTGGTTGGGAGACGGCAGCTCCTCGGCGTTGATGTCCACGGCTTTGGTGAGCAGCATGTCCCCGAAGACCTTCTTAAAGTAAAACGCCATGTTCCTCTGCTGGACCACGCTGCAGTGATCCTCGATGGACAGGATGACGGGGTACCTGGAACAGAGAGAGGACTCAGGCCCCGGGCCATGTATACAGCCCATCGGCACTACGCCGCCATGTCCGAGGAGCCCGTGCTCCATCCTACGCTTCTCTACAATATGGAGGAGCCCACCATGGTGCCGAAAAATACATTAAATACAGTAGGAAATGAGGCATTTTTGTTAATTTGTGACAGAATGTAAAATGATGAATTATATTTTCACTGCCGGGGGGGTACTTTATATAAAACCCCCAGGATCCGGTGACGACTCCCGCTCTGGGGCGACCCGGTACCCGCCGTGGGCCCGGCCCCCGTGGACTCACTCTGATGTGACGAACGCGTTCTCCTTGATGGTGTGAAGCACGTCCAGGAACTTGATCTTCGAGGTGAGCGTGTGTCCGTGGTAGATGATCGGCAGGTCGTCCGGACCATCCCAGCAGTCCACTGTCAAGACACACAAGACACTGAGCTCAGCGGGACCAAGAATGTAAATGTTTTCACTGAAAAGGGTGGTAGATAAGTGGAGCAGCCTCCCAGCACAGGTGGTAGAGGGTAATACAGTGAGGGTATTAAACATGCATGGGATAGACATACGGCTCCTGAATCTAAGACGAGACCAACGACTGATTAAGGTTTGAGTCTTTACAGCAGGAGAAACGGCGACTAGACGGTTCTTTGTTTCTATTAATCCTCAGTCCTCCCCACTGATCCCACCTGCTTGCAGTTTACTCACACTCAATGCAGCGGCAGCCCATGCGCAGGCACCGAGTGTACGCTTCTAAGGATGACTCGCTGGAGAACTGATCACCCGTCAGATACCTGCAGACGAGGAGAGATACTTTACACCCGCAGGAAGAACCCGTTATAGAAAATAACAAGGGGAAGATAAAAGTGGAAGATTTATATATCGCCATCATACTCCGCAGCGCTGTACAATGTGTTATTATTATTTATATATCGCCGTCATACTCCGCAGCGCTGTACAATGTGTGATTATTATTATTTATATATCGCCGTCATACTCCGCAGCGCTGTACAATGTGTGTTATTATTATTTATATATCGCCGTCATACTCCGCAGCGCTGTACAATGTGTTATTATTATTTATATATCGCCGTCATACTCCGCAGCGCTGTACAATGTGTGTTGTTATTATTTATATATCGCCGTCATACTCCGCAGCGCTGTACAATGTGTGTTATTATTATTTATATATCGCCATCATACTCCGCAGCGCTGTACAATGTGTGTTATTATTATTTATATATCGCCATCATACTCCGCAGCGCTGTACAATGTGTGTTATTATTATTTATATATCGCCGTCATACTCCGCAGCGCTGTACAATGTGTGTTATTATTATTTATATATCGCCGTCATACTCCGCAGCGCTGTACAATGTGTGTTATTATTATTTATATATCGCCGTCATACTCCGCAGCGCTGTACAATGTGTGTTATTATTATTTATATATCGCCATCATACTCCGCAGCGCTGTACAATGTGTGTTATTATTATTTATATATCGCCATCATACTCCGCAGCGCTGTACAATGTGTGTTATTATTATTTATATATCGCCGTCATACTCTACAGCGCTGTACAATGTGTTATTATTATTTATATATCGCTGTCATACTCCGCAGCGCTGTACAATGTGTGTTATTATTATTATTTATATATCGCTCTCATACTCCGCAGCGCTGTACAATGTGTTATTATTATTTATATATCACCGTCATACTCCGCAGTGCTGTACAATGTGTTATTATTATTTATATATCGCCGTCATACTCCGCAGCGCTGTACAATGTGTGTTATTATTATTTATATATCGCCGTCATACTCCGCAGCGCTGTACAATGTGTGTTATTATTATTATTTATATATCGCCGTCATACTCCGCAGCGCTGTACAATGTGTGTTATTATTTATATATCGCTGTCATACTCCGCAGCGCTGTACAATGTGTTATTATTATTATTTATATATCGCCGTCATACTCCGCAGCGCTGTACAATGTGTTATTATTATTTATATATCGCCATCATACTCCGCAGCGCTGTACAATGTGTGTTATTATTATTTATATATCGCCGTCATACTCCGCAGCGCTGTACAATGTGTGTTATTATTATTTATATATCGCCATCATACTCCGCAGCGCTGTACAATGTGTGTTATTATTATTTATATATCGCCGTCATACTCCGCAGCGCTGTACAATGTGTTATTATTATTTATATATCGCCCTCATACTCCGTAGCGATGTACAATGTGTGTTATTATTATTTATATATCGCTGTCATACTCCGTAGCGATGTACAATGTGTGTTATTATTATTTATATATCGCTGTCATACTCCGCAGCGCTGTACAATGTGTTATTATTATTATTTATATATCGCCGTCATACTCCGCAGCGCTGTACAATGTGTTCTTATTATTATTTATATATCGCCATCATACTCCGCAGCGCTGTACAATGTGTGTTATTATTTATATATCGCCGTCATACTCCGCAGCGCTGTACAATGTGTGTTATTATTATTTATATATCGCCGTCATACTCCGCAGCGCTGTACAATGTGTGTTCTTATTATTATTTATATATCGCCATCATACTCCGCAGCGCTGTACAATGTGTGTTATTATTTATATATCGCCGTCATACTCCGCAGCGCTGTACAATGTGTGTTATTATTATTTATATATCGCCGTCATACTCCGCAGCGCTGTACAATGTGTGTTATTATTATTTATATATCGCCGTCATACTCCGCAGCGCTGTACAATGTGTGTTATTATTATTTATATATCGCCGTCATACTCCGCAGCGCTGTACAATGTGTGTTATTATTATTTATATATCGCCATCATACTCCGCAGCGCTGTACAATGTGTGTTATTATTATTTATATATCGCCATCATACTCCGCAGCGCTGTACAATGTGTGTTATTATTATTTATATATCGCCGTCATACTCCGCAGCGCTGTACAATGTGTTATTATTATTATTTATATATCGCCGTCATACTCCGCAGCGCTGTACAATGTGTGTTATTATTTATATATCGCCATCATATTCCGCAGCGCTGTACAATGTGTGTTATTATTATTTATATATCGCCGTCATACTCCGCAGCGCTGTACAATGTGTGTTATTATTATTTATATATCGCCGTCATATTCCGCAGCGCTGTACAATGTGTTATTATTATTTATATATCGCCGTCATACTCCGCAGCGCTGTACAATGTGTGTTATTATTATTTATATATCGCCGTCATACTCCGCAGCGCTGTACAATGTGTTATTATTATTATTTATATATCGCCGTCATACTCCGCAGCGCTGTACAATGTGTGTTATTATTTATATATCGCCATCATACTCCGCAGCGCTGTACAATGTGTGTTATTATTTATATATCGCCGTCATACTCCGCAGCGCTGTACAATGTGTGTTATTATTATTTATATATCGCCGTCATATTCCGCAGCGCTGTACAATGTGTTATTATTATTTATATATCGCCGTCATACTCCGCAGCGCTGTACAATGTGTGTTATTATTATTTATATATCGCCGTCATACTCCGCAGCGCTGTACAATGTGTGTTATTATTATTTATATATCGCCGTCATACTCCGCAGCGCTGTACAATGTGTGTTATTATTATTTATATATCGCCATCATACTCCGCAGCGCTGTACAATGTGTGTTATTATTATTTATATATCGCCATCATACTCCGCAGCGCTGTACAATGTGTGTTATTATTATTTATATATCGCCAACATACTCCGCAGCGCTGTACAATGTGTGTTATTATTATTTATATATCGCCGTCATACTCCGCAGCGCTGTACAATGTGTTATTATTTATGTAGCGCCATCATACTCCGCAGCGCTGTACAATGTGTTATTATTATTTATATATCGCCCTCATACTCCGTAGCGATGTACAATGTGTGTTATTATTATTTATATATCGCTGTCATACTCCGCAGCGCTGTACAATGTGTGTTATTATTATTATTTATATATCGCCGTCATACTCCGCAGCGCTGTACAATGTGTTCTTATTATTATTTATATATCGCCATCATACTCCGCAGCGCTGTACAATGTGTGTTATTATTTATATATCGCCGTCATACTCCGCAGCGCTGTACAATGTGTGTTATTATTATTTATATATCGCCGTCATATTCCGCAGCGCTGTACAATGTGTGTTATTATTATTTATATATCGCCGTCATACTCCGCAGCGCTGTACAATGTGTGTTATTATTATTTATATATCGCCGTCATACTCCGCAGCGCTGTACAATGTGTGTTATTATTATTTATATATCGCCGTCATACTCCGCAGCGCTGTACAATGTGTTATTATTATTTATATATCGCCGTCATACTCCGCAGCGCTGTACAATGTGTTATTATTATTTATATATCGCCGTCATACTCCGCAGCGCTGTACAATGTGTGTTATTATTATTTATATATCGCCGTCATACTCCGCAGCGCTGTACAATGTGTTATTATTATTATTTATATATCGCCGTCATACTCCGCAGCGCTGTACAATGTGTTATTATTATTTATATATCGCCGTCATACTCCGCAGCGCTGTACAATGTGTTATTATTATTTATATATCGCCGTCATATTCCGCAGTGCTGTACAATGTGTGTTGTTATTATTTATATATCGCCGTCATACTCCGCAGCGCTGTACAATGTGTGTTATTATTATTTATATATCGCCGTCATACTCCGCAGCGCTGTACAATGTGTTATTATTATTATTTATATATCGCCGTCATATTCCGCAGTGCTGTACAATGTGTGTTGTTATTATTTATATATCGCCGTCATATTCCGCAGTGCTGTACAATGTGTGTTGTTATTATTTATATATCGCCGTCATATTCCGCAGCGCTGTACAGTGTGCATTTGATGGTAGTTAAGGCTGCAGGCTGACGCTCTGGTACATGTAATAAGGCAGAGTTAGTCTCACGTGTTGTGGGATGATGAAATCCAGTACTGGGACAGGGGGTAATTCATCTCCTCGGGGGCCGCGCGGGAATACTTTGAGTCCATCACCATATTTTCTTTGGAGAAGAGGTACGCGAGGAACTGGAATCGGAGAACATGCGCATTAATCCCAAAGCATGCGCGGCTTCCTCATACACATCAATGACAAAGAAATGTTAGTAGGAGTACTGCCGACTGGGGGGGGGTGTATCTTACTACTGAGTACAGCCGGTAGGGGAGGAATAATTTATTAGCGAGTACACTTGAGTGAAGACTCACCTCGTCGAGCTGCAGAACGGGCTCAGGCGTTTCAGCGGCGGACTCCTTGAGATACGCGCACAGATACTCCCGCACTTTACTCAGATCGCTGGCCCAGGCTTCCTGGAGATGGGGAGAGAGGAGATACGACTCACTGGAGGGGGCTTCTGGATATATGGGGGTATCCGGCCACCAGTGCTGGCTGTCGGATGTATGGAGCAGGTCAGGGAGAGCCAGGCTAATCCCATTATACAAATCCCAGTTACCCTGTACATGGACGGCACCGCCGGGTAATATACCCCCTCACACGGGGTAACTACACCCGTATTCACCAGCTTCAGGAGAATTCCAGGGACATACCGGCCAACCCTTCCCTGTCTGCAGAGCACATCCTGTGACCCGCAACTCCCATCACTCACAGCCATCAGGCATACCTGTATGTGCAGCTAGCCCTGCCCCCCGTTCATTCTGCTTTAACCCCTTAAGGGCTGTTTTACGCCAGCAGAGAACAGAGACAGCGGCAGGACATTTAAACACTGCCTGTCACCTGACTGTATCCATGCATGTGATTGGCCGCAGGAGCGCAGGGGACCCCGTGTACACTGACGGCTCCGGTCGTGGAGGGGTCGCTCATCATGTCACAGTACCACCGCCCAGCTACCCAAGGAGCCTTGAACTGGAGGCCCTGTGTGGCCCTTCTGCTCCTACCTACCTTCTGGTCGTACAGCAGGAACCTCTGGAAGTCATAGAGGGAGATCTGGCATAAGGACGGCCGGTCGACATTCCTGGGACAGGAAGGGAAGGGTTAATGTGTGAACAGATACCACAGAACATACATGTTACATACAAACAGCGATTTGTATGTATCGGCCATTCTGTATGAAACCCGTGTCTGGACTCCCATGGGTTCCATGCAGCTGACCCCGACTCCACCAGGAGATCCTGACTGCTCTGGTTGCTACATACAGCCAAAGCCACCGACTGACCGTCAACCCGGAGCAGCCCCGGCACGCAAGTCTCCGTGCGCTCTCACAAACTAACACGCAATTGCACCCTATCACTTTTAGAGACCGCCACCTTGGAGACCGCCACCTTGGCCTCTATCGGTTTTAGAGACCGCCACCTTGGCCTCTATCGGTTTTAGAGACCGTCACCTTGGAGACCGCCACCTTGGCCTCTATCGGTTTTAGAGACCGCCACCTTGGCCTCTATCGGTTTTAGAGACCGCCACCTTGGCCTCTTATCGGTTTTAGAGACCGCCACCTTGGCCTCTTATCGGTTTTAGAGACCGCCACCTTGGCCTCTATCGGTTTTAGAGACCGCCACCTTGGCCTCTTATCGGTTTTAGAGACCGCCACCTTGGCCTCTATCGGTTTTAGAGACCGCCACCTTGGCCTCTTATCGGTTTTTGAGACGTCACCTTGGCCTCTATCGGTTTTGGAGACCTTTTCAGTTTCACGTTACACGTAACGTCACATGACATCCAGGCCTCAGAGGCCTTTTTTCGGACGTATGGTTACTGGCTATATTAGGGTTATGTATATATATATATATATAAAAAAAGTTTACAAATGGCTTTTATTTACCCATGGAACGGACGAGTCCTGCTGACTGGTCCATTCTGTCGGTTGCTATGGTAATAAGACTACATTGCAGCACACAGAGATTTGTACATTTGTTAATTTTCAGGCCACGGGGTGCATTTATCGCATTGGGGGATATTTAACCCTTTGAGTGCTGCTGTTACCGGGCCCGGATTTACAATGCGATGGAAAGCAGACGGCGCCGGCGGACGTGCTCGGAGAGACAAGCGCCCCGTCTGACGGACATCTGCGCAATGCTCTGCACAGTACCCTCAGCCGGCGCGGCTCCTTAATATTCACGCACCGTCCCCCAGAGCCCGCCACGGGTACGGTGGGTCACCAGCGGTCCAAGAATAATATTCCCTTTGTTCCCTCCGGCTGTGGATGAAACGTGTCCCCGTGACCAACAGCTGACCTGTATTAATCCCATCTCTGCAGGGCGGCCATTCTCCTCCGGTACACAAGGCCTGCAGTGTTTGAAACAGTCTCGCCTGCCTGCCAAATACAAGCCGACCATGGCGGACGAAGGAAAATGCCCCCCGCACCTTACTTAAAGGTGCAGTTCCCCCTAAAACTGAATTTAACCCTTTTGAGACTAAATGCAGCTTTAGAAGCGTCATTCCCGGCCCTGCTGAATTTCCAGAACTCTTCCCAGAAACAACTAATAAATAAATGAATAAATAATAATAAAATAATTAATAATAATAAAATACGTTAAAATATGTGTTTAGTATTTAGTAAGAATTCTGAGCTCAAAGACTCACCGGAGGGGAAAGGATAACTCCAGCTGCTCTATGATCTGGAATCAGAGCACAAGAGATAAAGTAAAATATATCATTTTATGGACAGGAAGAACATGAAACATAAAATGAAATAAAAACACTAAAAGGTCTGCACAGGAAGTGCTCATCAGCGAGTGCAAAGGAAAACAGCTTCCCCCGGCCATCAAGGAGATATTGTAAATGAAAAATATTTTAAAGGGACCGTGTCAGCTAAAATTACAAGAAAATACACAATCCACAGTATCAAGGCTGGGGAGAAAATAAAACGATTTGTGTCTGCGACAAAGTGACAGTGATGAGGCCGCTAATAAAAATAAAATTAAATATACGATCGGAAGGTGCCACGCTATGATGTCACAAGTGGGTGGAGCAACCACTTTATTTCCCCCTCTCCCCCCGCTACTCCAGCCATCCTATAGACTTTAATTTAGATGACAGCTGCTTGGTCCCTTTACATTTTTGTGATACCCCCCCAACCCCTTTGACCCCCCAACCCCCGGAAAAAACCTTCCCATTGATTTTAACGGCAGCTTTTTCTTGACACCGATGGGCTGCAGCTTCTCCCTAAGTAACGTTACAAATTCTATATGCATTCATTCGGGGGGGGGACCCTTTAACACCCTGGTCTGGAGGGAAGCCCGTAGGGGACACAATACTCACTGATTTCTGAGCCTCAAACATTAGATTCTTGTAGAACAGAACAAAATGTGGGAAAGTCAGCTCCGACCTGGCCTCGACTTCCTGTAATATAACATATGATGTCATAAGATGTCATAAGTGTTACACATTAAAGCTGCTGTCCCGCTTCGACTAAACAGTCATTAAACACTCTCTCAGCAAATAAAACTTACCGGATCGGTCATTTTAGTCTTTTGAGAGTCTTTTTCTGTTTCTATGGTGACAGTTGCCAGTGCCGGCTTTTGTGTCACATGACAATTAAGTGTTCCTGGAAGAATTACGAACGGGGCAGATTTTTGTCGTTTTTGTCTGCGAAGGGTTTGGGAATTTGAAGGGTTCGTACGACTTACCGAATGTTTTGCCGAAGTGGAACGGCAGCTTAAACTACGGCCCGACATTACAATGGGGGACGCGCCGACCTCATTCGCTACTGAGCGGAGGATAGTGGGGATTATAGTCTGTCGGTGAATTAAAATGAGGGTCCCGGCTGAACGGGGGTCCTCACTGCGGGTACAGACCCCCCAATACAGGGGATTAACCCTTTGGTTACAGTCTATATGGGGACGGCCGTGGGGTAGACGGATGCTGTGTGTCCCGCGGGTCGTGGCGCGTGACACTTACCAGCAGCTTGTCGCGCAGGAAGCGCATGTTGGGCACCCGGTAATTCATCTGAGGGAGCAGGGCTTTCAGGTCCTTCGGCGTGACGCTGAAACACAAGACACGCAGGGAGCGTCACGCAGCCGCCTCGTTACACTAATCATCGCCAGAGAGAAACATCCCTTATTCCTCCCCAGGAGGTGTATTCCCGATTTATACCCAACACTTAATGCGGCCCGGGGCGGTAAGGCTGGATTTGCTGGCGGGGTGTGTAGAAGGGTATTTAACCGCTTGGTGGGGTAATAATACATACCTTGGGACAAACAGTGGGCAGCCACGTCTCACGCGTGTTATACAGTGCGGGTATTAAACATGCATGGGATAGGCAGATGGCTCCTGAATCAAAGACGAGACCAACGACTGATTAAGGTTTGAGTCTCTACAGCAGGAGAAACGGGCGACTTATATCCATTCCCGCCAACCACTTACTTTATTATCACTCCAAACTGTATGAATAACGACATAATTAATCAAAGCTACAAACTGTCCCAACTGGGTAGGAAGATCGCCGAAATATTCTGCAGTCTACGTATCTGTAGAGTCTAGGGTGACCACATGTCCCAGATTGAGAAGTCTGAGTGAAGGAGGTCTCAGCCAATCAGGAGAGACTTCTCAACTCTCCCGATTGCCTGAGAGTTCACAAGCCTCTCCTGATAGGCTGAGTCCCTCCTTCACACCAACTCAGAGTAAGCTGCAGCCAGCAGCAGGTATGTGTGTTTGAGTGTGTGTGTATGTGACTGTGTTTGTAATGTCTGGTAATAGAGGGGTTAACACTCTGAATCGGAGGGATTGCGGTCGAGCACTACGTCTGTCCCGGAAAGCCGGATAGAGAGGCAAAATCAGGACTGTACTGTGCAAAGCAGGACAGTTAAGAGGTATGCACTGCGTCCATGTCGGGCCACACGCTGTAATGTTCCCCACCGTCCCTGGTGTTTATTGTCACTCACAATGTGAATAATAATTCCCCCCCTGCATAATAACCCCCGCCCGCCTGCTTTAATCTACAGCTCCTCGTATCACTTCCTGCCGGGATTCCTTCCTCTTCCTGCCGCCGACTCCTATCACTTCCCGCCAGACTTCCTGTTTATATGCACTTGGCGTGTGTCTGGCCGCGGTATCTCTCAGCGCAGATGGGTTAGATCGGCCCCCATCCGGCCCCCGTCTAGTCGCCCGTTTCTTCTGCTATAAAGACCCAAACCGTAATCAGTCGCTGGTCTCGTCTTGGATTCAGGAGCCGTATGTCTATCCCATGCATGTTTAATCCCCTCATTGTATTACCCTCTACCATCTCTGCTGGGAAGCCATTCCATGTATCTATCCATATCGCTGTTCCGTGCATTTCAATGACAATCTGCTTTGGGAAGAAGCCGAGTTACCTGCCATCCCTCGCTCTGTCCATGGAGTCAAACTGTTTCCGCAGCCATCTGTATAAGAAACAGACACAAGAATCACTCCAAATCTCATTAACCTCAGCAACACGTCCACCAGATCCGCCAAATCCCTTTAACCCCTTCGAGGCCAACAGCCATACCTGGGAGCTTCCTGAACGAGCAGCCCCTAAGACTCTTGAAATATTAACCCTTTAATAGCCCATCATGAAGATTTCATGTATTGACTCACCAAACGTGTTACCCAAATGGCTCTAATACCGGTCGCCATGGAAACCTTGACTTGTCATTATTTAGATACACTTAATTGAGCCACCTGTATTCAAGCAGGGATATCAACCATAACATACTGGGAGCAAAAACACAGAGAGTCTTATATATGATCACAGCGGGGGGGGGGAATAGGAAGGAGTCAGACTGTGTGACCCCGAGAATCTGCCCCAAGACCTTGAGATTGGGGCAAAAACCATGAGAGTTCCCAGGTGTGCCAATGACATACAAAAATATGTCATGAAAAGATGTCTCTAGAGGACCAATGACGTACGAGGTCAGAAATGGCCCCATGCAGCCACCATCATCATTATCGCAGGGGCATTATATATACAGATATTTAAATAAGGGTAAAAAAACATAAAACATTAGAAAACCTAAAATAAATGAGCATTTTATAGTAATTAAGGTGGTTTCAGGTCAGGTTAGTTAATGTATTTTTTTTTATAGTTTACCTGCGTATAATATATATATATAGATTTTTTTTAAAATATTATTGATGAAAAATAAATAAAATTCTTTTATGTATGAAAATGGTCTAAAAAAGCCATACGAAAAAAATAATACCGTATATATACTTTGTTGGTTCAGTAAATGGGGAATGACAGTGGAAGAAATGGTCCTTAAAGGGTTAAAGAGATACTGACTGACATCTGATGCACTGCTATAAAGTGACAATGAGCTGTAGTTACTGGTGGGGGGGGCAGATCCTTGCCACGTGATTGGTTAATGAGCAGAAGAAGAAAAAAGAATAGGAATATACAGAAAAAAATATATAAACAATACAAAAAAGAATAAAATACAAACAAAACACAAAGTATCCTTTTTACGGCACAACAAACGGTCCTTTTTTTTTTAAATTAACGTTTGGTAAATTCATTAAAATGAGATAATTAGACAGCAGGGAGAGAAGGTAACGGGGAGGAATAATCATGCAGATCCCGAGAACAGGAAGTTGAGGCGGCCGCTCCCACGGTGGACACCGGCGCGGGGGGAGCCGCTTATTACTTTATCCATCTGGGGGTCTGTTCAGTGTACAGAGCTGTGAATCTGCATGCGCGACGGCACAGAATGAGCCATCTCCTCACCTCTCCACCTGGAGGGGCCCGGGGGCCCTCTGCGTATCGCCCACCACCCAGTTCAAGCCGCCGATCCACAGGGTCACCTCCTCCTCGCTGAACGCTGGGGGGGAAAAAATGGGAAGAAATACTTATTTATATATTAACCTGCTGGGCTCCCTTTGAGCGGCTGAGGGTGATGGGAGTGTCAATGTTTCCTGCAGAGACGCCTCCTGGGGTCCCTCGATTAAAGATGCTGTTCCACCTACTCTGCTGAATGTAGGACCCTTATAACTACTCTTTAGAGTGTAAGCTCATAAGCCCACTATTATTCTTGCTTGGCGTAAACGTGCCCTAGGGTTAGATTGCAAGCTCCCGGGCAGAGTCCGCATCTCGTGTTGTTATCTGTATGTGTAAATGTACCTTTGATGTATGTTACTCTCCGCATTGAACTTGTACAGCGCCGCAGACTACGTTGGCGCTTCATAAAGAATATTAATTAACCCATCGCAGAAATAATTGTCTTATTTTTGCCGGGAACACTTAATCGTCACGTGACGCGAAGGCAGCCGTCGATAGATGGTTGCCATAGAAACTAGTATAGCTTGTTGAGCGCCTCTGCGTTGCTGTTATGTGTTTGAAGGTTGGAACGAAGCGGAACGGCAGCTTTAATGTAGAGAACGGGGAGATATAGTGGGTGAGCCAGACCATAACACCATACTGTCCAGCGGACCGTCACTGGGGGGCTACGGGCGCATTCTTTTTAACTCTTTGCTTGCTGACCCTTTGGGATCACTGACCGGCGACGCTGAGGGTCTTCAGCCTGAAGTCCGTCCCGTACAATATGATGAAGCAGAGCGTGGCGTCCAGCTTGCGAGCGTCTTCGGGGTATCTCTCGAAATCCCGCGAGTTCTTCCCGGGCCGGATTTCCTTAATTTCTTTTAAATCAACTGCATAAAAAAAAGAAAACGACGATTTCAT
This sequence comes from Spea bombifrons, assembly GCF_027358695.1. Lineage (NCBI taxonomy): Eukaryota > Metazoa > Chordata > Amphibia > Anura > Pelobatidae > Spea > Spea bombifrons. The sequence goes on along the minus strand of NC_071091.1, from coordinate 108,457,399 downwards.
GTCGCTAAATCCACTGGATCCATTCCACTAGATCGGCCCCGTCCGGCCCCCGTCTGGTCGCCCGTTTCTCCTGCTGTAACGACTCAAACCTTAATCAGTCGTCGGTCTCGTCTTAGATTCAGGAGCCGGATGTCTATCCCGCGCATGTTTAATACCCTCACTGTATTACCCCCTACCACCTCTGTGAGGCTGTTCCACTGATCTACTACCTGCTCAGTTAAGGATGGTTCCAGAAAATCAAACCCTTTTCCGTTTGGTTAAAGTGGCTTCTGAGAATCGGAACCGTAAAGCGGCTACGGAATTAGAAAAAATAGCGATAATTCCCTGCGGGGGTTAAAAAAATCCCCCAATGAATAATGAATACATATTGAAGAGAAATCGGTGCCGGCGGCCAATCAGCGACGCGAGGAATACAAACATCTACACACAACAGAGCGACAATACAAAGAGGAGCCACAATCAGCAACTTCACAACAGGGGAGAGATAAGTTAACGGGGAGGAATAACCCCGCAGATCCTGAGAACAGGGAGGCGGTGATCTCTCCGGGCAAAGACCAAAAAACAGCTACTCCATCCCTGCCAGATGCCCCTCGTTCTTCCCGATTACCCCGCTTCCCCTCCCCTGTATCCATCTTTCCTTCAATGTGCCCCTCGATCCTCAATGCCCTGAACAAAAGTGGCCCCGGGGTCAAGAGCTCCCACCCCTGATAATGCCCCGGCCCCCGGATCTCCTGCCCCTGGATCTCCCTCCCCTGATAATGCCCCGGCCCCCGGATCTCCTGCCCCTGGATCTCCCGCCCCTGATAATGCCCCGGCCCCCGGATCTCCTGCCCCTGGATCTCCCTCCCCTGATAATGCCCCGGCCCCCGGATCTCCTGCCCCTGGATCTCCCGCCCCTGATAATGCCCCGGCCCCCGGGGTCAGGGCGCAGATACGTGAGGTCACAGCATTCTGTACGGCATCCCTTTGACGTTCTGAGAAGTGGCGCCTGGGACGTGGCGCATGCCCGGAGAGAGCGCAGGTTATGGGTCAGGGTCGCCGACTGTCTGGTCTCCATGGTAACGTAGGGTATGGCAGAGATACAATGATAATAATCCCAAGCCCTCCTAATACAGGCAGCAAAGCAGCCGACCGCGCATGGACTTATTTCTTAAAATAACTCCCACGTGAACCACAAATCTATGTACCTCCACTTTTCTTTTTAATGCCCCTCTCTCCCCTCCCCTGATACCCCCTCTCTCCCCTCCCCTGATGCCCCTCTCTCCCCTCCCCTGATGCCCCTCTCTCCCCTCCCCTGATGCCCCTCTCTCCTCCCCTGATGCCCCTCTCTCTCCCCCTGATGCCCCCCCCGATGCCCCTCTTTTCTAGGAGGTCAGAATGTTTGCTGGGTATGAGGGGATCGCAGGGTTCTACTGCCCTAAAAGCCCCGATAATGTGTATAGAAACAGCAGGGAACAGGTTAATAAATTAAACGGGGTAAATAAACCCCATTATTCTTCTAAATGCCCCCCTCGGGCAGGACATTGGGGTCAGAGGGACTGGCTAAATTACACAGGGGCACTCGGGAAGTATTGGGACAGCTACCAGGGAGGAAAGGCCTTTGGATATATGATTAAGCATCAGTATAGTATAGTATAGTAATAGCTGCCAACAGTCCCAAATTTGCTTTAATACTCTATGAAAAGGTTGTTCTTTTTGGCAACGTATAGATCGAGACTGTTTTTATATATGAGCGGGTCCGGGCCGGCCGTCGGTCCGGCACACTGGGCTGTGGGTGTGGCCAGCGGCAGGATCTGAGTCATCGGGCGGCTGCTGGCCTTAAAGTGATATCACCAGAAAGGGCACCTTTTATACCGTGGGGCAGATTTTATGAGCGCATGGAGCGAGTTCAGGGCCTTCGGGGGCCACTCATTGCCTATTGCCATCCTGTTAATTAGCCCCGGCAGCCGATGACTCACTCTCTGCTTGCGCGCTTCCGGCATAACGGTCACTTCCTGTTTCCTTATCATCTCTTCCTGTCCGTGCGCAGCAGGAAATGAGCTGAGAGCAGCACTCCTTAACCCTTCACGACGCGACGGGCAGTCAAATCACGGCTGCCCAAATCCACCCAGAATGCCACCTTTCTGCCCTTTTGCCGGTGTATAGGGGGGCAACTTCTACCCGCAGCCAATTGGGCTGCCTGGAAGGCGCAGTGTACATTCCCCGGTGTCCCCGGAGAGCGGGACTGAGGGAGAGCTCGGTGGGACAGTGGGATAGAATGGCAAAATCCTCTCACTGTATTACCCTCTACCACTTCTGCTGGGAGGCGGTTCCACTCATCTACCAGGGTTATAACAGGGCTGTTTGAGCTACCCCGGCTAGCCAGCCATTAATTTATGTTAAAGTGACCGTATACATCACATATATCCTGACCATCCTTACTACTTACTACTCCTGCAGCTTTTATACCGTCGGGGTGCCGGGCCAGCGATACGCGGAGTTATCTGTCCTGCTAATCACACCCTGCGCGGCCGCCCCGCTCTCCCTGTCCCTCCCGCTTCATAACAATATAATAAAGAGACGTTATTAGCAGCGGCCGACCGGCAGAGACAGGAAATTACCATTTTTCTTGAGGATCGCCTGAGGAATTTGGAGCAAACCTGAGAGTCCTTTGTGTGTCAGACACGGGAAGGAGACGACGCATTCCGCAGCTACACTCCCAGACTGCAGAGAGTTAAACATGAAAAATAATCTGCGCTTTTCTTTTTTTTACCCCAGTTGTAGTTTTTGCCCCATAATATAAAGTTTTCTTACAGCTGCATATCAGCCGTTTGTATGATTCTCGCTCTGTTATCTGATCCCTGATCTACTAAACCCCCCGACTCCTTATCATACTGCCTGTGGGGAACAATAGAATGCCTCAGTCTGAATCACCCGGTCAGACTCACTGACTAACGAAAGTCTATGGAGGACAGACTTCATTAGCATCGCCATAAAGCGTCAGCTCAGTGCGGTGTTTGAGCCGGGAAAGTCACCCAAAATGTCACATGACTGACAGCGACGGCGGCTCCAGGTCTGCTGGTAGTTTATCGGGTCAGCTGTTTGGTCTGGAGACAGACGCTGCGCATGCACAGGAGCCCCCCCCCCCGGAGAATCGTCCCTTTTTGTTCTAGCAGGAATCTGGACGTCCTTTAACGCTCTACAGATAAGATTCACACACTGCTCATATTTCCCGAGACCTTCCCAAAACCCAGGGAACAGCTCAGCATCTTTACTGCGGGATCTCAATATGTCCGGCTTGGGCGGGGGGAGGGAGAGAGAGAGAGGAGAGAGAGAGGAGAGAGGGGGGAGAGGGGATGTAAATACATAAAGGGATTTAATAAAGGACAGGAGGGAATTTGTTTCAAAGGAGAAAAGTTACAACAAGAATCTAACACTAAAGGGTCAGAGGCTGAGATGGAATGGAGGGAAGTTTTAACTTACTGAGAGGGAGGTGGATATGTGAAACAGCCTCCCAGCAGAAGTGGTAGAGGGTAATACAGTGAGGTAAACATGCATGGGATAGACATATGGCTCCTGAATCTAAGACGAGAACAACCACTGATTAAGGTTTGAGTTTTTAAAGCAGGAAAAATTGGTGACGGGGGCCAAATGGCGATCCCCTCATACCCCGAAAACATTCTGACCTCCTAGAAAAGAGGGGCATCAGGGGAGGAGAGAGGGGATTTTAGAAGAGGGACTGGCCAAACTAAACAGGGACACTTGGCAAGTATGTTTAATCGCTATGCTGGACCGTGCGTTTCGGGGTTTGTATCACATCTTAACCCATCGCTCCCCATAAACGGCGGCGGTCTCCGTATAAAGCTGTCTCATTCCCTGCCGGCACCTGTTACTGCGTCACTGCGGCTCAAACCTCACAAAAGTGACATCACTTCCTGTGGTTCCATTCAATATAAAACCCTGCATCACCGCCGTGGGGGCAGGTCCGTGGAAATTCTCCTTAACCATTTGTGCCCTGCACACCCCAAAATGTACAGGGGATCAGAACACGATCTGCCGGGCCGGCGACACCATTTACCTAAAGTTTACAAATCCATTCATTAATAAAACCGTTCTTACCCCCAACACAGGGCAGCACCCGCAAAACAACCTTAATGCTAATCGCTCCTTTAAACTAAGCTAGATATGAGTTGTGTATCTCGTAGTGCTAGATTCTACTTTACTGAGATACGTGGGACAGCCTCCCAGCAGAGGTGGTAGAGGGTAATACAGCGAAGGTATTAAACATGCATGGGATAGACATACGGCTCCTGAATCTAAGACGAGACCAACGACTGATTAAGGTTTGAGTCTTTACAGCAGGAGAAACGGCGACTAGACGGGGGCCGGATGGGGCCGATCCGCCGGCAGATTTTGTTACATTGATGCACAGTGACCGACGCGTTACTTACTGTCGCCTTCCACCTTCTCTGGCGTCCTGAACCATATGACTTGTCTGGTGTCCATCTTCACCTGGAAGGTCCTTCTCTCCGGCCTCTGAGATTTCTTCTGGTAGAAGAGCGTCAGGACGGAGCCGGTCTCCAGACATCGCAGAGTCCTGGCCAGGTCCCCGGCGTCCATCCTCGGGTCCTCCACCAACCCGTTGAGGTTGGTCAATCTGCAAGCTGACATTGTCACAGCACGCCGCCCAGGACCGAGGATGTCAGCGAATGTCAGCGGCCCCGCTCATGGCCGAGAGAGCGAGCAGGAAAGAGACAGCATCCTCGGGCCGCTAGAGAGAGCGCTCCATGCCCGACACAATAACGGGATACAAAGTATCGAGACAAAAGTTCTCACCGCCCAGGTCCACAATATCCTTTCGATGAGAAGCCCTTCATCCAATAGAATGTCTCGATCTGAAGTCGGGGAGGGGGGGTATTTTCCTCCAGAAACACAGGACTGACCCTGACTCGGCAGGACAGCTGATCCTTCTGAAAGTGCGCCGTCACCCGCTGACGATCCCCGCCGTCAGACCGCTCCGGCGCTCTCGGATCGATGAGGAGACTCGGTCTGATTTCCTTCACGGACAGCCCTGCGTGACCGTGAGCTTCTCGCGCATGGGAGGCGAGTCAGGAGCAGGCAGTCTAATCGCTGTGCATGGAGATTCTCCGACGGCAGAGGATGCTGTCTCCTTAGGGCACAGTCATGATGTCTGCTTCCTAATGCTTTCGACGAGCTCCTCCTGCGTGAAGCATTTTCCCAGGATCCCCGGAGGAAATGGCATGATCGTAGTCTGTGTAATGGGGAGGAAAAAAAAAAAAAAAAGGCTTAGAAGCCAGTAAGCGATAATGATGAGCGTAATCCGATTTCTCGAGGGAGCCCCGGGGCCCCGTCACTTGTTCCTCGGCTCGGCGCAAGGTGCTTTGGGTGTTGCAGAATGATGAAGGTACGTGCTGTCACAGGCTGGAGCGCACACTTCAGGGTTAATCCCGTAGAATGCTGCCCCCCCCCCGGGGCAGGAAAGAACAGAGATCCTGGGCTTTACGGGGCAGATCGGAGTCAGGATGAGAGGTCAGCGAGGTACCAGCTGCTTCTTATCGGTGGCTCTTATCTCAGCTCTGATCCCAGCCTTCAGCGATGGACGCCCAGAGGAAGCGGCGATCACACGGCCGGAAACGGGACGGAGACGGATCCTACAAAAATATAAATGCTGGATCCTGGAGGAAAAAAAAACACAAAAAAAACATGAGTGGGGAAGCAGGAAATGGGGTCGGAGAGCGACATCTAGTGGGCAGCCGGGGGGCGGCAGCCAGAAGATAACACCAGGTGTAAACAGAGACTGTACCAGCAGATCGGCCCCATCCGGCCCCCGTCTAGCCGCCCGTTTCTCCTGCTGCAAAGACTCAAACCTTAATCAGTCGTTGGTCTCGTCTTAGATTCAGGAGCCGTATGTCTATCCCATGCATGTTTACACTGTATTACCCTCTACCACTTCTGCTGGGAGGCTGGTCCGCTTAGCCACTGCCCCCTCACTAAAGATATTTTTAAAGATTTAGGATTCTGCTGTATTAATGTGCGATCTCCCCGCCTGTGGTTTAAATAACAAACTGGTTTAAGGACGATGCGTTTAAATCCGGAGCCCCCCCCCCGGCAGGGGTCACCAGATGCCCCGTCAGCCTCACCTCATTCATTTGTTATCCTGCAGGGGCACGTCGCAGGCTTCCTGTATGTGGGGATCAAATGCAGCCGTAGCTTATTCCTTGCCAAAGGCTCCCTATTAGATTGTAAGCTCTAGTGACCCAGGATCTCTGTGCGTCTGTCTCTGGTTATCACATATACCGGTATATATATATATACACACACATATAGTGCTGCTTTTCAGCAGGTGGGATATGCAGGGGGACAGAGCTCAGAAAATGCTCCTCCAGGCATCAGATGCCCCGCAAAATAAAAAAAAAGCAACCCGCGAGTAGACGACATGGGGGGGGGGGTGATCGGAGGTTTAGGAGACATCGCCGGACCGGGGGTCGTAGACAGCATCAGGCGGGGAACGGAGCGCTAACCGGTTCATCCTTTTTCCTCCCCTGATGCCCCTCTTTTCTAGGAGGTCAGAATGTTTGCTGGGTATGAGGGGATCGCAGGGTTCTACAGCCCTAAAAGCCCCGATAATGTGTATAGAAACAGCAGGAAACGGCTTTATAAATTAAACGGGGTAAATAAACCCCATTATTCTTCTAAATGCCTCACTCAGTTATACAAATACCCCGCAATAGGGCACAAAGTCACATACAAAAAATCCCTCCTCCGACTCCTTCTCCTCCTCTGATTTAATTGGTGCTTTTCTCCCTGCTTTATCACATCTGGAATCCCTGCTTGAATACAGATGACTTCATTGAGAATATCTTTATCTCCTCACGAGGTCATTGTTTCCATTTGAAAGTCACAAAAAAAATGTTCGTGACGGTAAAAGGAAAACTGCCGGACATATTAAACGGCAACGAAAAACTAAAATAAAAATGTTTGGCATTAGAAGTGATAAGCGAGCGGCGGATGAGCGGAGCCGGCACACTCGTCCCGCACCGACATTTTTTTTTTTCTTGGACAAAGTCCCCAGATGTCTGACAAGGCACAAGAAGCCAAAAACCATGAAAGGAAGGTTTTCTCCTTCCATTGGGTAACACGGCTGCTGCCTCAACTCCCACGACTCTCAGCCTGCCCTGCCTGTGGGCTTCCCTTCCCCTATCGTTTTCCCGGTCGGCATGCTGCAGGTTTGGAATGCACGCCTGGCTCCCAAAGGGTTAAATGGGGAAGCGTGGTCTACTAAAAGCAGCTGTCAGGGCAGCTTGCTCAGTTGCCAGGGTAACGGAACAGGGTTAGCTGGCACGTGGTTTGAGGTCTTACCGGCAGCCATCGTTGTTCCGGGCACCCGGTTTTCTACCACAGCTATCGGTTTCCAGTTTTTCCTTACACGCTGATCTCACACTCGTAAAGCGCCTATAACCCACTCCCACTCTCTATCTACCCACAAAACAAGTACTTCGTGGCAGGAAAAAAAACTTCCCAAACAGTACCCGTTTCCCATTTTCAAAATGGCGATGGGCGCTTCCGTCGCTGACGTAGTCTGATGACGCACCCGGGAGAGCGCGGCGTGGATCAGTGACGCAGCTTGTTTTCAGACATGGAGGAGGAGAAGGAGGCTCTGTGGAGACAGATTCACATGTTACAGGGTAAGACGGAGCCCGATACCCTCAGAGGGGCCACATGGAGGCCGTACGCGGCTGCCGCCTAAGCCTGCTTTATTTCGGTTCCGTTAAACGTTGCTCCGTGCCCCTGGATGCGGGACAAATCGCCTCAAATACCGACATTATTCTGAGCCTGCAGTCAGTTAGGGACATTGGCAGCGGCCACAGGCGGCGTGTGGAGGGGCCCTTCAATAAACCCATAATACAAGCTTAAAACCATTGCCTCCTGAATAAACCAACTGCCAACCGCCTGACCGCAACAGTCTCCTTACTACTACTGATAAATAGAAAACCCGGAACCCGCCGGCAGATCGGCCCCATCCGGCCCCCGTACAGTCACCTGTTTATTAGGTTCAGGAGCCGTTTGTCTATCCCATGCGTGTTTAATACCCTCACAGTATTACCCTCTACCACCTCAGCTGGGAGGCGGCTCTACTTATCTATACCCCCTCAATGAAAATAAAAATTCCTTTCATTACATCTAAGCCTCAGACCCTGTCCTTTTAGATTTGAAGAAGTGACCTCTGAGGCCTTGCATCTTATTTCATGAATGTCAGTCCAATGAGACGTCCATCTTTTTACAGCGTTTTACCGTATATATTGGAGTATATTATAATCGTGTAATCTGCTGCGACAAAACGTGCGGGACGTGTATTTGGTTACGTGGGGTTTATTAAAAGCCGCCGGCTGGGCATTATGGGGGCCGATTACTCTGGACAGCCCCCTGACCCCCTGCCTGGACTTTAATAAACATTTTTCATTTAAAGGGGCCATACGGTTATCCTGTACGATAAATCATATGATGGCCGGAGGGTCCCTTTAAAGGAAGAGACCCCCCAAACATATAACAGGACGATGTCTTTAATGAACTGGCGGGTTAATGCTAAGCACCGTGAAGATGACGATCCCCCTTTAATGTAACTCTTATCAATCCGATCCGCAGATCTCATCAATAATCACAAGACTCTGCACGGCAACGCACCGGCCTCTTCGCGGTGGAGGAACCCAACGCAGCCCGAGCACAGAGCACAGGGGGTCTTCCGTGGTGGGTCTACCCAAAGAGGGGGCCGGTTTAATGCCCCCCAGCCACCTCAGCCCGGGAACACCTGGAGAAGGAAGTATTCTCTCGTGAATCGGACTTCCGAGGTAACAGAGCAGGCATGCTTGGATCCCGCAGCCACGTCTTCCGTGCCCCCGTGGGGCAGCAGTGAGACCCCAGCTCCGACGGGACCGGCGCGGACTTCTCAGGCGCCAACTAAGAACGCGGGGAGACAGAAGACCTCCAGGAATCCTTCGCTTCTGAGCACCGGCAGCGTTTCCGCCGTGTCTGCGACAAAAGCTCCGGCCGCCGGGTCCCAAAATAAAACGCAAACCGCGAAGGAGCCGGAAGATCGCGGGAGGACATGCGCAGAGCGGGCTGCCGGGCCGGTGACTGCTGCAAGTCCGCCATCGTCCTTGGAACCAAAGGTGTCATGGAAGCCGGCAGCTCAGGTACCGCGTTCTCTGTCCCTGAAAACCCCGACTCTTACAGCATCTGAGGCAGAGACCGCTTCACCGGACCCCCCCGCTGACCCCCCCACGGAATCCGCAAGCAGGCATCATGTGACATCCCGCACCGTGTTCAGTGCATCCAAAAGCACCTCAACTGCACAAGGACCCCCCAAAACCAGCAGAGCGGGAAAGGCAAAGTATACGTGGGTAGCAAATCCCGCTAAAACCCCCCCGGCTAGTAAGAAGAACGGCCCAAATACAAAGAGGGGACCGGAGCCGGAGCGAACCAAGTCCCCAGTGAAGGGGAAGAAGAGCAGCCCCCAAAAGCCCGCCGCTCCCAAAAACAGGTACAAGTGGAACGCAGAGCGGGCCGGCCAGGCAAACCCCAGCACCTTGTCGCTGGCCACTGACAAGCCTGCATCCGGCCCGGGGGCCGCACTGAAAAGCCCGGGGGCCGCGGGGCCAAAAACGCCATTCAGGGAGTCTCCACATTCCAGTTACAAAGTGAAAAGCAGGACCAAGATCATCAAGAGGAGAGGCAGCTCGAGGTACGGCGGGGGCCACGGGGGCCACTCGCTGCAGGGGGGTCATGTGGGTTGTGATGTCACTGTATACGATGAGTCTCGCTCCCCGGCACAGATGGGCCGAGGGGCAGAAATATGTATTTTAAGAATCGTTTTATTGATCATTTTAACTTTATTGTGTAACTTTTTTAAGAACTGCCCACTAAACGAATCCATCGAGTCCCCGAGGGCCACTTCACCCGCAATCAGATTTTTATTTGAATCCTTGTGGTTGGTGTTTCATCCTAATTCATGTGCGAGACCTTTCATCATACGTGTGCAGAGACGCAGGTCGCGTGTTACCCAACACGCCTGCTCAGTTACATGTATCCATCCCCCTCGGCGCTGCTTGATTGTTTTATGCTCGTCATTTTCTGTCTCTTGTGCTTTGAGCATTGTGCGCAGCGTTGCGCGGATTAGCTGCGTTCTGATTGGCTTCTCGTTTTGTGCCCTTTAGCAGTTTAGCGCAGAGGAGGTTCCGCCGTTCGGTTAAATGATTTCATGAACCCGGGATAGGCAGAATTATACGCTGTCGGGTGATTTGCCGGTGATGCTCATGCTGTCCACGTCTTCGCTTGCAGCTCTCCTACGGAGAAAAAGGCCTCCCCTTTGGCCCCTTTCACCATGAAGAGCCGCTACAGCCTAAGGAGGCGACACTCGCCGCGGATGAAATCCCCTCCGGCGCACAGGAGGAGCTCACCCAGGGCGCTGCTGCACATCTCCAAGCACAAGCTGACGAGGGTCCCCCCGTCCACGCAGCGGAGCCCCGCCAGAGAAGGTAGGGAGCTTAGGAAATGCCCCGTCTTATTGCCCAGGGTACTGGATCCGCATCCCTGCTCGTGTGGCACAGACTGGGCGACCCTGCAACATGCCCTCTCATGGTTAAAGGGGAGTCCTGCTGTTCTTTCCAATGTAGTTTGTTGTCGTATGTTGTAATGTGTATACAGACACACACGCTTTCAAAAGTTTGGGGTCACTCAGCTGTTTTCATGGAAAACCAGGAAATTTCTGGCTGTAACATAATTACAAAAGGGTTTTCTGACTGCCTTTTAAACTTAAACTTGGATCAGTGAACACAACGTGCCATTGAAACGCAGGAGTGATGGGAGTGATAAAGGGCCATTGGAACCAGGGAATGATAGGAGTGATAAAGGCATTTTCTCGTTTGCTCTCTCTCTCTCCTTTCTCTCTCCCTCTCCCCTTCTCTCTGTATTTCTACCTCCCCTTCGTGTCTGTATGTCTTCCTCTGTCTCTTCACCCTCTCTCTCTCTCTCTTTCTCCCGCCCCCCAGGTATATACATTTAGCTTTGGAATATTAAAGTATGTTGTGGCTCTCGGTGCTCGTGTTGATAAAGATACCTCCGTAAAGTAAATAATATATATAAAGGGTAAAGGTCGCGTTTAGTCGTTTCATGCGCAGACGTGACCGTCCGGTACTTGCACCTGTGTGAAGCTATTCGTCCAGCAGAGGGCAGCCTCGCTCCTCCATCGTCCGCCTCGCTCCTCCATCCCCGGCTCGTCGGCCGCCTCTCCTCAGTAATTGATTGCCTAATTTCCTCTTTATGGGAAAGAAAGCAGATATCAAGTAATTTGCAGCAATAACGCGCTAATGCAGCGCCCCGTATCAAAAAAAGAAAGCAGCGCACCCTGTGTTCGCTCCCCGCCGCAGATAAAACGCTAATATATAATTATCCGTGCAAATTGGATTGTTTTAAATAACCCAAGCGCTGTGCCGGGAGACGCCGGTCCCCCCCCCCCGAGTTACTATTACCGCGTAATTGCCGCGTTCAATCAATTTCCCCGGCATTAGGAATTCCATCACTATGAACATTAAACTTTATTCATCGCCGCGGCTAAAAGGCGGCCTATTTCTGTAGCTTTCTATTTATTTCATTATCCGAGCTCCCGTATAACGGGGGGGGGGGATTATTAATCAGCGGTGGGGGGGTTTAAAACATTTCCCTGCGCGGGGAGAGGTCAGGATGTCCGCTGCCGAGACGCGAGAATAAATGGACGGCTGATAAAAGAGAAAATGGGATTCCTGATGAAAGTGGCCTGAAGGGTTTATTAAGCCGGGCGCTTCTCTTGGCCAAATTAATGATCATATTGAGTGCTTGTGGCTGGGGCAGTTGGCGGGGTATCGGGGCAGTTGGCGGGGTATCGGAGCAGTTGGCGGGGTATCGGGGCAGTTGGCGGGGTATCGGGGCAGTTGGCGGGGTATCGGGGCAGTTGGCGGGGTATCGGGGCAGTTGGCGGGGTATCGGGGCAGTTGGCGGGGTATCGGGGCAGATGGCGGGGTATCGGGGCAGATGCCCGGGGAATGGGAAGGAACATCTGTATTTTATATCGCGTTTGTCCCAATTAGTGCCTATGGGCCGATCGCTGCTGTGAAGGGCCGCTCCACGGCCTGCTCTGTATGTCGGTTTTTAACCCCCCCCCGTCCTGCCTTATGTACCCTTATTTTGGCAACCGCAGCCAACCAGGGTTGGATCCGTGAAGGTTCTCTCCTCTCCTTTTCCTCTCCCTTCTCTCCTTTTCCTCTCCTTTTCCTCTCCCTTCTCTCCTTTTTCTCTCCCTTTTCTCCCTTTTTTCTCCCTTCTCTCCTCTCCTGTATCTCTTCTTTTCTCTCCCTTCTCTCCTCTTTTTTTCCCTCTTACCCCATAATGTTTGCAGTCGGCGTCTCTGCCTTTACTCTATCGCCATTCTATTTCAGAATGTTATGTCATCTTGTGCTATGCTTCGTTCATTCGTTTTTAGATCGGTCCCAGCTGAGATTTGGGGTCATTAAGCCCCTAAATTAGCGCCGGTTTTGTGGATGCGTTCTGGGACGGAAGGGGTGAAGGGGGTTATTTTGGGCCCCTGTCCTGTATGAGGTCAGAATTATAGAACAGTAAAAATAACCTCCAAGGGCAAAGCCGCGTGCGCGGGTTCATCTCGGGATACGGTAATTGACGGATTAGCGGCAGGAATCCGGGGGGGGGGGTCCTGCGATGCTCCGAGCCCCCCAATAAAACCGGGTCTTGTGAGATCAAATCAGGTTTCATTTCTTGGGAAGCGGTGATTAAAGTGCCAGGGCTTGTTATCCTGAGACACCCCCTGGGGGACCCTGGGTAGTTGCGTGTTAACCCTTTCATTCTCTCAGCATTGGGAAACGTGCCTCCCTGACGTGTGTGTGTGTGAATGTGTCTTTTGTGCGGTTTTGTATTAAGTAGTTGTGTAACACCTGGAACTCTGTGACCGTCTCATTGTACCGGGGGAAGCGGTTTCCCTTTGCGCTCTCGATTTCCTGCGACGTTGTTTCCTTGCAGAGTAAGCGCCCGAGGATGTGCAACGGAAAAAACAATCCCCCTCCCGGCGTTTTATGTCTCGGGATCGGAAGCTAGGCGTCTGAATGCTAACCCGCGCTCTGATAAAGACAACGTCATTTCGCGGCAACGCTCTCTCCAGATCTTAGTACGCCGTCCGGCTTTTATATGGCGAGAACGTCCGCTGACTCTGGTGCGGGCTCACTGAGGCCAACCAATCGCATGGAGGAATAAACCCGAGGGTACCGCTGCTCCGGCGTGGCCATGCCGCACTCCTGCCGGGTAGCGCATGTTCCGGTGGGGCTCCGTGGCCCTCTTCTTGCTCTCGTTTACGGGTTGCTATTCTGGCCCTTAAGGCTGTTGACAGGCCCGTTTCGGAGCAAACAGTTGTTGCCTTTCTCTTTTGCCTGTATTTGGCTCTCAGTCACCGATACCTCGGAGACCTCCCGGCTGCGGGGTGCGGATGGGAAGTCAGCGTGAGGCTGCCGCGGGGTTAATGGCATTACTAGCCAGGCTGTCTGGGGTGGGGGGGCAGCTCCTGACCCCGGCTATAAATCATTAAGTTCTCCGATCTCCTCTTCTCTCCGCACTCCCACCACCCGCTCCCAAGTGCAGAAGGAGCATCTCAGTAAGGAGCGGAGGCTTCGGTGAAAGTTCACATACTTGGCCCTGCGCCGGCCCCTGGCTTCGTCACTCTGTCAGTGTGACGGTGTTGGGTTTCCGTTGACATCTCCAGGGTTTACAGGTTTCTGGATCTTCTCTAGTGGCTTCTCCGAAAAAACAAGTCCGCTTTCCCACTTCCACTGGGTTTCCTGGGCTGGGGTTCATAGACTGGAACATGGACAAGCAATAAGGTGTTTTTTCACCCCAAAAAAAGAGGCCGGTGTCTCTTAAAACTCTTCTTCTGCCGAGGTGTCCTGCTTTGCTGAGCGGCTCCAGGGGGCCATTCTGTTCTTTCTCTCGCCCTTTTCTTTTAGGGTTCTGGCCGTTCTGTATTGACGTGGATGTTCTAAGTCCGTATCGTCTCCTTGCTCGCCGGGGTCCCTTCTGTGGGGGGGGGGGTAAACATGTATGCAGGAGGTGGGTGTCAGAAACAGGGCTTGCAGGGATGTTTAGGGGGCGTCCGTGCTCACCTGTAAGGTTCGCTACGGTGTACGTACCCCCAATCGATCCATTACCCGCGTCTCCTACCCCTCCGCTCATCTGCCCCCTGCCCTGACCTCTAAGCCCTGGCTTATCCGAGTCCCCGATCGCTGAGACACACTTGTACCGCGCTGCTGAATATGACGGCGCTCTGGGTTCTACCGATATTGGGTCAGCAGCGCTTTTCCGATGACATGGCGTCGTCCTATTGGACCTTTGCGCAGGGGAGGACACGCCGGCCGACGTTTATCCCACTTTTACAAATGCATCTGAATCGCCCGGGGCAACAGGGGAGCGGATGCCGGCAGGCAGCTGTCGGGAGGGGGGGGCATCTTCTGAAATGAGAGCCCGGGGTCAGAACATTAGGGCAATGAGCAGAAATTAACCCCGACTGTCACCCCTGCCCCGGACAACTGTGAGGAATCCGTCATTAGTATCGCGTTGCAGGAGGAGACAGGTGACGCTGCGGCTCCGAGGGGCCCGACGCGGAATTCAAACAAATGGATTTTTGGTTTAGAATTAAATAAATTGGCAAATCAGCTGCGTTCTCATTACATGCGGGATCGCCAATATGGCGGAGCGTACTAATGCGAGCATTGCAGTGCTATATGTGTAAGCCCCTCCCCATTGTATCTAAGCCCTCCCTTTTATGTCTAAGCCCCTCCCACACCCTGTCCTGTTGAGTCACCTGATGGCATTAATGGGGTTCCATTGGGTTCTATTGCAAGAGATGTGCTTCATACATGCGCAGACACCTGACGCCGCCGTGCCAGGAACATGTGAATGAGCAGCAGGCCTCCCAACTGTCCCGCTTTTTCCTCTCTGTCCTGCCGAGCGCTATCACTGTCCCGGTTTTCAGGACACGGAAGGAGACTGGCGGGGTTCGGGGCCGCAGCCCTGTGTCACGATTTCATCTCTCTTACTGACCGCGGCGTAGAAAGTGACCGACTGCCCCGTCTGGGAAATGCTTGTTACCCCCCCAGGCCAGACTTTTAACGCTTGGGAGGTAGTTGGGGCAGATTTACGTGGCTGCCAGCGGGAAGCGTGTCCAGCGCCGGTGCCGAATGGGCGCTCCCGTGTCTACTGGGAACATGGCTGTAAAATCCACACGCTTAGCAGGGCCTTATGCAGCGAGGGGGTTTATTATAAACCGTCTGTTATTCCACCCCAGGTCTTTATCATGCTGCCTCTTGACATGCAATGGGAGGACCCTCTGATTAATGAAAGGGTCATGTTTAATGAGCAGGTGTCTCCTGTCACATGACCCCCATATAGAATCATTACTGCATACAGCCCTGGAGTTAAAGGGACAGTCCTGCCATCGTATGTACTTTAATGCGTACGATAGCTGCGCGGTTCCTTTACATTTCCATGTTGTCTCTTTTGGGAATGTATCGGCCCCTCTCCCCACCCCCAGCTATTTTACCCTCATACTCGCCGGGGGGGGGGGGATCAGACCCCTGTGCAGACATGTGGGGGCCGCCCATTCATTTCAATCCTTTTCCTGCTCCTGCGGTGCCTGCCCCGCGCTTCAGCTTCAGTAATTCCCCGAGGTCAGTAGGGAAGCTGCATCCTGACCCGCTGTCACCACGGCCCCTTTACGAGCCGCCAGCGACAGCTCACCCTCCGGCCGCATGTCCATTTATCTTCCAGGGTAACATTCAGAACCGGGAGGCTGTTCCCCTTATCTACCATCAGAGATTACATTTGCTGTGGTAGATACATAGAACAGCCTCCTGGCAGCGGTGGTAGCAGGTAATACAGTGCGGGTATTAAACATGCATGGGATAGACATCCGGCTCCTGAATCTAAGACGAGTCCGACGAGTCAGCGGGTTGTAGGTTTCTATATAGTTTTAAAGATTGATTTGTTTTGCGGACGGTCAGCAAATCTCCAAACTTCTGTAATTTATTAAAAGGCCGGTAAATCCCAGGCGTAACTTCCTCTCGCAGGGCCGGCTCCCGGTTAGACTCTAACCTTAGGTGATGAACTAGATTATTATTTATATATCGCCGTCATACTCCGCAGCGCTGTACAATGTGTGTTATTATTATTTATATATCGCCGTCATACTCCGCAGCGCTGTACAATGTGTTATTATTATTATTTATATATCGCCGTCATACTCCGCAGCGCTGTACAATGTGTGTTATTATTATTTATATATCGCCGTCATACTCCGCAGCGCTGTACAATGTGTTATTATTATTATTTATATATCGCCGTCATACTCCGCAGCGCTGTACAATGTGTGTTATTATTATTTATATATCGCCGTCATACTCCGCAGCGCTGTACAATGTGTGTTATTATTATTATTTATATATCGCCGTCATACTCCGCAGCGCTGTACAATGTGTGTTATTATTATTTATATATCGCCGTCATACTCCGCAGCGCTGTACAATGTGTGTTATTATTATTTATATATCGCCGTCATACTCCGTAGCGCTGTACAATGTGTGTTATTATTATTTATATATCGCCGTCATACTCCACAGCGCTGTACAATGTGTGTTATTATTATTTATATATCGCCGTCATACTCCGCAGCGCTGTACAATGTGTGTTATTATTATTTATATATCGCCGTCATACTCCGCAGCGCTGTACAATGTGTGTTATTATTATTATTTATATATCGCCATCATACTCCGCAGCGCTGTACAATGTGTGTTATTATTATTTATATATCGCCGTCATACTCCGCAGCGCTGTACAATGTGTGTTATTATTATTATTTATATATCACCGTCATACTCCGCAGCGCTGTACAATGTGTGTTATTATTATTATTTATATATCGCTGTCATACTCCGCAGCGCTGTACAATGTGTGTTATTATTATTTATATATCGCCATCATACTCCGCAGCGCTGTACAATGTGTGTTATTATTTATATATCGCCGTCATACTCCGCAGTGCTGTACAATGTGTGTTATTATTATTTATATATCGCCGTCATACTCCGCAGCGCTGTACAATGTGTTATTATTATTTATATATCGCCGTCATATATAGCGGAATATAGCGACTCTCTCCATCGCCTGTAGTTGCAGGTTTTGGGAAATAAAACCTCCCAGCATCCCCTGCATTTTCATTAACCTGTTGTTGCCCGCTGGTGTTTTCGTTATAATGGTTTCTGGAATCGCCTGTTGGTTGCTAGGGCTGTCTTAACCCTTCATTGGGCGGTTTCCTTGTCGCTTTCCAGTTCAGGGCTGCTCTTACTGGTGTGGATGGCATAATCCCAGTTCGGTGCATTGAAGGGATGCTTGCTCTCTCTTTGCACAGTTGGTTGCTGGGGGGGTCCGGGCCCCCAGATCCCACTCATTCCTGGATGTTTTCCCGGGCCCCAGACTGTGACAGGTGGAACGTCTCGCCCAGGGAAGGGAACGACTCCAACCCAAATCATTCAGCACCTCCAGAGGGTACCGCATGCGCCCCATACCCCTGCCCATGGATAATGCATATATACATATCCACGAAAAGAACAGGGAGCCTGCGAGGGTCAAACTACTCGAGAACAACACTCCAGAAATATACTTAGAAATATAGTGCGCGCGTGTGTGTGTATATATATATATGTGTGTGTGTGTGTGTGTGTATATATATATATGTGTGTGTGTATATATATATATGTGTGTGTGCGTATAGATATATATATATGTGTGTATGTGTGTGTGTGTGTGTGTGTATATATATATGTGTATGTATATATATGTGTGTGTGTGTGTGTATAGATGTATATATATATGTGTATGTATATATATATATGTGTGTGTGTGTGTGTATATATATATGTGTATGTATATATATATGTGTGTGTGTGTGTATATATATATGTGTGTATGTATATGTGTGTGTGTGTGTGTGTGTATATATATATGTGTGTGTGTATATTATATATGTGTGTGTGTGTGTGTGTGTGTGTGTGTGTGTGTGTGTGTGTGTGTGTGTATATATATATATATATATATATATATATATATATATATATATATATATAATGTGTATATATATTGCGCGCGTGTGTGTATATATATACACATAATCTACGCACTACTGTTCAAACGTTTGGGGTCGCTGAGCTGTCTTAGAATATTAGAATTGCTAAGCGATCCGCGGCATCCGGTGCGTCTGCGATGTCTGAAATTATTTTACAATTTATTTTTATTTGAAAACTATTTTTTTCTATTAGGGAATGGATCATATATTTATACATGATTTTAAATATATTATATGACTATTATTATTATTATTATTATTATTATTATTATTATTATTTAAGAGAATTATTATATACTAGTATTATTACTATTACTATTATATATTGTATATAATTATATAGTAGTAGTATTAGTATTATTATGCATGTATTAGTATAATTATATGAGTATTATTATTATTATATAAGAGTATTATTTATTATTTATTATTTTTATTTGAGTATTAATATTATTATTGTTTTATATAGCGCCATCAAATTCCGTAGCGCTGTACAATGGGTAGACAGGACATAACAAGTAGTATATAACATAACAAATTGACTAACAGAGACAACAGGTGAGGAGGGCCCTGCGAGTATTAATATTTTCATATATTAGTAGTATTATTATAATATGAGTATTAAGATTTTTATTCGGTAAGATAAATTATCATCATTATTATTGAGTATTAGCGATATGGTTATTATATAATATTATATTATAGTATTATTAGTATATATAATAGTATTGTATTATTATTATTATTTATTATTATTATTAGATAAGATTTTTTTTCAGGAAGATATCATCATCGTTATTATTTTGAGTATTAGCGATGTGGTTATTATATAATATTGTATTATAGTATTATTAGTATATATAATAGTATTGTAGTATTATTATTATTATTATTATTTATTATTATTATTAATATTATTAGATAAGATTTTTTTTCGGGAAGATTTCATCATCATCATTATTATTTTTAGTATTATCGATCTGGTTATTATATAGATAGTGATGCCCTTCAGCATCCAAAACCTTGATAGGCATTACATTCCAAGACCACGGAGGTCCCTTCTTCAGCTGATAAATGTTTTATAATAAATCAGACGGGATGATGTGCGAAGCCTGTGAAGCTGATGTAACTTTACATCTCTGTCCCACCGACTGCCCCAGAAAGCGTCCCTCGAGCTTCTCCCGATGCCGCGCGTTATAAATGGAAGTGAATTTGATCCGTGGCTTATGTGTTACTGGATCAGGAGCCGCGGCCGCTCTAAGCCCGGGCTCTTCACCCAAGCCTGCTGAAAGTCCACATAGCAAAGGATCTTCGAGTGGGAGCTCGAGGCGGTCATAAATCCGCCAACCAGCCGCCGTATATCATGTCCCGCGCGGCCGCCGATGTGTACGGCTCTGCGCAGAGCACCCAGCTGGCAGCTCAGCCTTGGCCGGCGTTCAGCGCGGTAACCTTGTCGTCTTACGTTACGAGACGCTGAATCGAGAGAGAGGCCGAGGATTTCAGCAATGATCTGTCCGCGAGTGATCCACGGCCCTTATGGACTCAGGACTTAAATATATAGAGGCCCAGGCGGGTGCAGGCCGGCGCATGACCTGTCCGCGCTGAACCAAGAGTAACACCCCCTTCCCGCGGGAATACAGGAGCGCTGCAACGTACCGCTCGATGATGTCACTAAACACACAAATGATGTTTATTATTTAACGCTTTGTCTTCTAACGCACTTTTTGTCTATATGAAGGAAATACATAGTTATATAGTCACAGAGTTACAGAGTTACATAGGCTGATAAAAGACCGGCGTCCATCAAGTTCAGCCTTTCCTATATCGGTTCATTTGTTTGTTGATACAAAAGAAGGCAGAAAACCCCGGTTTCGCTCTTTCCAATTTTGCACTAACCAGGGAAAAAAATTCCTTCCTGACCCCAAAATGGCCGTCAGATTCCTCCTTGGATCAATAAACTGTTTCCCCCATAATTACAGATTATATCCCCGGATATTATATTTTTCCAGGTATCTTTTCCCCCTGATCCCCCCCCCTCCTCTGACCGCCCACTGCAGACCATGCTCTGGTGGTCCCCCCGTCCCACGTCAGCGCGGGCCCCGTTGCATGGAACGGGATGGACTGGGGGTTATAAAGCGTTAGTCCGCGAGTGGTGAAAAGGGTTAACCCCTGGGGCGAGCGATCGGTTTCTCTGTCCCCCGCCAGCCGCGATGACCGGTTTGTAACGTTCTAAGGGGTTAATCGCCCGGATCCTCTGTTAGGAGCCCCGGGGAAGGGATCTAAAGGTCTCTGGGTGTCCGCGGGGCCCTTTACACCCAACCAAAAGGGACTGAAGATCTCATAGGTGAGTTCCTGTCCTCCAGGGCGGAGCCTGTGGTATATAGCCCCGCCCCTACACAGATGGCTGTCCTGCTTTTCTATAGGTATGTATCTAGTGGCTCTGATGGTGGCCCCTGGAATCCAGGGGTAATTCACTCGCCCCTCCTCCGATGTGTTATTGGCGCGGGGACTCCTGTGGCTTCTGTTATCCTGGCCGGAATCCATGTATTAATCTGAGAATTGCCGGCCCGTCGGGAGCTTTATGTCACTTCATGCGAATAACATGTGACACGTCCCGCGTGCGTCATTCACAGCCACGTTATCTCTGCGCCACTTTCTCCTGTCTCTGGGACTTGTCAGTAGATTGAATGGCCGCCTGTCTTCACTCACATCTACTGGGAGACGGGGACGGCTGCGGACTACTGCGTAAGCACTTTCTGCATTGGGCAACAACTGCGTATTTGGTGTTGACTGAAATCATCTAATGTCCCGTTCATCCCTGGCGGGGTTAACCACCGCGCCGAGGGGCTTCGGTACAATCCGGGATGTGGTGGTCTGGGGGCTCGGTGGTTGGGGGGCGCTGTTGATTTCTGACCTTCGCCTGGATCACACCTAGATAGCCTCGAAAGCTTGCAATCTATTGTTATTATTATACGTCAGTCGGCCAATACAGGGATCCTCTTTACCAAACTCTCTCTATCCGGCGGGCGGTGCGACTCGGTAAAAGATTTACTCCGTGTCCTGCAGGGGGAGCTGTGTACTCACAGATTGCCACAGACCCGTGCGGTTATCAGCACAGCAGCGAACGAGGGGTTAATACGGAGGGGATTTAAACATACACGGCTCCTGAATCTAAAAAACCTCGAACCTGCCGGCAGGTCGGCCCTTGTCGGCCCCCGTCTAAACTTTAATCAGTCGTTGGTCTCGTCCCATGCATGTTTAATACCCTCACTGTATTACCCTCTACCGCTTCTGCTGGGAGGCTGTTCCACTTATCCACCACTCTCTCAGTAAAGTTACATCTAAGCCTCTGAGACAAGACCAAGGACAGAATAAGGCTTGAGCTGTTACAGCAGTTGGAAGAATCTGCGGATCGGCTGGGACCGGCGGCTCTCTCCTGCCGTCGCTTTATACAGAAAGCCCCCCATTGTGAACAGGTTAAGCCCCCACAGAAGGCATTTCTAGCCATAAACACTGGTGGCTTTAGTGAGTTTTGTCATCGTAACGCAGTGACTTGGCTGAGGGTGATGAGGATTAAGAGGCTTAGACCCCAGCCATGTGAATGAATCCGGACTGGCGGTATGGCCCCCGGTGTTACCGGCAGCCTGATCAGCGGTGGCCCCCGGGGTTTGGCATCGTCAAGGCATTCGTGGGTCATCGGTATTATTAGCTGCCCCCAATTAGGGGTATTTTTCCCCTCGTCCCGAGTTATCCGCTTCTCCTGTTTGTAGATGCACTTGGATTTCCGGGTAGTTGATACCCGGCCCCTTCCTGGAAAGCAGCGCATGCTGGAAAACAAGCAGGTTCTTGGCTCACCGAGTGGGAGCGTCTGATCAGCGTATGGACTGAGACCCCCCCCCTCGACTCTGTAACTAAAGGGACCACCAGTGCCCACTGGGGCTTCTAACAATGGGGAAGGGCACCCAAAATAAAGGGAGGGAATTTTATTTTAAAGGAGAAAAGTTACAGCTAGAGGGTCAGAGGCTGAAATGGAATGGAAGAAAGTTTTACTGAGAGGGTGGTAGATCCATGGATCAGCCTCCCAGCAGAAGTGGTAGAGGGTAATAGAGTGAGGGTATTAAACACGCATGGGATAGACATACGGCTCCTGAATCTAAGACGAGACCAACGACTGATTAAGGTTTGAGTCTTTACAGCAGGAGAAACGGGCGACTGGATGAATACCTCGCAAAAGTCCCAACTATCAGGTAACCATGGTTACCGTAGGGACCATGGGCCAGGGGGCGAGGAGGGCAGACTGCTCGGGGTATAGGAGGCGAGGAGGGCAGACTGCTTGGTGTGTAGGAAGCGAGGAGGGCAGGCTGCTTGGGGTATAGGAGGCGAGGAGGGCAGGCTGCTTGGGGTATAGGAGGCGAGGAGGGCAGACTGCTCGGGGTATAGGAGGGGTAAAGTCCTCTTGTGTGTCTCGCAGTGATGGGAGTGGGAAGCTGGGGGGGGGTCTGCTCTATAACAAGCTTCCTGTGAAAGTTGGTTCTCCGAATTGCGGCCGGCTGCTCTCGCGTCTCTGCAGCTGTGACTTCCCGGAAGGTCCTCTCACGGTCCTCCTGTCTGTCATGTCTTCAGTCTATTATTCCTCCTCGCCGGGACATCCTGGTCACCTCCAATCATTCATCGATGGCCACCTGCCACACACTGTCATGTTAATGCACGCCAGCCATGTGGCTTGTCTCAAGAGCTCACATTCAGGGGGTATTTGAAGCACTCTAGCTGTCTGGATATGATTCAACTTCAAAAGTTGTGAGAGGGCGTTGGTGGCTCCGTCGTCTCGCTCGTCCGCAGTTGTTGAATTTATTCTCAGGAAATGAGAACATGCGTGGGGAGATGGTTGGGGGGGTATCTGCTGTATGGGGAGATGGTTGGGGGGTATCTGCTGTATGGGGAGATGGTTGGGGGGTATCTGCTGTATGGGGAGATGGTTGGGGTATCTGCTGTATGGGGAGATGGTTGGGTGGGTATCTGCTGTATGGGGAGATGGTTGGGGGGTATCTGCTGTATGGGGATATGGTTGGGGGTATCTGCTGTATGGGGAGATGGTTGGGGGGGTATCTGCTGTATGGGGAGATGGTTGGGGGGGTATCTGCTGTATGGGGAGATGGTTGGGGGGGTATCTGCTGTATGGGCAGATGGTTGGGGGGGTATCTGCTGTATGGGGAGATGGTTGGGGGGTATCTGCTGTATGGGCAGATGGTTGGGGGGGTATCTGCTGTATGGGGAGATGGTTGGGGGGTATCTGCTGTATGGAGAGATGGTTGGGGGGGTATCTGCTCTATGGGGAGATGGTTGGGGGTATCTGCTGTATGGGGAGATGGTTGGGGTATCTGCTGTATGGGGAGATGGTTGGGGGTATCTGCTGTATGGGGAGATGGTTGGGGGGGTATCTGCTGTATGGGGAGATGGTTGGGGGGTATCTGCTGTATGGGGAGATGGTTGGGGGGTATCTGCTGTATGGGGAGATGGTTGGGGGGGTATCTGTTGTATGGGGAGATGGTTGGGGGGTATCTGCTGTATGGGGAGATGGTTGGGGGTATCTGCTGTATGGGGAGATGGTTGGGGGTATCTGCTGTATGGGGAGATGGTTGGGGGGGTATCTGCTGTATGGGGAGATGGTTGGGGGGGTATCTGCTATATGGAGAGATGGTTGGGGGGGTATCTGCTCTATGGGGAGATGGTTGGGGGTATCTGCTGTATGGGGAGATGGTTGGGGTATCTGCTGTATGGGGAGATGGTTGGGGGTATCTGCTGTATGGGGAGATGGTTGGGGGGTATCTGCTGTGTGGGGAGATGGTTGGGAGGGGTATCTGTTGTATGGGGAGATGGTTGGGGGGTATCTGCTGTATGGGGAGATGGTTGGGGGGGTATCTGCTGTATGGGGAGATGGTTGGGGGGGTATCTGCTGTATGGGGAGATGGTTGGGGGGGTATCTGCTGTATGGGGAGATGGTTGGGGGGGTATCTGCTGTATGGGGAGATGGTTGGGGGGGTATCTGCTGTATGGGGAGATGGTTGGGGGGTATCTGCTGTATGGGGAGATGGTTGGGGGGTATCTGCTGTATGGGGAGATGGTTGGGGGTATCAGGTGTTTGGGGAATGGGGGTGGCAGGCCGTGCCCGGTGTTTGGCGGATGGTTGGGTTATTTGATGTATTTGGCTCCACAGCTAATACACGCTGAAAACCTCTGACCACTCCATGTGTTTCCCATTGTGCAGCTCCCATCCCACCCATATTGTTTAGGGGGTGGTTGGGCATGTCGGGGGGAGGTTGTGGTTGGGTTTGTTGGGGTTGGTGGACAGACTTGGATAGACTGCTCAGGGTATAGGAGGCGAGGAGGGCAGACTGGTTGGATGTGTCTGGTGTGTCGGCATGTGGCTGGATGTGTGGTGGGTGGTTGGACGTGATTGGCGGGTGGTTTGCTGTGTCTTGTAGTTGGTGGGTGGTTGGGTTTGTTGTGGGGTTGGACAGACTTGGATAGGGTATAGGAGGCGAGGAGGGCAGACTGGTTGTGGATGTGTTGGCAGGTGGTTTGCCGTGGCTGACGTGGGTTGGCTTTGTCTGGTGGTTGGCCGTGTCTGGTGGTTGCTGGGTGGTTGGCTGTGTCTGGTGGTTGCTGGGTGGTTGGCCGCGTCTGGTGGATGCTGGGTGGTTGGCCACGTCTGGTGGATGCTGGGTGGTTGGCCGCGTCTGGTGGATGCTGGGTGGTTGGACGCGTCTGGTGGATGCTGGGTGGTTGGACGCATCTGGTGGATGCTGGGTGGTTGGCCGCGTCTGGTGGATGCTGGGTGGTTGGCCGCGTCTGGTGGATGCTGGGTGGTTGGACGCGTCTGGTGGATGCTGGGTGGTTGGACGCATCTGGTGGATGCTGGGTGGTTGGCCGCGTCTGGTGGATGCTGGGTGGTTGGCCGCGTCTGGTGGATGCTGGGTGGTTGGACGCGTCTGGTGGATGCTGGGTGGTTGGACGTGTCTGGTGATTGGTTGGACGTGATTGGCGGGTGTTTCGCTGTGTCTTGTAGTTGGTGGGTGGTTGGGTTTTTTGTGGGGTTGGACAGACTTGGATAGACTGCTCTGGGTATAGGAGACGAGGAGGGCAGACTGGTTGGATGTGTCTGGTGTGTCAGCAGGTGGTTGGACGTGGTTTGCCGTGGCTGACATGGGTTTGCTGTGTCTGGTGGTTGGCCGTGTCTGGTGGTTGGCCGTGTCTGGTGGTTGCTGGGTGGTTGGCCGTGATTGGCAGGTGGTTCGCTGTGTCTTGTAGTTGGTGGGTGGTTGGGTTTGTTGTGGGGGTGGACAGACTTGGATAGACTGCTCTGGGTATAGGAGACGAGGAGGGCAGACTGGTTGGATGTGTCTGGTGTGTCGGCGGGTGGTTGGCCGTGTCTGGTGGTTTGCCGTGGCTGACGTGGGTTGGCCGTGTCTGGTGGATGCCGGGTGGTTGGACTTGATTGGCGGGTGGTTCACTGTGTCTTGTAGTTGGTGGGTGGTTGGACGTGGTTGGCGGGTGGTTGGACGTGTCTGGTGGGTGGTAGGGCGTGTTTGACTGCGGGTGGTTGGCCATGTCTGGTAGTTGGTGGGTGGTTGGCCTTGTATGGTAGTTGGTGGGTGGTAGGGTGTGTTTGGTGGGTGGTTGGATGTGTCTGGTCGTTGGCGGGTGGTAGGGCGCGTTTGGCAGGTGGTTGGCCGTGGTTGGCCTTGTATGGTAGTTGGTGGGTGGTAAGGCGTGTTTGGTGGGTGGTTGGATGTGTCTGGTGTTTGGCGGGTGGTAGGGCGTATTTGGCAGGTGGTTGGCCATGTCTGGTAGTTGGTGGGTGGTTGGCCGTGTCTGGTGGTTGGCGGGTGGTTGGACATGTTTTCTCTCTTCTCTCTTCCAAGCTGTAACCCCTGGCATCATGGGGGGGGGGGGGTTAGTACCTTCAGCAGCCAAAAAGCGAGTGAGGCTTCTATAAAAAATCTCAAGTTACCTCTCTGGCCAGCGCGGACTTTTCTTAAGGTTTTCTCAGGTCGTGTATTTCCAATTCCTCCCTCGCTGGGAGGCAGAACGTTGCCTTCCATCCGTCACAATGAGAGACCTGCTCTATCATGAGCGCCGCGCGCAGGTTCAGGCAGCTCTCCCCGACTCCATAAACACCCCGCCATGCTGTCAGCGCGAAGATTTATTACCTGACCGCCGGCCAGACGGAACAAACCCGCGTCAAGCGCTGCCAGCCGGCCTCTGAATTACTTGTCAAACAGACGGGACGCTTTCGCCGCTCTCCCCTCCTCGCCGGTCATCCGGCGTTTAGTTAATGAGCCGGTCACCGGCGGCGGGTCGCTCCACGTCTCCGCCTGTCTCCAAGGCGATGTTTGTGCGAAATCCGCTTTCCGCATTTTGTTTTACTTTATATAAGACTTTTATGACTCCCGTTATGCGTTTAACCCACTGAGTCCACTCACCAGCGGGTGGAGGGGCCCTAAAGTCCACCGCTACCACCTTGGCCCAGCGAAGGAGCTTAGCGGGTCTCCCCTCGGGTCCTGGCGCTCTGCGTCTCCCCTCGGGTCCTGGCGCTCCGCGTCTCCCCTCGTTTGCTGGCGCTCCGCGTCTCCCCTCGTTTGCTGGCGCTCCGCGTCTCCCCTCGTTTGCTGGCGCTCCGCGTCTCCCCTCGTTTGCTGGCGCTCCGCGTCTCCCCTCGGCTAGTGGTGCTCCGCGTCTCCCCTCGGCTGCCGGCGCTTCGAGTCTCCCCTCGGCTGCCGGCGCTCCGAGTCTCCCCTCGGCTGCCGGCGCTCCGAGTCTCCCCTCGGCTGCCGGCGCTCCGAGTCTCCCCTCGGCTGCCGGCGCTCCGCGTCTCCCCTCGGCTGCCGGCGCTCCGCGTCTCCCCTCGGCTGCCGGCGCTCCGCGTCTCCCCTCGGGTCCTGGCGCTCCGCGTCTCCCCACGGCTCCTGGCGCTCCGCGTCTCCCCTCGGCTCCTGGCGCTCTGCGTCTCCCCTCTCTGTTTGAGACCCGGTCTCGAGTTACACACGCTCAGGCGTGTGCCCCGCTGCTAACATTAACCCCTAAGATATCCTGGCCATCAGTCATGATGTTTTTTTGGGGGAGGGGGGGATTGATATATTTTTTAATAATACCTGCTGAATTTCCTGTGTCCCAAACCAGCACAGCGGGCCGCGTCATGCAGTCCTTAGCATGTTATATGGAGGTGGACTCCGGCCCTTACGCCTGATACAGACCCCGTGCTGGGATGGCGGCCGGCGGTCGGCACACGCAGGACGCTTGATGCGACATAAAACCATTTGTTGTGACTGTTGGCAGCTATGCTTTCAGGCACCTTGTCGCGCATCACCTGTGCTTTGGGGTAAATTGTTGGCTTTTATGTGGCGAGGTTACTCCTGTTCATCCGGAGACGCGTCCCCCGAGTGCTGTGCCGTGAATAGGAGCAGCTCACTGGTGGGGGGGGGGGTGAACCGCCGGCCGGGGGGAGATGGCCCCGGTAGAGTGAGTCCGGCGGGCCGGGGATCTCAATCTTGTTTCTAATAGGTCTGTGACAGTCGGCGGGGGGCCCGGGGGCCTTTCCTGCAGCTGACAGCACCGTCATTAAATGGCAGGTAGCGGAGAACCTGCGCGACTCGAGCCCAGCGAGAACACGGCTTCTGACAGCGGTTATTAGTCATCTCCGGCCACCCAGACGCGTCGCTCTCCAATCCGGGACTTATTGCCCCTGTCCGGGGCGCCAGCGTGATATCATAATCGCTAAATGCTTGTCAAAGATGAATCCGCTCCCCGCGGGCCACCGGCTGGCCGACCCGAAGCCCACGCTCACTAAGCAGCGCTCTGCGGTGTCACCGAGCAGCACCATACTGTACTCAGACATACTCCGTGCCCCCCGTGGGGCTGGATGCGTGCGGTGCTCCCCTCCCCAGGGCTAGATGCATACGTGTGATGGGATTGGTCCGGTATTAGAAGTGCATCAGGGGCAGCCTCCCAGCAGAGGTGGTAGAGGTAATACAGTGAGGGTATTAACAATGCATGGGGGGGCCGGATATCTGCTGGCAGGTTGTGGGGTCCTGTGGTTTAGCCGGGGGCCGAGGTGTGGGCGCTCAGGTATTCTCAAGCTCTACATTAAGATGGCTCCCCGGGTCGTCGGTCACCCGCCTGTCTGTGGCCCCCTCTAATAACTCCTCTCTCTCCCACCAGGCTCTGCGTCGCCCACCATGAAGACCCCCGCCTCCAGCCGCCTTATAAAAACCCGCTACAGGATTGTGAAACGAAGCTCCCCTCCTTCACACTCGCCGTCAACACTCAGCACCCTCAGCCATTCTCTCACCTGGAGGAAACGGTGAGTGCCTGTCATGTACGACCAAAGCGGCGCGGGCTTCGCACGCCAGTCCCTGCATTATATATTATATATATTTATATATATATTAATATATTTAAGTCATTTCTCTGCGCGGCCAGGGGCTCGCAGTGTGCCTTTAAATTAACCCTTAGAGTGCAGGCTGGATTTGTAACACTTCACAGGAAGGGGTTAAATGATTTAAAGAGACAGGACAGGCTGTTTTTGTTAGGGGGGCGTGTTGGGGGGGTGTCGTGTTTCCCGGGAGTAATGAGCGTTTTGTTTAGCCGTGTGATTAGCGTGTTACGTGTGCCGCGGCTGAACATTGCATCTTCCTAGCACTTAAACAGCTGCGCATGCTGACATCCGCCGGCGGCGTCACCGGGGTCACCTCACACCCCGGGGGCCACAGAACCCGACCTGTGTTTATGGTAATAATACTGGGTGGTGGGAAGTGTTACTCGATAATAATACATGGGGCAATATGGCCGCAGAGCTTAACCCCTTCTAGACCGAGCCCGTGTTCTTCTGTGCCAAGCGACTCCGATCCACGAAAGCCAATCATGTTTCAACTAACTCTG
Organism: Spea bombifrons; assembly: GCF_027358695.1. Taxonomy (NCBI): domain Eukaryota; kingdom Metazoa; phylum Chordata; class Amphibia; order Anura; family Pelobatidae; genus Spea; species Spea bombifrons. The sequence continues at coordinate 108,428,253 of NC_071091.1, read as the reverse complement.
CCCCTGAGCCTCTGCTGCTCAGTGACAGGTGGCCCTCGCTTGGGGCCGCATCTAATCTCTCCTGCTGTAACGACTCAAACCTTAATCAGTCGTTGGTCTCGTCTTAGATTCAGGAGCCATATGTCTATCCCATGCATGTTTAATACCCTCACTGTATTACCCGCTACCAATTCTGCTGGGAGGCTGTTCCACTTATCTACCGCTATGTAATGTCTCTCTCTGCCAATCTGCCGTCGCCTCTCTCTCTGTCGGCCCGTCGCCTCTCTCTCTCTCGCCTCTCTCTGTCGCCCCGTCGCCTCTCTCTGTCGCCCCGTCGCCTCTCTCTGTCGCCCCGTCGCCTCTCTCTGTCGCCCTGTCGCCCCGTCGCCTCTCTCTGTCTCTCTCTCTCCCCCCCCCCCCGTCGCCTCTCGCTGTCGCCCCGGCCACTCTCGCTGTCGCCCCGTCGCCACGGCCACTCTCGCTGTCGCCACCCCGCTGTCGCCTCTCTCTCTCTCTCTCTCTCTCTCTCTCTCTCTGTCGCCCCGCTGATCCTAACAGATCCCAAAAGCCACAGACCCCTCATCATCAGATAAAGCAAATATGTAACGAAATGGGATCCGCCGCACTTCAGGGTTGGGAGTGACGGGGGAGGCAGGGAGCGCGGGGTCCGTTACTCGCACTTCGACACGTTGGAAATGATGTTTCCATCCCGTGTGGCTGGCATAATATGATAAGGGCCGGGGCGGATTAAATCGCGCTGAATTCACCTCTCCGGAAGGGACTCCTAACCGGCCCGCTCCTCACATTTGGCACCTGCCCTTCAGCTTGTCAGTCGGGGACCGGTGTGACGCTCAGCACAACTCCCACAATGCTCAGCCCCACCACGTTTCACCAGCAGCTGCTCCGGCCAGTCTTGCTCTCTCTCTCCCTCGCGCTCTCTCTCCCTCGCGCTCTCTCTCCCTCCCTCTCTCTCTCTCTCCCTCGCGCTCGCTCTCTCTCTCTCCCCCTCGTGCTCTCTCTCTCTCCCTCGCGCTCTCTCTCTCTCCCTCGCGCTCTCTCTCCCTCTCTCTCTCTCTCTCTCTCCCTCGCGCTCGCTCTCTCTCTCTCCCCCTCGCGCTCTCTCTCTCTCTCCCCCTCGCGCTCTCTCCCTCACGCGCTCTCCTCTCTCTCTCTCTTGTGACAGCGAGCGGCTGTCGGGGGATTCTCTGGGTTTGGGGTAATAATCTCCGCACCGTGTGACTGGATAGAGATGTTTTAAGCGCTTCTCACCAGATGACATCTCATTAAACTCCGCCGGCAAACATCTCTCCGATCCGCCGCCCCGCCGCCTCTAAGTGCCGCGTTCTGATCTTTCTAATGAGGACGTAGTGAAGACACGGCATCGTCTCGGTGACGCCGCTCTCACCCGGCTCATCCGCCCCGGCAGACTGTCAGCGCTGTCCCCGGCCCGTCAGACAGCATGCGCGGCCCAGAAAGCTCGCAATCACTCCTTCGGTGCACACAAAGCCTTTCCCGAGCCGGTCCCGGATCTTATTGGGTAACTCGGCCCCCGGGGCCAGGACCTCGTCTTTGGCCCTCTTTACACGCGTCGCCCCATTCAGCGGGAGAATCTGTTACTATGGTGACAAGAACACTTTTCAAATGTTGCCTAAACCGCCCAAAATGAAATTACCATAAACAGGAGAGGGCACTGCTGCCAAGAGCTAACAATCTCTACGTGCCCCGTGTGTAACCCCCCCCACGCCCCCGTGCCCAACCGCCCCGCATTACCCCGGGGTCGGCCTCCGCGCCGGTGCCGGGCTACACGCCCCCCCCGCTCCACATCTGTAAGGTGACCTTCCGCGACCCGCTTGTGAAACATCTGCTGCAGGAAGAAGCGGGGCATTGTGTGGCCGTCTGCCGGCAGCTGGCTGCCGAGTCACCCTCGCCCAATCCGATGCCAATTCCCATCCGAGCGCAGCTGGACGGGGTCTCCAGCGGAGGGAATTAGGGTGCGATCGCTTACACGGGGAACGACAGGGGACGAGGACCACTTGGCTGGCCTGAGATGCCCCCCGTCCCCGGGCTGTTCCTGCGCGTTCACTCGGATGTGTGAGGAAGTTACTTAACCCTTTGAATGCCAGGCGGACGTGGCGGATGGTGGGGGGTCCACTCTCCCAGCTGTGCAGATGGACCCGGATGAGGTCCTCCTTGGTGGCGCAGGTTCATACACGACTTATTATTAGGGCGGGCGCCCGTCAGAAAGGGTTAAATATTGCAGCCGTTCCCCATTAACCTTCCTCCCCAGAGGGATTAAGACCAAGGCTTTCTATCGTTAGACGAGAGATTTATAGAAATAAATCAAGTTACAAAAAAGATATTAAAAAGAAAATGTTTTTCCTGGGGCCGGGCCGGGGCCGATGAGGCAGCAACTGGCGCTTTAAGGCCAACGGCCGACCTATTTTATGCAAATTTTCTTCAGTTTACCAAGATTCTGCGGAATATCAGCCGTGCGACGTTCTTATAGTAAGACTTGGCGAGCGGCGCGGGGCTCCCTGACCGATGAATATCCCCGCAGGACTCCAGCCGCCAAGTCCTGCCGGTCAGTTGGATCCGGCACACTTACCACGTGACCTTAATCTGAAGTGACGGGGTGGGGGTGTGCTTGTAGCGGAGGTGATACCGGGAACAGCCGCCCATGGGGGTCTGGGAAGTCCCGGCAGGCAGCGTGTTATAAGGACGTGACAGCAGGAAGGTGGTACTGCGTAATTGACCCGTAACCATGACAATGGACAGGCCCGCCGATGATTAGTGCATAATGTGCTGCGCTTAAGGAGAAGCTGCAGTGTATCGCACCGTCCACGGTCCTGTCAGTTTGCATGCTTTCTGCACGTGCAGTTGGGGTCTCAATGGAGTACAGTGTGCATGCGCGGTAGGAAGCATAGGAGATGGAGGCCATCAGGAACAGGATGCCACAACAAACATGGCCCTCTGTGTGTTGGCTGGTTATAATGTTATATATGCGAAAACATTCATGTTCCTGCGGTTATATTTTTAGATTACAGACCCTCAAAAATAATATAATAACGTATAATAAATGATATTGATTTTTATTTTATATAGCGCCATCCTATTCTGTAGCGCTGTACAACTGGTAAACATGACATGAGAAATAGTATATAACATTAATAATTAGACTTGCAGAAATGGGTGAAGAGGGCCCTGTATAATTACATATAATATACTATAATATATAATAAAATGTAATATCTAATATAATTAATATATAATATATAAGGTAATGTAATATATAATATAATGTGATATATAATGTAATATATAATGTAATATATAAGGTAATGTAATATATAATATATAATGTGATATATAATATAATGTAATATATAATGTAATATATAATATAATGTGATATATAATGTAATATATAATGTAATGTAATATAGAATATAATGTAATTAATATAATATAGGAAGGAGGCTCAATTTACAAATCAGAATGCAGTCCTAAAATACAATAATTTTGTGATATATTGTAAAGGCGATTTTGCCCCAGATATCTCTGAGACATGCAAGGGGTTTAACCCCAGACTCAGGGTGAAGGGGCAGATTCTCAGGGTTTTTGCCCCAGTCTCGGGGTGAAGGGGCAGATTCTCAGGGTTTTTGCCCCAGTCTCGGGGTGAAGGGGCAGATTCTCAGGGTTTTTGCCCCAGTCTGCAGCCGACTCCTTCATATTCTCTTCCGATTTAATGATATCTGAGCGTCCCGATTGGTGTTTTTTCCCTGCTTTATCACAGCTGGAATCCCTGCTTGAATGCAGGTGACCGTTATTAGAGCCATTGAAGGGTTGCTATTAGCAGAGAATTTAGAGCGTTCCCAGGTTTGTCTGCGTGGATAGTGGCCCCCGGGGTGTTCCCCCCGGCCCCTCTCCTTCCTGGTAAATATTTAGTATGTGGCACCTGCTGCCCCCGTCAGCCCCAGAGCCGCCCGCGGCGTGTAAATCGGCCCCCTAACCCCACGAGCGCATTCATCACACACAGTCCTCATTGTCCTTCACCAAGGAAAGAACATGTCATCGCCCGTCAGAGGCCTGCGCGACACGTGCTCCACACGCCTGCTCTAATTAAATGCCCCCGTGGGCTCCTCTCACGGACTCTGTTACCCCAGCCGGAGCAGATTATCGCGGGGTGCGCTGTCAGTGTGAGGAGAAGCACCTGCCGCCACGCCATCCGAGCCGGAGACCTCCGAGCCGCGGTGACTTCATGTATTTCTGCCGTATGTAAATATCTGGCATCCGCTCGCATGCCGGCCAGAAGGAGTGGTGGTTCCAAGGATCAGCCGCCCCTGGTCGCTGGGTTCTAGGACCCTTTGTACTGTGCAGTGCTGGTTAACCCTTTCAGCCCTGCGTTTAATGCTGCTTCTCGCAGGCAATCTGATTATTAACCTTATGAGAGGTGCCATTCATAGCTGCCAACAGTCTTGAGTTTTCCAGCCTCGCGTTCTGTGATCTCGTCGGGGTTAGTCTTGGGGCTGTGAGACCCCAGGGATGGCCCTCGGCCCCCGAATGGCCCCTCAGTAAGCCCCACAGTCCACCAGGAGTGTTAGGAGTATCCACGTGTGACTGTAAGCTGACGGTTCGGCTGTACGCGCTGCACGGACGAGGTGATGTGCGGTGCCTGCAGGTTACCCCGAGTGTGCACAGCGCTGTGTACATAAAAGCCCCCTCCCCGCCCCAGGTGTGCCCGGAGCTCGTCTGCCACGCGGAGAACAATCTCCCAGAGGAGGATCCCAGGACCCCAGTGGGGGGCCGCAAACGAACGGTGCCCGCCGGAGCGTGCAACTGGCATAGTGCATGGATTTAACCCCTTCTGTGCTGGGGGAAGCAGAGCCTGCGGGAGTGTGGTCCCTGCCTCGACTGGTCGGGAAGACACCCGTGACTCGCCCCGCAGACGCGTTTCATGACCGGGGGGCTCATTAACAGTGCAGGGTCCCAGCCAAAGTATAACTCCCATTAGGCGAAGCCAGCCCAGCAGCTCACGCTGCTCAGAAATATCATAATTTAGTAAAAATCTGCGTTTACACTCTTTCTGATCATTTCTGTCATTGAATGCTCTGGAGTTACGAGTGAAGCGCAGCCCGAGCTCATTACATCTGATGCTGCCCGGCTGTGACCTCCCCGAAATATATGAATCCTGTGTGGGAGAATAATGGATTGCCAAGGGGTTAAACCTCAACGATCCTGCGCAGGAGAGGCTTCTGGGGCCCGTAATCATTCACACGGCCCCCAGAGCGAATTCTCACCTCAATCAATATTTACAGCGCAATATTAAATGAACGGGACTGTAAGCAGCGCGTCCCCTATATAATTATATATTATACCCTGCCTGTAGCCAAATACCCCTTAACCCTCTGAGCGCCAGCAGCTGGAACGGATATTTATAAACTGTAACTTCCATCGTTTCCCTAAACCAATAAAATTGAAGCGTTAATCGCTCCCAATCATGATTTTGCCCCAAGATGGATTTAAAAAACCCACATAATATATACATTTATAATAAATAATATATATATTCCATATGATGTATACATTATAATAATATATATATTCCATATGATATATATATTATAATAAATTAAATGTATTCTATATAATAAATACATTATAAAAATAATATATATTCCATATGATATATATATTACAATAAATTAAATGTATTCTATATAATAAATACATTATAAAAAAATAATATATATTCCATATGATATATACATTATAATAAAATGTATTCTATATAATAAATACATTATAATAAATATATTCCATATGATATATACATTATAATAAATAATAAAATATGTAATCTATATACCGTAATATATTATAATATATATTCCATATGATATATACATTATAATTATATATATCCTATATAATAAATGCATTAAAATAAATATAAATACCGTATATTCCATATAATATACATTATAATATATTTTTCCATATAATATATACATTACAATAAAATATATTCCATATCATATATTCATTATAAATTATATATATTATGTATATATTCCATATAATATTTTTTTGTATTATAATTTTTTTTTTTTTAACCCCCTTTGTTGGATGTCTTCCAAAGGGGCATCATTTCCTGCCATATTATAAATTTGCCCCCTGCCCTGGGGTTTTATACAAGCAGCGAGGAGCGTGTTATTAACACCCCGTGTAGTGACCCCCTTTGTTTAACTTGCTGTTAGGTATGTGTTAAGATTTTATCATCCCCCCCCCACCTCCATTGGTATTTAATTGGAAAATCTTGTGATTTAACAGCGCGGAGCCGGCTCCGGAAAAATGGCCGCCATAAATCACAGCCGAAGCCACAAAATAGATATCATCCCACCATTAACGGCATTAATAGGGGGGGCGCCGGATTAAGGCAGCCATAAAGCGGAGACGGGGAGATATATATTACACCGCTCTCCCTCTCACTCCCTCGCTGTCCCTCCGCCGGCCCTCTGCCGGCCCTCTGCCGGCCCTCGCACCTCTGCCGGCCCTAACAAAAAGTATATATGTTGAGGAGTCACAGAATCCGAATAAAGGTGCAGCGCCCCGATCTGACAGCAAACCGAACACACAGAAAATGCAAAAGCACAAGAATTTACCCCAAAAAGCAAAAGAAATACCGGAAATGTTTTTCCACTTTATTTGCGTTTTTGTATGTATATTTTTTGCGTTTTTGGAAAGTTCTTGTACTTTTGGATTTTTGTGGTAGTGTGCACCTTATTTCATATGTTTAACCTTTTGCCTGCCAGATGGGGGCTGCTTTCTGCAGACGCGCAGGCAGAAATGGTTTGTACCTCCAGAGGGACTGGCCTAACTAAATAGGGACACTTGGCAGTTATGGAGTTCGTAGTACAGCGTCCGTTGAGGCTCTTTCACAGGTTGTGCCCGTGTTTATCCAGCCAGCTTCCCGGGACTTGCACCGCTGCGTCTTGAGGGTGTTGGTTGGAACGGTTAACCTTTTGTGTGCCGGGTGTCTGGGTCCCCGTCGCTCCGGGGTACGTCCGGATTGCGGGGTAGAGTCGAGGAGGTGAAGGACGCGCCCCGCGCTGGAGGATCCGGCCCCCGCTCTGCTCGCTAACACTTAAACGCAGCGAGGCAATTACTGTGAGATGGGCAGCGATGGATGGGGGTGAGAGGCCGCGCGCTTCTCATTTCATCCGCTTAACCCTTTGGAACGGCCCTTTAACGAGATCCGCCGTCAGAGCGCTGACCTCCCTGGCTCCGCGACCCCGCGGGGTCTCGCTGCTGTTTGGCTGGCCGCTGATTGGCTGTCTGTTGCCGGGTTGGACGGGGTTTATGTGATTATGGTTTTCTGTATCGGTGGAATATTCCGGATATTTCTCTCTCGGCCGCGGTTATTCCGACACACGGAACATAAACCTCTTTAACTACACCGAGGAACCTCTGCGCTCCTTCCACTTACTGTCCATCCGGGGGCCGCGATTAATTATTCCATGATCCCCTCCCCCGCCTATCCCAGGACATGACTATCCTATACAAGACCACTGATTTACATACACAGGATACAGGGCCCACGCACGCATTATACAGGGGGCCGGTCACTGATTTATCTATACATTATACAGGGGCCGGTCACTGATTTATCTATACATTATACAGGGGCCGGCTCGCTGATTTATCTATACATTATACAGGGGCCGGTCACTGATTTATCTATACATTATACAGGGGGCCGGTCACTGATTTATCTATACATTATACAGGACGCCGGTCACTGATTTATCTATACATTATACAGGGGCCGGTCACTGATTTATCTATACATTATACAGGGGGCCGGTCACTGATTTATCTATACATTATACAGGGGGCCGGTCGCTGATTTATCTATACATTACACAGGGGGCCGGCTCGCTGATTTATCTATACATTATACAGGGGGCCGGTCACTGATTTATCTATACATTATACAGGGGCCGGTCACTGATTTATCTATACATTATACAGGGGCCGGTCTCTGATTTATCTATACATTATACAGGGGCCGGTCACTGATTTATCTATACATTATACAGGGGGCCGGTCACTGATTTATCTATACATTATACAGGGGCCAGTCACTGATTTATCTATACATTATACAGGGGGCCGGTCACTGATTTATCTATACATTATACAGAGGCCGGCTCGCTGATTTATCTATACATTATACAGGGGGCCGGCTCGCTGATTTATCTATACATTATACAGGGGGCCGGTCACTGATTTATCTATACATTATACAGGGGCCGGTCTCTGATTTATCTATACATTATACAGGGGCCGGTCACTGATTTATCTATACATTATACAGGGGCCGGTCACTGATTTATCTATACGTTATACAGGGGGCCGGTCACTGATTTATCTATACATTATACAGGGGGCCGGTCACTGATTTATCTATACATTATACAGGGGGCCGGTCACTGATTTATCTATACATTATACAGGGGCCGGCTCACTGATAAAATAATATTAGCAAACTAATAAAATAATTATTTAACTGATAATCAGCGCGGGTGGTACAGGACCTTTACGATGAGACGTCTGTTACTGAGATAGAAAAGCAAGTCATCAAATGCAAAGCAGAGCCTCAGAAGGGGTGTCGGGAAGTATTCCTTCACTGGGGGTTATGGATACGTGGAACAGCCTTCCAGCAGAGGTGGTAGAGGGTAATACAGTGAGGGTATTAAACATGCATGAGATAGACATACGGCTCCTGAATCTAAGACGAGACCAACGACTGATTAAGGTTTGAGTCGTTACAGCAGGAGAAACGGGCGACTAGACGGGGGCCGGATGGGGCCGATTTGCCGGCAGGTTCTGGGTAATGTGGGCCAGTTGTTGATTTAAGGTTGGGATCGAATAGAGTGGCTCTCATCGGGCTGGATTTGATTATTTGCCCTGCGTTGGGTATGGGGGGGGGTCGCCCGGCTGGTTCCTGGGTAGAGGTCTCGGCGTTCTCTTATAATTTAAAGCTAATGGCGTATGAAATAAATGTGCCCCGCGGGGCCTCTACGGCCCAACATCATTACAGCAACGGGGGCCGCCATCGGGATACTGACCCCCCCCCGGGGAGCGCGTTCTATTCTGTGCGCTTATAGTCCATAAACCGCTGATCTCTCGCTCTGGTCCACGAGGGCCACAAACTCACTAGATTTCTGTATGACTTCTTTCAGTTTATTGATTAGGGAGACCTTGAGGTGGGAAGAGCAGCTCCCCCGTTCTACTTCCTCCCGCTGTCTCCGGAGAGCTTTATCGCCTTCTGAGGTTCCAGGAGCCCCCATTGGGTCAGAATCTGTTCTGTGGGTTCTCTTATTCTAGTGCTCAATGGAACGATTCAGTGTCTTCTCGTGGATATGATCAGGAACCATCTGCTCTCAACCTGTGGGAGAACATACAACTCATCGCCCTACTACCACCTGCCACCCCACTGCCACAGCTACACCCATCACTACCACCTGCCATCCCACTGCCACAGCTACACCATCAATACCACCTGCCACCGCTACACCCACAACTACCACCTGCCACAGCTACACCCACCACTACCACCTGCCATCCCACTGCCACAGCTACACCATCAATACCACCTGCCACAGCTACACCCACCACTACCACCTGCCACAGCTACACCCACCACTACCACCTGCCACAGCTACACCCATCACTACCACCTGCCACAGCTACACCCATCACTACCACCTGCCACAGCTACACCCATCACTACCACCTGCCACAGCTACACCCACCACTACCACCTGCCACAGCTACACCCATCACTACCACCTGCCACAGCTACACCCATCACTACCACCTGCCACAGCTACACCCACCACTACCACCTGCCACAGCTACACCCACCACTACCACCTGCCACAGCTACACCCATCACTACCACCTGCCACAGCTACACCCATCACTACCACCTGCCACAGCTACACCCATAACTACCACCTGCCACAGCTACACCCATCACTACCACCTGCCACAGCTACACCCACCACTACCACCTGCCATCCCACTGCCACAGCTACACCCATCACTACCACCTGCCACAGCTACACCCACCACTACCACCTGCCACAGCTACACCCATCACTACCACCTGCCATCCCACCTCTACAGCCTGGAGATTGTTGGTCTATTTGGTGTCGCCAGTTCCTCTGTTAAGGAGCAGAGTCAGCGGCACCGGATTCAGCCAGAACTGGAAACGTAAACTTAAAATACATCCAAATCTTGGCTTTCTTAGTAACAAATTTCCGAAAGCAAGAAATCGGGCGGCCAGTCCCGCTCATTTTTTTTGGCTCTCATGGGGGACAGACCCTTGACAGAGGGTGGTGGATGAGTGAAACAGCCTTCCAGCAGAAGTGGTAGAGGCCAATACAGGGAGGGAATAGGATGGGGAATTTGAACATAAAACATAAATATCGGCGAATCCTACATATACTCCGCTGCCGCTGATGTGAAATAATTGTCTGCTTTGTGACACCTCCTGTCCCGGCAGCGCGTTCGCCGTCCCCGGCGCCCATAATTTGTCTCTTTGCACATGAAAGCGGGCGCGGCGAGCGCAGAGCCATCTCGGGTGCAGCGGGAAATGTCAGCAGCGATTAGCCGGCAGCTTTGGAGATGACGGCGAGTACTTAGCGCAGATCCTCGCCTAACGAGGAGAACTTCTGTGTGACGGCCGCTCCACGGAGACGTCTCGGTGATCTCGCAGATTCACACATAAAAGAGAGAACCAAAATATCCGCTTCTCGGCCCAAAAAATCCGTGTGAATAACGAGAGCTGGGGGAGCGAGAGAACGGCAGAAATAACTGATATTTACACAAAATCACATTCACATACCCCAAATGTAATATAACCCCCGGCGCTGTATACAGTAATATAACCCCCGGCGCTGTATACAGTAATATAACCCCCAGCACTGTATACAGTAATATAACCCCCCGGCGCTGTATACAGTAATATAACCCCCGGCGCTGTATACAGTAATATAACCCCAGCGCTGTATACAGTAATATAACCCCCGGCGCTGTATACAGTAATATAACCCCCAGCGCTGTATACAGTAATATAACCCCCCGCGCTGTATACAGTAATATAACCCCCCAGCGTTATATACAGTGATATAACCCCCAGCACTGTATACAGTAATATAACCCCCCAGCGCTGTATACAGTAATATAACCCCCAGCACTGTATACAGTAATATAACCCCCCAGCGCTGTATACAGTAATATAACCCTCAGTGCTGTATACAGTAATATAACCCCCCAGCGCTGTATACAATAATATAACCCTCAGCGCTGTATACAGTAATATAACCCCCCAGCGCTGTATACAGTAATATAACCCCCCAGCGCTGTATACAGTAATATAACCCCCCAGCGCTGTATACAGTAATATAACCCCCCAGCGCTGTATACAGTAATATAACCCCCAGCGCTGTATACAGTAAAATAACCCCCAGCACTGTATACAGTAATATAACCCCCCAGTGCTGTATACAGTAATATAACCCCCAGCGCTGTATACAGTAATAACCCCCAGCGCTGTATACAGTAATATAACCCCCCAGCGCTGTATACAGTAATATAACCCCCGCGCTGTATACAGTAATATAACCCCCCAGCGCTGTATACAGTAATATAACCCCCAGCGCTGTATACAGTAATATAACCCCCAGCACTGTATACAGTAAAATAATCCCCCAGCGCTGTATACAGTAATATAACCCCCAGCGCTGTATACAGTAATATAACCCCCAGCACTGTATACAGTAATATACCCCCCAGCGCTGTATACAGTAATATAACCCCCCAGCGCTGTATACAATAATATAACCCCCCAGCGCTGTATACAGTAATATAACCCCCAGCACTGTATACAGTAATATAACCCCCCAGCACTGTATACAGTAATATAACCGCCCCAGCGCTGTATACAGTAATATAACCCCCAGCGCTGTATACAGTAATATAACCCCCAGCGCTGTATACAGTAATATAACCCCCAGTACTGTATACAGTAATATAGCCCCCCAGCACTGTATACAGTAATATAACCCCCAGCGCTGTATACAGTAATATAACCCCCCAGCGCTGTATACAGTAATATAACCCCCCCAGCGCTGTATACAGTAATATAACCCCCCAGCACTGTATACAGTAATATAACCCCCAGCGCTGTATACAGTAATATAACCCCCAGCGCTGTATACAGTAATATAACCCCCAGCGCTGTATACAGTAATATAACCCCCGGCACTGTATATAGTAATATAACCCCCCAGCGCTCTATACAGTAATATAACCCCCAGCGCTGTATACAGTAATATAACCCCCAGCGCTGTATACAGTAATATAACCCCCGGCACTGTATACAGTAATCTAACCCCCAGCGCTGTATACAGTAATATAACCCCAGCGCTGTATACAGTAATATAACCCCCAGCACTGTATACAGTAATATAACCCCCAGTGCTGTATACAGTAATATAACCCCCAGTGCTGTATACAGTAATATAACCCCCAGCACTGTATACAGTAATATAACCCCCAGTGCTGTATACAGTAATATAACCCCCAGTGCTGTATACAGTAATATAACCCCCAGCACTGTATACAGTAATATAACCCCCAGCACTGTATACAGTAATATAACCCCCAGCACTGTATACAGTAATATAACCCCCAGCGCTGTATACAGTAATATAACCCCCAGCGCTGTATACAGTAATATAACCCCCCAGCGCTGTATACAGTAATATAACCCCCAGCGCTGTATACAGTAATATAACCCCCAGCGCTGTATACAGTAATATAACCCCCCCGCACGCTGTATACAGTAATATAACCCCCCAGCGCTGTATACAGTAATATAACCCCCAGCGCTGTATACAGTAATATAACCCCCAGCGCTGTATACAGTAATATAACCCCCCCAGCGCTGTATACAGTAATATAACCCCCCAGTGCTGTATAATATAACCCCCCAGCGCTGTATACAGTAATATAACCCCCCAGCGCTGTATACAGTAATATAACCCCCCAGTCCTGTATAATATAACCCCCCAGCGCTGTATACAGTAATATAACCCCCAGCGCTCTATACAATAAAATAACCCCCCAGCGCTGTATACAGTAATATAACCCCCCAGCGCTGTATACAGTAATATAACCCCCAGCGCTGTATACAGTAATATAACCCACAGCACTGTATATAGTAATATAACCCCCAGCACTGTATAGAGTAATATAACCCCCAGCACTGTATACAATAATATAACCCCAGCACTGTATACAGTAATATAACCCCCCAGCGCTGTATACAGTAATATAACCCCCCGCGCTGTATACAGTGATATAACCCCCAGCGCTGTATACAGTAATATAACCCCAGCGCTGTATACAATAATATAACCCCCCAGCGCTGTATACAGTAATATAACCCCCAGCGCTGTATACAGTAATATAACACCCAGCACTGTATACAGTAATATAACCCCCAGCGCTGTATACAGTAATATAACCCCCAACGCTGTATACAGTAATATAACCCCCCAGCGCTGTATACAGTAATATAACCCCCAGCGCTGTATACAGTAATATAACCCCCAGCGCTGTATACAGTATTATAACCCCCAGCGCTGTATACAGTAATATAACCCCCCCGGCGCTGTATACAGTAATATAACCCCCCAGCGCTGTATACAGTAATATAACCCCCAGCGCTGTATACAGTAATATAACCCCCCCGCACGCTGTATACAGTAATATAACCCCCCAGCGCTGTATACAGTAATATAACCCCCAGCGCTGTATACAGTAATATAACCCCCAGCGCTGTATACAGTAATATAACCCCCCCAGCGCTGTATACAGTAATATAACCCCCCAGTGCTGTATAATATAACCCCCCAGCGCTGTATACAGTAATATAACCCCCCAGCGCTGTATACAGTAATATAACCCCCCAGTCCTGTATAATATAACCCCCCAGCGCTGTATACAGTAATATAACCCCCAGCGCTCTATACAATAAAATAACCCCCCAGCGCTGTATACAGTAATATAACCCCCCAGCGCTGTATACAGTAATATAACCCCCAGCGCTGTATACAGTAATATAACCCACAGCACTGTATATAGTAATATAACCCCCAGCACTGTATAGAGTAATATAACCCCCAGCACTGTATACAATAATATAACCCCAGCACTGTATACAGTAATATAACCCCCCAGCGCTGTATACAGTAATATAACCCCCCGCGCTGTATACAGTGATATAACCCCCAGCGCTGTATACAGTAATATAACCCCAGCGCTGTATACAATAATATAACCCCCCAGCGCTGTATACAGTAATATAACCCCCAGCGCTGTATACAGTAATATAACACCCAGCACTGTATACAGTAATATAACCCCCAGCGCTGTATACAGTAATATAACCCCCAACGCTGTATACAGTAATATAACCCCCCAGCGCTGTATACAGTAATATAACCCCCAGCGCTGTATACAGTAATATAACCCCCAGCGCTGTATACAGTATTATAACCCCCAGCGCTGTATACAGTAATATAACCCCCCCGGCGCTGTATACAGTAATATAACCCCCCAGCGCTGTATACAGTAATATAACCCCCAGCGCTGTATACAGTAATATAACCCCCAGGCCTCCAATAAACCCCCTTTATCTGCAGGCTTGGAGCCGCCGTTGCTGTCAGTCATGTGATATTTTGGGTGACTTTCCCGGCTCAAACCCCACACTGAGCTGATGCTTTATGGCGATGCTGATGAAGTCCGTTCCTTCATAGACTTTCATTAGTCAGACTGGGTGATTGAGACCGAGCCATTCTATTGCTCCCCACAGTCAGTATGATAAGGATTTGGGTGTTTAGTAGATTGGGCTCAGATAACAGAGCGAGAACTCCAAGTGTACGGGAGCCTGCAGAGGCCAGAAGCGATGTCTGTGCGGATCGGGTTTGTTATTCGCTGTTATTCTTGTCCTCTGATTACCAACCGGCAAATGCCCCAAGCCGTGCGCCGAGAGGCGATAATTATCCGCTCTTTCCGTGGCGTAAACGCTTTTTCCGATCAATCCCAAAACTTGTTGTTGTGGGAAAGCTCGTAAGTTCCCTGCAACTTCATCAAAAACTTTAATGCCCCCCCGACCAGCAGAATAATTAGTGCGGGGACGGCGCATAATAGCCGAGCCGTTTACATCGGCGGCCGGAAATTTGTAACGACAGCGAAAGCAGGGAATCTATCGACCGTCCCGACAACAGAAGGAAAATATTATCTCAGCGTTTCAGAAACATTCCTTTTTATTACTTTCGACTGATTGCTTAGTGATTTTTGAGTATGAATGTGCTGGGGAGGAAAAAATACCGCAGCGGGAGCTCAAGAAACCTACGGTCGCCTCGGCCGAAAAAAGTGCGCGTTTCTGGGGTATTTATCGCAAAATAAGGTATTTAAAAATAAAAATTGGGGTTTGATACTGGGGGCAGCTGGTGGCAGAGCCAACGTTATCCGACCTTCTCTCCCCTTACATACGCTGGCTAAACCAATCAGCACCTTAATAATAGGTGAGAGATAACGTAATGGGGAGGAATAACCCTGCAGATATCCCGAGCTCCCATGGCATGCCATAACGCAGGATTCTCATATAATATAATGTAATAAATCGTGCGGACGTTAGTCTGGAAACACCATTTAGTAGATAAAGACCATAAGATTGGCTCTGAGGAAGGTAGGAAATGTGCCGGTCCAGGAATGCACCAAACAAGATTTTTTTCATTTAGTTTTTTTTTTGGTCGGGGGGATTCATTGCCGCTCTCCCCCCCATTCATTCGCACTCTCGACGTCTCTGCCGGCCGCTTTTTGTTGTTCTGTCTCACACAGTTTTCCGTCTGCGTTCATTCCGGCCTCTCGGAGCTCTGCCGCCCGCAAAAAGGTGGAGCCGCAGCAGGGCTTCTCTCCCGTTCCTCCATTCAGGTGTGTGTGCCCGCAGGCTCCGCCCTTTTGCGGATTCGGGCGGGGGGAGCCAGGTTAATGGAGAAGCTGAGACCGGGACGCGGCTTTAATGCCGTTAATGGAACTCTTGCTGGAGAGATCTGTTAAGGGCAAAGTGTTTTCAGGGGTCCTTGGCCCCCGCGGCAGAGGGTTCTCAGGGGGTCCTTGGCCCCCGCGGCAGAGGGTTCTCAGGGGGTCCTTGTCCCCCGCGGCAGAGGGTTCTCAGGGGGTCCCTGGCCCCCGCGGCAGAGTGTTTTGTTTCCAGAAGTCCTTGGTCCTGCTGTAAGCTCATTGGCAGCTCTTCCCAAAGTTTCCTAGATTGCAAGCTCCCGTGTCCTCCTCTCTTGTATTTGTGATGTTACCCTCTGTATTTAGATTGTACAGCGCCGCGGAATATGTTGGCGCTTAATACAGACTAATAATAATAATTGTTTCCCGGGTCTGTCTTTTGAGGCATCCGGATATTAGTAATCTGTCGGGGGGGGGGGGGGGTTCTGTCTCTAGTGTTTAACCCCTTTGCCTGTCTCCCCAGGTTGCTGCTGCTCAGCCGGATGCGCCAGCTGTCGCCGGGGGGTCGATTCCAGTCAAACCAGCAGAGATGGCGCAGTGGGGGGCTCTGCGTGATCGGGGGCGCCATGTACCGAGTGTCCGCCAACAAGCTGTCCAAGGCATGGAGCCCGGGCACGGCCGGCAAACCAGCAGCGAGAGCCGGTGAGTGGGGGGCCGGGACCTGAAGCTGTCGTGTTTAACCGTTTAAAGGATGCTTCAATGCGTATGATAGCTGAGACGGCCCGTTGAGTGTCAGCGTGGCCCCCGTCCACTAGGGCGTCTGATTGTCAGCTCTTTGGGTTTAAAAGCCCGTGCGCCGCGCTGCTGGTTCCCGTGGCTGACGCGGCACTTTGGGGTATCCGCCTGCCGTGTAGCTGTCATTAGCCGTGACATGCCCGTCGGTCACGCAGCGTCGGTCACGCAGCGTCGGTCACGCAGCTGGCACGTGTACCCCCCCGGCACACCTCGCCGCTCCCCTCCAGATGCCGCCGTTTGACAGACAGACAGGCGACGGCCGCCCCTCCGCCTTTAGCGCGTTTAACCCGAGCAGCCAACAGATGGGGCGGCCTCGTCACCAGCCGGGCGAGTGACAGCTCCTGGGACCGGGGAGCCCCGACACGCCATCAAATACGACTCACTCATCGTACAACACGTGCCGGCTGGCAGGTGACTGACGGGGACATCCTCGCCACCTGGAGCCTCGTCAGTTCACCCCAAATCTTCTCCCACCGCCCTCCTGATGGATTTGTAATGTTTTCTTGTCTACAGAGCTTACATTTTGCTTAGCGTTTCAGAAAAATGAAGCCGGGGGGGGGGGGTTTGATGGGGAGACACTTAAATACATTGAGGGATAAAATACATGGGGGAGAAAAGTAACAACGAGAGACCGGAATCTAACACTAGAGGATCAGAGACTGAGATGGAACGGAAAGGAGTCTTACTTTTTCTGAGAGGGTGGTGGATCAGAGGAGCAGCCTCCCAGCAGAAGTGGTAGAGGGTAATACAGTGAGGGGATTAAACATGCATGGGATAGACATACGGCTCCTGAATCTAAGACGAGACCAACGACTGATTAAGGTTTGAGTCTTTACAGCAGGAGAAACGGGCGACTAGACGGGGGCCGGATGGGGCCGATCAGCCGGCGGGTTCCTGGGGTTGGCCCCTCACGGCGCAGGCAGGGGGAGGAATGTGTATATAATGTATGTAGCGTATATAAGGCTGCCCTCTCCGGCCGCGTCTCACCGGCACTCTCTCTTCTCCCAGGGAGGATAGACCTCGGCGGCTCCAGCCCCCCCAGTAAACCCGCCACCCCGAGCCGGTACATTGCGAGGTATGTAACGTGTAACAGCGGAGCGAAAGGAGAGCAGCGGAAAGGGTTAAATACCCCACCTGGTGGGGTCCGTGGGGTTCCTCACAGGTGGATCTCCCCGGGGGGGGTTCGGTTACTATAGTTGGTACATAGAGCTCGTGATCCCGGGGCGCTGCGGCGCATGCACGTTAGCGTAACCGCTGTCCGTTGTGCTCCGCAGCCGTGCCGTCCAGCGCAGTTTGGCGATCATCCGCCAGGCGCAGCAGAAGAAGCCGCGCAAGGAGTACTGCATGTACTACAACCGCTTCGGGAGGTGCAACCGCGGAGACCGCTGCCCCTACATCCACGACCCGGAGAAGGTGGCCGTGTGCACCAGGTACGCGCTGTGCGCCGGTAGAAGCTGCCGGCCCCTGTAGCCCCCCCGTTTCTCCTGCCGTGAGGATGCGTGATCCGTGAACATGTTTTGTCGCGCAGGTTCCTCCGCGGCACGTGTAAGAAGACGGACGGCTGCCCCTTTTCCCATAAAGTCTCCAAAGAGAAGGTCAGTATTTTTTTGGGGGGGGTAGTTATTATTGCTCTGGGGTCCGTGGCGCCCCCTGTGGGTGCGAGTATTACTGGGCAGCAGTTCCTGGACGCATGCCGGGGGTCCTGTCTTTTCCCGGGGGGGGGTACGAGCGCCTCGTATGGGAAGAGGGGGCAGCAGGTTAAACGGTTTTAGATTGGACAATTCATGGGGGGGGGTCAGGACACCCCTTCTCTTTCTGAATTGGCAGTGCTTGGTAGGTTTTAACCCTTTAGTCACCACTTGGGGCATCTGCTGGATCTCACATGACCCGTTTAACCCCCCTGCTGCTGCGTGTCTGGGAGTGATCTATAAATTGCTAGCTCTTGGGGTCAGGTCCCCCCGCAGTGTTCTGTTCATGTTCCGTGACACAGGAATAAAGTATTGTTATTAGGGCTCCTTTTTCCCCCCCAGGAGATAATTTGATGTAATAGAGACATCCTTTACAGCTGGGGAATAGATAAGGCTCATTTGCCCCGGCAGCCACTTCAGCCGCCGCCGTTAATTTTAATGCGTAAAGCCGGCCCGGCGCGCCCAGATTTACGGCGCTCGCTAAATGCGAATGAATGGTTAGAATGAGGGGCCGTCCCGGGGCCGCCGCCGCTGCAGCTTTTACCCTTCAGGGACTTCCAGGGAATCAGCGTTTCCTCCGTGATAAAAATAAGCAAAATAGAGAGGTCTGCGGCTTCGGGTTCATCAGCCGGCCGCCTGCGCATCCCGACCGGCCGCCGAGCGGCAGCTAATGCCTGGCATGAGTCACGCGCCAAGCCCCGCAGCCTCGCCCCCCAGCCTCGCCCCCCAGCCTCGCCCCCCAGCCTCACCCCCCCGCAGCCTCACCCCCCCTCGCAGCGCGACTCCGTCCCCATTAATCCCGCCGGTGCCCCCCCCCAGAGCCCCCCGGCCTCTGATTTACAAATCCCACTTTTATAAGTCATTCATCCCAAACTCGCCTTTTCCGGACCCAAAAGACGAGTTGCCGTGACAGCCGGTGATTTTGGCTCAAAATGTGGATTGTGAGTTCCTGCCGTGTTCTGTGCAGCGCTGCGGTATATGAAGGCGCTATACGCAGGAATAAATCATAGCTGAAAGGCTCGCTGTGGGGGGGATGTGGCGCCCGGCGTGGCCCGCGCATGCCCGTAGTTCTCACTCTCTGTTCTGCAGATGCCCGTCTGCTCGTACTTCCTGAAGGGGAGATGTCACAACAACGACTGTCTCTACAGCCACGTCTACGTCTCCAGGAAGGCCGCCGTCTGCCAGGACTTCCTGCGCGGATACTGCCCCCTGGGAGAGAAGGTGAGCGGGGGGGGGTCTCCGTACGCAACGTAAAGCCCCCTGCAACTCGGCTGTCTAAAAAGGGGCACTTTCGTTCTGGGGGTGTGGCTGGGATGGGGTTATTTGCATAAATGGGTGGGACATAATTAGTTTTATTAACCCATTCCCTGCTGTTTCTATACACATTATCGGGGCTTTTAGGGCTGTAGAACCCTGCGATCCCCTCGTACCCAGCAAAAATGTGGGACACTTGGCAGATATTATTTAAATAACCCGTACCCCTCGTGGTGGGATTGGTTCTGATCGACGTGCTTTTGGAAGTAAGATTGTGTGCAGTAGTTATGAGGTGGGGAGGCACAGGTACAGGTGGGCCTGGTGTGTAGAACGAACACATGGATATCGAGGGGCGTTTTGCGGCATCCGGACCAGCGCAGCCGTTCTGTAGTTACAGGAATAATTCTCTCATTTAACTCCTCCCACAACTTCCTCTACTGGAAGCAGGAAGTGTACCTCAGTATGCTTCCTGCACATGCTCAGTGGGGCCATTCTACTACTGGAAGCATATACTGATTCAACTATACATTATCCAGGGGGCCGGTCACTGATTTATCTATACATTATACAGGGGGGCCGGCTCGCTGATTTATCTATACATTATACAGGGGGGCCGGCTCGCTGATTTATCTATACATTATACAGGGGCCGGTCACTGATTTATCTATACATTATACAGGGGCCGGTCACTGATTTATCTATACATTATACAGGGGGCCGGTCACTGATTTATCTATACATTATACAGGGGCCGGCTCGCTGATTTATCTATACATTATACAGGGGCCGGTCACTGATTTATCTATACATTATACAGGGGCCGGTCACTGATTTATCTATACATTATACAGGGGCCGGTGACTGATTTATCTATACATTATACAGGGGCCGGTCACTGATTTATCTATACATTATACAGGGGGCCGCTCGCTGATTTATCTATACATTATACAGGGGGGCGGCTCGCTGATTTATCTATACATTATACAGGGGGCCGGTCACTGATTTATCCATACATTATACAGGGGGCCGGTCACTGATTTATCCATACATTATACAGGGGGCCGGTCACTGATTTATCCATACATTATACAGGGGGCCGGTCACTGATTTATCCATACATTATACAGGGGGCCGGTCACTGATTTATCTATACATTATACAGGGGGCCGGTCACTGATTTATCTATACATTATACAGGGGCCGGTCACCGATTTATTTTTACATTATACAGGGGCCGGTCACCGATTTATCTTTACATTATACAGGGGCCGGTCACTGATTTATCTATACATTATACAGGGGCCGCCTCGCTGATTTATCTATACATTATACAGGGGCCGGCTCGCTGATTTATCTATACATTATACAGGGGCCGGCTCGCTGATTTATCTATACATTATACAGGGGGCCGGCTCGCTGATTTATCTATACATTATACAGGGGGCCGGTCACTGATTTATCTATACATTATACAGGGGCCGGTCACTGATTTATCTATACATTATACAGGGGCCGGTCACTGATTTATCTATACATTATACAGGGGGCCGGCTCGCTGATTTATCTATACATTATACATGTTATGTTGCACGTTGGAGGCAGGGAGGGGAAGCCCCGGGGTTAGTGAATAACCCCCTCTGTTTGCGCTGCGCAGGCTGCTCCCCCCCCCAGCGGACACACAATTACTTTTTCAAATATTCCGATTTAAATGAGACTGCAGCGAGAGATGCGGGGATGTTTATTCTATTAGTGGAAGTGCTTGGCGCGTCTCTTTTGCGAGCGTCAGGGACGGCGAGCGCGGGATGATGGATAGCGGCCAGTAATTGTCTGCCGACAGACTGCTGACGGAGACACAAACGGCGTAGCCGGCCCGGGAAGGGGTTAACTTTATCCTCCCGAATAATAAGCGAAAGTGCTGAGGTCGGCCCTTCGCGCCGGCGGGTTTTGTTTTTGTCGTTTATTTTTTATTTTATGCGTCCGAAGCGGCCCTCAAATAGACCCAGGAGAGCCGGTAACATCGCGCAGGATCGAGCATTAACGCCAGCCTCGCTCCATAAAGCAGCGGCTTGTTAGACGTCCCGCTTCTGCTGAATTATTTAGGGACCTGCGGGGGGGGGGGGTTATTGCCCTCGCTCTGGGGGTATTTCCCCCCCTTGTCAGTGCCCCTGGGACCCCAGATTAGTACTTTCCATCCGTGTGCGGGTTACGTGTGACGTGTTATAAATTCCTTGGCTCCAAGCATGCTAATTGTTATGAGATTCACATACTTGCCAAGACTCCCAATCCAGCCTGGACAGTCCCAACAGATGACTTATATCCAGTTCTCTGGGGCAGTTGGCGAGCATTGCGCATGTGCGGAGATGTGGAGCTGCGGGAGTGTTGCATGCGTGACCCGCATTCTGTGTAAGAAATATATCTCAGGAGACAAGGAGTTAACGTCACGTCTGCTCTTGGGTACTCGTTTAGTGGCATCCATCATCGTGGAGATGGTTAACCCTTTGTAATATTGCTTTGGCAGTCTGAGCATGTTCCCGCCGACCAGTGAATGCTTTCGTTGAATCATCAGCGCTGCCGTTATCGCTCTTTGGTTGGGGCTAAAAAGGGGTATTTTTTTTTGTACACTTTATTTTTTATTATTTTATTTTTTTTAATCTGTGCAGCAAAGGGTTAATACCCCCTTCCTGCCAATCTCCCTCTCCCAGCACTAAACGGTTAATGCCTGCACTCCTCCCTCTCGCTTGTGGCCATTGAAGGGTTAATTTTGGCTTGTGCCCGGTCCGCGGGGCGGATTCCATGCAAGCCCGTCTCCTTTTTTATAGCCCGGCCTGCCGATTGGCCGGGGGCCCTCTGCGTGTATAATTAGTTGCCCCCGACAGGTGGGAGGCATCGGGTGACCCTGAGGAATGACACCCTGATCGCTTACAGAGCCCCCCACAACTAAGTGCCCCCCACCCCCCCGGGGCCTTCACCTTATGTGACACATGCAGGTTCACCGAAACATTAACCCTTTCCTCGCCAGCTGCCGCGGAGCAAGCAGCCTCCTCTCGCCCTCCAGGCTCACGGCGGCTCCCATTAACCCCTTGACCGCATGCGCCGCTAGCAATTGGCTTTAACCCTTCGATCGCCGAGTTATTTACCCGCGGGCCCCTTCCTGATTGGCCGCTCGCTTGGTGTTTTTACAATGTTTACGAGTTGCGTTGTAACAGGTGCAGGACTCGAGATAATTCCCGAGAAGCAGGGATTCATTTGATACGTTCCACCAATCAGCGCATCAATCATTGTCACTTGGCTTATAAAAACTGACCCCCCCCCGCCAGCTGTAACCCAAGTTCTAGAAGCAGACGGGGGGGGGCAGAGGGCCGGTGATCTGGCCCGGCCCGCAGCTGACGTAACCACATTACAGAGAGAGAGGGTTCTAGATAAGGGGAACACCATCCCAGCAGAAGAGGTAGAGGTGGTTATTTTAACCCAGTTACCCTCTGGTGCAAATTAACCCTTTGATTGGTTTAAGCAGCCAGGCTGGTGTAAAGGGCCGCTTTAACCCTTGACGGCGAGCCTGTTGTGCGCGGTATCTGCATGTAGCCGCACGGCGCTCTCTCCCAGCCGCGTTATTCCAGGAACCGGCAGAAGCCCCCGGCCACCTCGCCCCGAGCCCAGCTTACCTCTTAGCGAATAACACCCAATGCCATTGAACTCACTTGTAATTGTGTTAACCCCGTGTGTGTGAGATTTGCCCCAATTACATGGAAACCCCTACTGATCAATCCACGCGGGGGGGGATCTCAGAGCCGACAACCCCCTCCTGATGCCCTGCGGTCCCTTTCTGCCGCCTCGGATTAAAGCGCGTCTTATTCGTTTTACCTTGGAGCTGCCAAGTGTCCCACTTTAGTTTGACCAGTCCCTCTCTCCTCCCCTGATGCCCCTCTCCCCTCCCCCGATGCCCCTCTTTTCTAGGAGGTGAGAATGTTTGCTGGGTATGAGGGGATCGCAGGGTTCTACAGCCCTAAAAGCCCCGATAATGTGTATAGAAACAGCCGTAAGTGTGCCAACTGGCAGAGATTTACGATAGCAGTCATGTCTTCTTCGTGAATCTGAAGTCTTTTCCCTCCCGGCTCTCTCTGTCTCGCAGAGCGTTACTCTCAGCCGCTCTCTCTGGTGTTGCATGCGCGGGGGCCGCTGGGCGCAGCATCTTTTCTGAACGAGGGGCTCTTTAGCCGCCTTTAAACAAGTTATATAGTAGAACGGTTGCCCAGGCATGTCTGAGGGTAGTAGTAGTTGTTTTGCACCACCTCCCATTGTATGTGGTACAAGTTAATCCAGGGAGGAACACAGAGATTAAATGTGTCCTAATACCAAGCGATCCGTCACCCCGCCGCTGGTGGCTTCGCCCGCAGTGACGTCACGAGACACGGCAGCCATGTGCAGAAGCCATTAGGAAGCGTGTTTACCTTGCGTTACACGCTTATTAAGACCCCCGGGGGGGGGGTCTGTAGAAATGGCCGGTCCTGACAGCCGGGACTCCTTTTTGTGTCTCCGCAGTGTAAGAAGAAGCACACCCTGCTCTGTCCGGACTACTCCAGGGACGGCAACTGCCCGAAGGGCAACAAATGCAAGCTCCAGCATCGGCAGAGAAAAAAGCGCGTGGATAACGCGGCCCCCCAAGAACAGACCCCCACCACCCCCAAGAAAAGCCGACTTTCACCGGGGTAAGACCGCCGGCCTTAGCGTTAAACCCGTCGGGATCCACTTCCCCGGATGCTAAAACTGTCCTGTAAATGCTGTTGGTTACTATGGCGATTGCTCCCAAGGTGCTGTCTCCCGCGGCGCTGCGCGTGTGCAGAGATAACCGTCTCACGGCTTTTATCCGCAGGGCCGACGCGGACGGGTCGGGAACGAGCACCGGGGACGAGGAGCCCCCCGGCCGCCGTGGCTTACAGAACCTCCCGGCCTTCATCTCGCTGAATTCCTCTCTGACGCCCACCAGCCACCAGACCCCCGAGTCCAAGACGTCCAAGACAGCAGAGGACGCAGGTAACCTGGCCACAGCAGGGGTTAATAAGTGCTTCTGAGGGCCAAGCGTGGCGTCTCCGTGACGTTGGGTCGGAGTCTCCTGTGACCCCCCCCGGCGCTCGGATTCTCGGGGGTCGCCGGTTTCTCCAGGGGCTCTGGACGCCTTCACACCCCCGGCAGCGGCATCGATAAGAAGTCGGGGCCGAGCCGGCAGACGTCTTCAGGGTCACCTCTACGCTTAACTCCCTCCCGTTACCTCCTGCGCTGGGAGTCCGCTGGAGCAGCCATATGTCTGCCTTATAAATAATTGACGCCAACGCTCAGTAACTTCCAGCAACGGACCCCCCGACCCTGAGGAAGGTCGACCGACGCCGTCTCTCCACCTGGCAGAGCATCCCGCGCGGAAGAGAACAAGGAAGGGAGCGTCTCGGAGGAGACATCCCGCGGCGTCTCGCGTACCTTTTCTTTACGTGTTTGATGTGGGCTGACAGATGCCGCCCCCCCCCAGCCGGGGAGGAATAACGTCTCGTCAAACTTTGCCTGGTTTACCCACAATCCTCCGAGCCACAGAGGGATGCGTAGTCCATGCGCAGCAACATAATCTACCTGTACACGTTCCTGTACCTGCGCAACATATATATATATATATATATATATATATATATACATTATACATATAGCGGGGGGGGGCACTTAGCCAATTATATTGCCTTATGAGCTCCTCCCCTTTGCTGATGTCACCGAGTCCTTCACCAGTCTCCCTGCTTTAAGATCGCTTTTAAAGCGACACTCACCTTAACTCTGAATAGAAGGGGGGGGCTGCTAGTGTTTGGGGTAGAAGGATAAGAATATTCTCGGCCCGGTGTTAACCCCCGAGTGTCCAGGTTCCATAGGGCCTCCTGCGGGTTTTACGCCGAGCTGTGCCTGGGAATTAAAAGCCAATAAACGGGATGCATTTCTCAGCGTTCCTGCGATCGCATTAAATCCCGCCGCGCTAATAGAATTCACTCATAGCTCATGCAAATGGGGCCATTAGACGGAGAGCGATGCCCGTCTATGTCCATGTGATGCCCTCCCTCGCCCCCCCGATCACCGCCCTCCCTCGCCCCCGCGATCCCCGCCCTCCCTCGCCCCCGCGATCCCCGGCATCCCCGCCCTCCCTGGCCCCCGGGATCCCCGCCCTCCCTGGCCCACGGGATCCCCGCCCTCCCTGGCCCCCGGGATCCCCGCCCTCCTTCGCCCCCCGGAACTCCCGCCCTCCCTCGCCCCCCGGAACTCCCGCCCTCCCTCGCCCCCGGGATCTCTCGCCCTCCCTCGTTTCTTGTGTCTTGTCACATGGGTTCATTACGTGTAACGTGTATAATTCCACGGCTAACCCACGCCCTTCCCCCGCGCTGTTACCCCCGACCTGTTACCCTCGTGCCGTTTCCCCCTCAAGCAGTTACCCTCGCACGTTCCCCCAGGCCTCAAAGTGTTAAATCAGATTATTACTCCTGCTTTCTCCCTTTTTTCCCGCTTTGTTTTCCTCTTTAACCGCCGGGCGTATTCACCGACATCTTAACCCTTAAAGGGCCAGATAAAGCCGCGCATGAGCCGCCCCCGTGCGTTCTCGCTGCTCTAATCGTAACCAAGAGCACCGATGCAGAGCATCTCATCCGGGCGCTAATTTAATTAGAAAGCACCCATTTCAGTTAATTTGCTGCGGAAGGCGGCTGCCGGCTCCCGGCGAGAACAGCTGTTCCCGGCTCCCCCGATGGGCGTCCAGGGCCCGCCAAACCACTCCACGCAGCCTTGTTTGGGAGAAAGAAGAGGTTTTTATAGCCGCAAACGATCCTCTCAGCGAGCGCTTTACAGCTCTCCGCACGCCGGAGCGAGGATTAAAGCCCTGGCAACGCGGAGAGCTGCAAATCAGCCGCCATACGGCCGCCATATTTCACAGCCGCGGCGTTAATGGAACCGCGTCTTTTACGGCCCTGCTGAGGCTTCCGGGGGCCGCGCCGGATTGTGCGAATCGCACTTCAGCAAAGGATAAAGTATCTAACTTCCAGCTGAATCCGGGGGCATCGCCGGAGAGCGGGAGAGGGCTGTATGCGGGGGCCGCCATCTCTCTGCCCCGTCACGGGGTATAAATCGTCCCGAGATATCTGTGATAATAGCGTTACGGAGGGACCTGCGCGGCCGGAAACAATCTCTAGCGCTAGAGCCCCCCAGGCCACCCGCTAAAACAACGCGGGGAGACGAGTCCCGCCATAAAAGAGAAAAAGAGCCACCAAGTGGAACTTCCTCGTTAAATGACTTTGAATGTCTTCAGCCGTTTTGAATGAACTCCCGATCTACTAACCCCCCCGACTCCTTATCATACTGCCTGTGGGACACAATAGAATGGCTCAGTCTCAATCACCCAGTCAGACTATAGTTACGAAGAAAGGTTAACTCATTTAAATCTGTTTAGTTTAGAGAAACGGCGCCTCAGAGGGGATATGATAACGTTATATAAATATATTCGGGGGGCCGCTATACATTATATAAATATATTCGGGGCCGATACAAACCATTGTGTGGAAATCTGTTCATAAACAGGACTATGCATAGGACGCCGGGTCAGGCGTTCAGACCGGAAGAAAGGAGATTTAGTCTAAGGCAGAGGAAAGGGGTTTTTACAGTGAGGGCAGTAAGGATGTGGAATTCTCTGCCTGCAGAGGTCGTTTTATCGGAGTCTCTACAGACGTTTAAACTGCAACTGGATGGAAAAACATAATATTCGGGGATATAATCTGTAATTATGGGGGAAACGGCTTATTGATCCAAGGAGGAATCTAACGGCCATTTTGGGGTCAAGAAGGAATTTTTCCCTGGTTTGTGCAAAATTGGAAAGAGCGAAACCGGGGGGGGGGGGGTGGCGGGGGGTTTGCCTTCTTTTGGATCAACAGCAACAAATGAACCGATATAGGAAAGGCTGAACTTGATGGACGCCGGTCTTTTATCAGCCTATGTAACACTGTGACTCTGTGACTAATGAAAGTCTATGGAGGAAGGACTTCATTAGCATTGCCATAAAGCATCGGCTGCGGGGAAGGTGTTGCGTGTCGCACGGTCGCTGCTGAGCGGCTCCCAGGAAGGTTTTCAGAGATTGTGAAGAAGTTGCGAGAAGTCTGAGGGTCGTCTGACGGGTGAAAACAGACCCGCGGGGGGGGGGGGGGATCGGGGGGTCACGCTGGGGCTTTAACAGCAATTAACCCATTATTCACTCTGAAATGCATCCAAAGCACGAGTACTGGGCCCCCGTCAGCATTCGTACATTATACAGGGGCCGGCTCACTGATTTATCTATACATTATACAGGGCCGGTCACTGATTTATCTATACATTATACAGGGGGCCGGCTCGCTGATTTATCTATACATTATACAGGGGGCCGGCTCGCTGATTTATCTATACATTATACAGGGGGCCGGTCACTGATTTATCTATACATTATACAGGGGGCCGGTCACTGATTTATCTATACATTATACAGGGGCCGGCTCACTGATTTATCTATACATTATACAGGGGCCGGCTCACTGATTTATCTATACATTATACAGGGGCCGGCTCACTGATTTATCTATACATTATACAGGGGCCGGCTCACTGATTTATCTATACATTATACAGGGGGGCGGCTCACTGATTTATCTATACATTATACAGGGGGCCGGCTCACTGATTTATCTATACATTATACAGGGGGGCCGGTCACTGATTTATCTATACATTATACAGGGGGCCGGCTCGCTGATTTATCTATACATTATACAGGGGGCCGGCTCGCTGATTTATCTATACATTATACAGGGGGCCGGTCACTGATTTATCTATACATTATACAGGGGGCCGGTCACTGATTTATCTATACATTATACAGGGGCCGGTCACTGATTTATCTATACATTATACAGGGGGCCGGATCACTGATTTATCTATACATTATACAGGGGGCCGGTCACTGATTTATCTATACATTATACAGGGGGCCGGTCACTGGTTTATCTATACATTATACAGGGGCCGGCAGCCCTTCCTGCAGGAGGAGCCCCGGGCTGGGATTTTTTTACTCTTTTGGTTTATTAAATATTCCGTATTTTGTTTCTCTTTTTGTTTTTCAGGGAAACGTCTCCAGATTAAGCCGCGGCTCTGACGTCACTCACAGAGAATCCGATAAATCTCAGGATCCACAGCCCAGGGCTGCGTGTGCACTAGTGAACGGGCGGGGTTATCAGGGGGAGTGTGTGCACTAGTGAATGGGGGGGCGTGTGTGCACTAGTGAATGGGGGGGCGTGTGTGCACTAGTGAAGCAGAAGTGTGTGTTTACTATATGTGCAGCTTATATTGTGCCGGTTGCTCCTGGCAGGGAAGAGGTTAAAGCAGCCGTCCGGGGCAGTTTTTAATGTAGTTTGGATAAGGCATTTTGTGACTTGCCTCCCACTGCCAGACCTCACCTGCCGGGGACTGAATGGGCATGATGGGAGTGGTAGTCACGACACACAGCTGCCAGCTGATCCTCCCCATTTCAATAAAGAGGGGGAGGAATAACATGGAGACGGTTGCCGAGCGGCCATTTTTACCAGAGCCAAGTCATGGCCGTCATTAAAGGGTCGTACAGGGCAACCGTCACGTGCACTGGGAGATGTTGCCCCATTAACCCCCTTATTACCCCTCCCCACCCGTGTCGGTACCCTGTGCCTTGTTAGAAGCTCTTGTGACGGGGCGGTGCAATAAATACCCCGAGAGCGGAGAAATCTACAGAGAAATCCTTTCTACGTGTATTTCCCGGCAAGGAGAGGGTTAAACGAGACCCTTCTGTGATGTCATCAGGATTTTTTGCAGTTTTTATAATTGTTTTATTTAACTCTCGCTCTCCTGTTATGTTTTTAGCGTTTTAATAAAAATCTGTTATTTTCTGGAAAGGCGTCTCGTGGCGTTTTTTTCCCTCCCGTTGGATTTTTTTACCTCACAGCCGGGACTCGGAAAAATCTAAACGTTACGTGGATAGCAGGGGCAGAAATCAACCAACTGCCTCCTCCGGTCACCGCTTACCGAATGTTTTGCTTATTGTTTACAACGCCTTATTGAATTGCTTTGTTTGCCTACATTACCTCCACTGGAAGGCTGTTCAATGTATCCACTACCCTTTCAGTAAAGTAAAACTTCCTTTCAGTCCATAGATCCGGTGGATCCCCAGCGGTTCGGGTTTTGTTTGCTGGTTCCTTTGCTCTTCGCTCCGTTCTGCTCGGGTTCCTTTAGGTTCTCTGGTGGCAGCCAATCAGATTTGGCCGTTCAGGGGTTTTATTTAGGACATTATGTAAAGGCGTCCCTGGAGGCGGAATGTGCCACTTATGGGGAGGGTGGGGGGATATCAGAGAGAGGCAGAAGTGTTTATGGTCCGTTCCATTGGATCGCTCCGGAATCTGCTGGCGCTCAATAAACAGAACCTTCGAATAATTCTTCCCGGTCCTCGGAAACGCGTCGGGGTTAATAACATCTTATTCGCTATTATTCATTATTATTTTTATTTATTATTCATTATTATTATTTGTTATTATTATTATTCGTTGTTATTATTAATTTATTATTTTCTGTTAATTTTAATTATTATTTTTATTTATTATTCATTATTATTTTTTATTATTATCATTATTCATTATTATTATTTGTTATTATTAGTTATTATTATTATTCGTTGTTACTATTCGTTATTATTAATTTATTATTTTCCGTTCATTTTAATTATTATTTTTATTATTCATTATTATTATTTGTTATTATTATTATTCATTATTATTATTCATTATTATTATTTTTATTATTAGTTATTATTATTATTCGTTGTTATTTTTAATTTATTATTTTCCGTTAATTTTAATTATTATTTTTATTATTTATTATTTATTATTATTTCACGTTTCCTTCCAAAGCCGGAAAACCGAACCGAAAGAGAGGAAATCTATGAATTCCCCCCCCGGTTTTGCTGTTATGGGGTCCTAACCGAACACCCCAGATCCACGTACCTGGGAGCGCGCCGGGTGCACTGTGCAGAGTGTCCCTGTTTATATTGGCCAGTCCCTCTTTGTACCCCAAATTCCCTGGGTATGAGGGGATCACCGTGTTCTACATCCCTAAAAGCCCCGATAATGTGTATAGAAACAGCAGGGAATGGGTTAATAAATTAAACGGGGTAAATAAACCCCATTATTATTCTTCTAAATGCCCCCCTCAGTCACACAAATACCCCGCAATGGGGCATAAAGCTCCCTCTGTGCTCATTTTGTCTGTTGAGTCATATGCAGCGGCG
Source organism: Spea bombifrons (assembly GCF_027358695.1). NCBI lineage: Eukaryota > Metazoa > Chordata > Amphibia > Anura > Pelobatidae > Spea > Spea bombifrons. The sequence goes on along the minus strand of NC_071091.1, from coordinate 108,397,089 downwards.
TTGTACAAAATTCCGGGTCTCCTGGACGCGTTTGTCTCTGAGCGGCGCTCGCGCATGTTTACGATTCGTTCAGAATTATATGATGGAGAAAATAAATGCTGTAAATACCCGTCCAGCCAAAAAACTAAAACAGCCGTAATAACGAACACGGATCCACTTCTGCCCCCTCTCACCCCCCAGGCAATGAACCAAGGGGGGGTTTAAGACAAACACCCCAGGTGTGAAATCAGGTGTATTAATAATAATTTGTTGTCTGTGGCATTTTCTGGGGTATAGCCAAAAAATTAGGGGGTCTTGCAGTAGGAGGAGCTACAACAAGTCATGGCCACGCCTCCCTGTGGCACCCCTGCTAGGTTTGGGGTCACTACACTGAATGAATTAATGAATGAGTCCCCTGCTCAGGGCATCAGAGGTTCAAATGGCATATGAGGAAGATTTTCTTTACTGAGTGGTGGTAGTAAGGTGGAATAGACTCCTGGTAGATGTGGTAGAGTATTAAACATGCATGGGATAGACAAATACAGCTCCAGAATCTAAGACGAGACCAACGACTGATTAAGGTTTGAGTTGTTACAGCAGGGGAAACGGGCAGACTAGACGGGGGCCGAATAGGGCCGACCTGCCGGCAGGTTCCTGGGTGTCACTGGGGACTCCATCACTCTCCGCAGAGTTCAGCTGCCAAGTCACCCGAGGCCGGGGCGATCATTCCCGGGATGTGTCTCGTATGAGTTGGTTATCAGATCTTTATCTTTTAATCAGGGATCTAAATTTAAACTCCAGCGGCTGCCAAAAATCTCAACAAGTGCTTTCATAATAAAAGGCGCCGGCCGGCGGCCAGCATTACGGGGCAACAGCGGTCCCAGCGGCGAGGCTCTCGGTCATGGAGCTGCCCGGGGGGGGGCTACTTCGTCACTTTTCACTTCCAAGTTCTCGAGTTGCCCCTGGGCCTCCTTCGCCCGCCCACCCCTGTCCTGCCCCCTCTGGGCCTCCTTTGCCCCCCCTGTCCTGCCCCCTCTGGTTATGTCACCGGACCCCTCCTTCCTGCTGCCCCTGGCCGTTCCCAGAATGGCACCCAAATAATGCAGGCTAAATATACCCCGCGCCCGGCCCTCCAATCCCCTCGTGTACAGAAAGCCCCCTGGAAGGTGTCATGTCCTTCTAATCCCTTAATGTCTCATTTCCATTCCCAGAGGGGCAGCTGTCGGGGACGCTCAGGGAATGTTGTTGACATTGAGGCCCCTCTCTTGGGCATCGGTGTCCGGGAAGGGGGCACTTATCCCGCCCCACGGGGTGTGTTTGTTCCATACGAGCCGATACCAGGGCATTTTGTGTTAATCCACCCAATTAAACCTTATTGACCGACGGTCCCTAAATAGCCGCAGACTCTCCCCGCACGGCCCCGGGGCCAGGTGGCTACTGCTTAACCCTTTGGGAGCCAGGCACATCAGTCTAGTTACCCAGCGCCAAACTCACCGGGTTTTTAAAACCAGTTTAAGATCAAAGCAGGGAATCCCAATTTTTTGGAGGGGGGGTTAGTACCCCCGCATGGGGCAATTTAACCCGCATTCACAATATAAACCTTTTTTCATTTGAGAACGAGGCACAATTTGAGTGCCAGACGGTGCCCACATCTACGTCTGATGGAAGGTTTCAGGATGTTGGGCTGCCGGCAGCCCGTGATGGAGCAGAGGTGTCTGGCTGAGTGTCATGGGAGTTACAGAACTCCCGGTCTGTTCACCTGGTGGTCTAGCGAGGAGTCAGGGTCAGGGCGGACCTCTAAGGAGACCACAAGCCACCTTCTCGATGGAAGCTTCTGCCCCCAAAACGTTGGAAAACTATTTGGTGTTTTGCTTTATTAAAGTTTTTGAGTTCCCGCCATAAATCCTACAAACTCCTAAGTGCCGTTTCTCCAGGAATTACATTCCTTGAGGGGCCGGGGGCCGGACAGTAATGTTAGGTTAAATAAAGTCGGTCATGGAACCCCCACATTGCACCCCCCAAAAAAAGATGCAAATTCCTTCCTGACTCCAAAGTGGCCTCTGATTTCCCTGCGACTCAGAAGACCCGGGAACGGAGCCGGAAGGTCCTCGGCAGGGCTGCCTGGCGGTGAGGAAACGGCTCTGGCATGTTAAGGCCGGAGGCTGCCAGGTGATGTAAGCGTGTGCCGACAGCTGTATCATGTGACGGGTCACATGTTATCTTTCTACATATCCTGCGGTCCACCTGACATTTTCCCCAGGGGGGGGTGCAAGATGGCCGGTCTGGTCCTCCGGGATCCTTTTGTGCTCCTTACAAACTCCAACACATTGTCATGGAGAGGGGGACCCGATTTAACCCAATCTTTACGGTGCACGATGATGGGCTCGCTGGTGTAGTTGGAGGGGAGTGGGGCTCGTACTGTGTGGCAGAACTGGCCAGTAACCCAATGGGCCGCCGGCGGACAGCCCATCTGCTGCTCCAGCATGCGAAAGCACATATCCAGCGTCATCAGGTGGCTGTTGGCCTTAAAGCGCCAGTCCGGCCTTAACAATATGAAAAGCCCAGCTATGAAGTAATGAGCGCCTGGAGATGCGTAACGGAGCATCGCGAGCGCGCGGTCGGGTAGAGATTCGCTCTCTCATTGGCTGAACGCATTTTATACAGATTACCGGGCCGCTCCCGCCCCTGAGTCTGCGCCGGTACATAATGATTATATGGGAAGGGCAGCCGCTGCTCACCGCTCTGTTAGCAAGTGGCTGAGTCTCTTGTTAACGTGGCCCCTAATCCCAGCACACCGGCCCTGTTCACACCAGCGCAGCTGCCGGTGATATATCAAGTTAAATCCATAATTCATAACAATTCGCCCGGCCAAGGTTTAGACTCGAGGGATTATCGCAAAGCGGGAGCCAAAGCCGCCGGATTCCCGCAGAGCTCCGAAACATTCCCAAATTAGCCGTTCTTTTCCGGAAACCTCGGTTAATGAACGTTCTTCCGCCCCGCGTCTCCCCACCGCCTCTACCCCCCAACCACCCCACTTCCTCCCCGCGTCTCCCCACCGCCTCTACCCCCCAACCACCCCACTTCCTCCCCGCGTCTCCCCACCGCCTCTACCCCCCAACCACCCCACTTCCTCCCCGCCTCCTCTCCGTGTCCTCCCCACCTCTATCCCACAACCACCCCACTTCCTCCACGTGTCCTCCCCACCTCTACCCCACAACCACCCCACTTCCTCCTCGCCACCCCTCCGCGTCTTCCCCACCTTTACCCCCAACCATCCCGCGTCTTCCCTACCTCCTCTCCAAGTCCTCACCACCCCTTGTCCTCCCCACCTTCTCTTTGCGTCCTCACCACCTCTACCCCCCAACCACCCCGCGTCCTGCCAGCCCACCTCCACCCTGTGTCCTCCCACCACCTCTACCCCCAAACGCTCCCCCTCCTCACCGCGCCCACCTTGCGTCCTCCTCCTCTCCTCATCCCCATGTCACCCCTCATCCATCATACTCCGCAGCGCTGTACAATGTGTTATTATTTATATATCGCCGTCATACTCCGCAGCGCAGTACAATGTGTTATTATTATTTATATATCGCCATCATACTCCGCAGCGCTGTACAATGTGTGTTATTATTATTTATATATCGCCGTCATACTCCGCAGCGCTGTACAATGTGTGTTATTATTATTTATATATCGCCGTCATACTCCGCAGCGCTGTACAATGTGTGTTATTATTATTTATATATCGCCGTCATACTCCGCAGCGCTGTACAATGTGTGTTATTATTATTTATATATCGCCGTCATACTCCGCAGCGCTGTACAATGTGTGTTATTATTATTATTTATATATCGCCGTCATACTCCGCAGCGCTGTACAATGTGTGTTATTATTATTATTTATATATCGCCGTCATACTCCGCAGCGCTGTACAATGTGTGTTATTATTATTATTTATATATCACCGTCATACTCCGCAGCGCTGTACAATGTGTGTTATTATTATTTATATATCGCCGTCATACTCCGCAGCGCTGTACAATGTGTTATTATTATTATTTATATATCGCCGTCATACTCCGCAGCGCTGTACAATGTGTGTTATTATTATTATTTATATATCGCCGTCATACTCCGCAGCGCTGTACAATGTGTGTTATTATTATTATTTATATATCACCGTCATACTCCGCAGCGCTGTACAATGTGTGTTATTATTATTTATATATCGCCGTCATACTCCGCAGCGCTGTACAATGTGTGTTATTATTATTTATATATCGCCGTCATACTCCGCAGCGCTGTACAATGTGTTATTATTATTATTTATATATCGCCGTCATACTCCGCAGCGCTGTACAATGTGTTATTATTATTTATATATCGCCATCATACTCCGCAGCGCTGTACAATGTGTTATTATTATTTATATATCGCCGTCATACTCCGCAGCGCTGTACAATGTGTGTTATTATTATTTATATATCGCCGTCATACTCCGCAGTGCTGTACAATGTGTGTTATTATTATTATTTATATATCGCCGTCATACTCCGCAGCGCTGTACAATGTGTTATTATTATTTATATATCGCCGTCATACTCCGCAGCGCTGTACAATGTGTGTTATTATTATTTATATATCGCTGTCATACTCCGCAGCGCTGTACAATGTGTTATTATTATTATTTATATATCGCTGTCATACTCCGCAGCGCTGTACAATGTGTTATTATTATTATTTATATATCGCTGTCATACTCCGCAGCGCTGTACAATGTGTTATTATTATTTATATATCGCCGTCATACTCCGCAGCGCTGTACAATGTGTGTTATTATTATTATTTATATATCGCCACCATACTCCGCAGCGCTGTACAATGTGTTATTATTATTTATATATCGCCGTCATACTCCGCAGCGCTGTACAATGTGTGTTATTATTTATATATCGCCGTCATACTCCGCAGCGCTGTACAATGTGTGTTATTATTATTTATATATCGCCGTCATACTCCGCAGCGCTGTACAATGTGTGTTAATATTATTTATATATCGCCGTCATACTCCGCAGCGCTGTACAATGTGTGTTATTATTAGTTATATATCGCCGTCATACTCCGCAGCGCTGTACAATGTGTGTTATTATTATTTATATATCGCCGTCATACTCCGCAGCGCTGTACAATGTGTGTTATTATTATTTATATATCGCTGTCATACTCCGCAGCGCTGTACAATGTGTGTTATTATTATTTATATATCGCCGTCATACTCCGCAGCGCTGTACAATGTGTGTTATTATTATTTATATATCGCCGTCATACTCCGCAGCGCTGTACAATGTGTGTTATTATTATTTATATATCGCCATCATACTCCGCAGCGCTGTACAATGTGTGTTATTATTATTTATATATCGCCGTCATACTCCGCAGCGCTGTACAATGTGTTATTATTATTTATATATCGCCGACATACTCCGCAGCGCTGTACAATGTGTGTTATTATTATTTATATATCGCCGTCATACTCCGCAGCGCTGTACAATGTGTGTTATTATTATTTATATATCGCCGTCATACTCCACAGCGCTGTACAATGTGTGTTATTATTATTTATATATCGCCGTCATACTCCGCAGCGCTGTACAATGTGTGTTATTATTATTTATATATCGCCGTCATACTCCGCAGCGCTGTACAATGTGTGTTATTATTTATATATCGCCATCATACTCCGCAGCGCTGTACAATGTGTGTTATTATTATTTATATATCGCCATCATACTCCGCAGCGCTGTACAATGTGTGTTATTATTTATATATCGCCATCATACTCCGCAGCGCTGTACAATGTGTTATTATTATTTATATATCGCCGTCATACTCCGCAGCGCTGTACAATGTGTTATTATTATTATTTATATATCGCCGTCATACTCCGCAGCGCAGTACAATGTGTTATTATTATTTATATATCGCCGTCATACTCCGCAGCGCTGTACAATGTGTTATTATTATTTATATATCGCCGTCATACTCCGCAGCGCTGTACAATGTGTTATTATTATTTATATATCGCCGTCATACTCCGCAGCGCTGTACAATGTGTTATTATTATTATTTATATATCGCCACCATATTCCGCAGCGCTGTACAATGTGTGTTATTATTATTTATATATCGCCGTCATACTCCGCAGCGCTGTACAATGTGTGTTATTATTATTATTTATATATCGCCGTCATACTCCGCAGTGCTGTACAATGTGTGTTATTATTATTTATATATCGCCGTCATACTCCGCAGCGCTGTACAATGTGTGTTATTATTATTTATATATCGCCGTCATACTCCGCAGCGCTGTACAATGTGTGTTATTATTATTATTTATATATCGCCGTCATACTCCGCAGCGCTGTACAATGTGTGTTATTATTATTTATATATCGCCATCATACTCCGCAGCGCTGTACAATGTGTGTTATTATTATTATTTATATATCGCCACCATATTCCGCAGCGCTGTACAATGTGTGTTATTATTATTATTTATATCGCCACCATACTCCGCAGCGCTGTACAATGTGTGTTATTATTATTATTTATATATCGCCATCATACTCCGCAGCGCTGTACAATGTGTGTTATTATTATTATTTATATATCGCCACCATACTCCGCAGCGCTGTACAATGTGTGTTATTATTATTTATATATCGCCGTCATACTCCGCAGCGCTGTACAATGTGTTATTATTATTATTTATATATCGCCGTCATACTCCGCAGCGCTGTACAATGTGTGTTATTATTATTTATATATCGCCGTCATACTCCGCAGCGCTGTACAATGTGTGTTATTATTATTATTTATATATCGCCGTCATACTCCGCAGCGCTGTACAATGTGTGTTATTATTATTTATATATCGCCGTCATACTCCGCAGCGCTGTACAATGTGTTATTATTATTATTTATATATCGCCGTCATACTCCGCAGCGCTGTACAATGTGTGTTATTATTATTTATATATCGCCGTCATACTCCGCAGCGCTGCACAATGTGTTATTATTATTTATATATCGCCGTCATACTCCGCAGCGCTGTACAATGTGTGTTATTATTATTTATATATCGCCGTCATACTCCGCAGCGCTGTACAATGTGTGTCATTATTATTTATATATCGCCGTCATACTCCGCAGCGCTGTACAATGTGTGTTATTATTATTTATATATCGCCGTCATACTCCGCAGCGCTGTACAATGTGTGTTATTATTATTTATATATCACCGTCATACTCCGCAGCGCTGTACAATGTGTTATTATTATTTATATATCGCCGTCATACTCCGCAGCGCTGTACAATGTGTGTTATTATTATTATTTATATATCACCGTCATACTCCGCAGCGCTGTACAATGTGTTATTATTATTATTTATATATCGCCGTCATACTCCGCAGCGCTGTACAATGTGTGTTATTATTATTATTTATATATCGCCGTCATACTCCGCAGCGCTGTGCAATGTGTGTCATTATTATTTATATATCGCCGTCATACTCCGCAGCGCTGTACAATGTGTTATTATTATTTATATATCGCCGTCATACTCCGCAGCGCTGTACAATGTGTTATTATTATTATTTATATATCGCCGTCATACTCCGCAGCGCTGTACAATGTGTGTTATTATTATTTATATATCGCCGTCATACTCCGCAGCGCTGTACAATGTGTGTTATTATTATTTATATATCGCCGTCATACTCCGCAGTGCTGTACAATGTGTTATTATTATTATTTATATATCGCCGTCATACTCCGCAGCGCTGTACAATGTGTTATTATTATTTATATATCGCTGTCATACTCCGCAGCGCTGTACAATGTGTGTTATTATTATTTATATATCGCCGTCATACTCCGCAGCGCTGTACAATGTGTGTTATTATTATTTATATATCGCCGTCATACTCCGCAGCGCTGTACAATGTGTGTTATTATTATTTATATATCGCCGTCATACTCCGCAGCGCTGTACAATGTGTTAATATTATTTATATATCGCCGTCATACTCCGCAGCGCTGTACAATGTGTTATTATTATTATTTATATATCGCCATCATACTCCGCAGCGCTGTACAATGTGTTATTATTATTATTTATATATCGCCGTCATACTCCGCAGCGCTGTACAATGTGTGTTATTATTATTTATATATCGCCGTCATACTCCGCAGCGCTGTACAATGTGTGTTATTATTATTTATATATCGCCGTCATACTCCGCAGCGCTGTACAATGTGTGTTATTATTAGTTATATATCGCCGTCATACTCCGCAGCGCTGTACAATGTGTTATTATTATTTATATATCGCCGTCATACTCCGCAGTGCTGTACAATGTGTTATTATTATTTATATATCGCCGTCATACTCCGCAGCGCTGTACAATGTGTGTTATTATTATTTATATATCGCCGTCATACTCCGCAGCACTGTACAATGTGTGTTATTATTATTATTATATCGCCGTCATACTCCGCAGCGCTGTACAATGTGTTATTATTATTTATATATCGCCGCCATACTCCGCAGCGCTGTACAATGTGTGTTATTATTATTTATATATCGCCGTCATACTCCGCAGCGCTGTACAATGTGTTATTATTATTATTTATATATCGCCGTCATACTCCGCAGCGCTGTACAATGTGTGTTATTATTATTTATATATCGCCGTCATACTCCTCAGCGCTGTACAATGTGTGTTATTATTATTTATATATCGCCGTCATACTCCGCAGCGCTGTACAATGTGTTATTATTATTATTTATATATCGCCGTCATACTCCGCAGCGCTGTACAATGTGTTATTATTATTTATATATCGCCGTCATACTCCTCAGCGTTGTACAATGTGTTATTATTATTTATATATCGCCGTCATACTCCGCAGCGCTGTACAATGTGTGTTATTATTATTTATATATCGCCGTCATACTCCGCAGCGCTGTACAATGTGTGTTATTATTATTATTTATATATCGCCGTCATACTCCGCAGCGCTGTACAATGTGTGTTATTATTATTTATATATCGCCCTCATACTCCGCAGCGCTGTACAATGTGTGTTATTATTATTTATATATCGCCGTCATACTCCGCAGCGCTGTACAATGTGTTATTATTATTTATATATCGCAATCATACTCCGCAGCGCTGTACAATGTGTGTTATTATTATTTATATATCGCCGTCATACTCCGCAGCGCTGTACAATGTGTGTTATTATTATTTATATATCGCCGTCATACTCCGCAGCGCTGTACAATGTGTGTTATTATTATTTATATATCGCCGTCATACTCCGCAGTGCTGTACAATGTGTGTTATTATTATTTATATATCGCCGTCATACTCCGCAGCGCTGTACAATGTGTGTTATTATTTATATATCGCCGTCATACTCCGCAGCGCTGTACAATGTGTGTTATTATTATTTATATATCGCCGTCATACTCCGCAGCGCTGTACAATGTGTGTTATTATTATTTATATATCGCCGTCATACTCCGCAGTGCTGTACAATGTGTGTTATTATTTATATATCGCCGTCATACTCCGCAGCGCTGTACAATGTGTGTTATTATTATTATTTATATATCGCCGTCATACTCCGCAGCGCTGTACAATGTGTGTTATTATTATTTATATATCGCCGTCATACTCCGCAGCGCTGTACAATGTGTGTTATTATTATTTATATATCGCCGTCATACTCCGCAGCGCTGTACAATGTGTTATTATTATTATTTATATATCGCCATCATACTCCGCAGCGCTGTACAATGTGTGTTATTATTATTATTTATATATCACCGTCATACTCCGCAGCGCTGTACAATGTGTTATTATTATTTATATATCGCCGTCATACTCCGCAGCGCTGTACAATGTGTGTTATTATTATTTATATATCGCCGTCATACTCCGCAGCGCTGTACAATGTGTGTTATTATTATTTATATATCGCCGTCATACTCTGCAGCGCTGTACAATGTGTGTTATTATTATTTATATATCGCCGTCATACTCCGCAGCGCTGTACAATGTGTGTTATTATTATTATTTATATATCGCCGTCATACTCCACAGCGCTGTACAATGTGTTATTATTATTATTTATATATCGCCGTCATACTCCGCAGCGCTGTACAATGTGTGTAATTATTATTTATATATCGCCATCATACTCCGCAGCGCTGTACAATGTGTGTTATTATTATTTATATATCGCCGTCATACTCCGCAGCGCTGTACAATGTGTGTTATTATTATTTATATATCGCCGTCATACTCCGCAGCGCTGTACAATGTGTTATTATTATTGATATATCGCCGTCATACTCCGCAGCGCTGTACAATGTGTGTTATTATTATTTATATATCGCCATCATACTCCGCAGCGCTGTACAATGTGTGTTATTATTATTTATATATCGCCGTCATACTCCGCAGCGCTGTACAATGTGTTATTATTATTTATATATCGCCGTCATACTCCGCAGCGCTGTACAATGTGTTATTATTATTTATATATATCGCCGTCATACTCCGCAGCGCTGTACAATGTGTTATTATTATTGATATATCGCCGTCATACTCCGCAGCGCTGTACAATGTGTGTTATTATTATTATTTATATATCGCCGTCATACTCCGCAGCGCTGTACAATGTGTGTTATTATTATTTATATATCGCCGTCATACTCCGCAGCGCTGTACAATGTGTTGTACTTTAGTACGTTAACCAAATAAACACAGAATGTTTTTAAGAAGCTTTTGCTTTGGTTTCTATGGTTACAACGTATCAGTGTCTGCTGTCACATGACAATAAAGTGTTCCCGGGAAAAATGACGACAAATATTTCTGGGAAAGGGTTGGGCATTCGGTAGGGGTAGGGGCGGTGTGTTTAGCAGGGTAGGTGGAACAGCAGCTTTAAAAATAAAACAAAACATTGAGCTCACGAACGGTTAAAAGTCTTTCTGCATTTACCCCGACGATTACAAACATATTTACATATTTTACATAATTACAGAGATTTAACAAAGAACAGGAGGGGGTTTATTTCAACTGTTAGAAGAGGCCAAAATCTAAACCTAGAGAATCTGAGAGGACGGTAGACATGTGGATCAGACTCCCAGCAGAAGTGGTAGAGGGTAATACAGTGAGGGTATTAAACACGCATGGGATAGACATACGGCTCCTGAATCTAAGACGAGACCAACGACTGATTAAGGTTTGAGTCGTTACAGCAGGGGAAACGGGCGAGTACACGGGGGCCGGATGGGGCCGATCTGCCTGTGTGTACAATACCCCGCGGGGAGGGCGATGATGACCCTCAGGGTTTTGTTGTCACGTTGGCCGCTATGTGAGTTATGCTGGAATGAGAGCCGGGGATCCTAGGAATGAGGAGGCTGCACTGACGGCGAACTCAACGATTTACAGCGACCGGCAGCAGCAGGCGGGGGGGAACGTTATTATTATTTATTATGATTATTTATTATTATTTATTATGATTATTTATTATTAATTATTATTATTTATTATTATTATTTATTATGATTATTTATTATTATCCATTATGATTATTAATTATTATTATTTATTATTAATTATTATGATTATTTATTATTATTTATTATGATTATTAATTATTATTTATTATTAATTATTTATTATTATGATTATTAATTTTTTATTATTTATTATTATTAATTATTTCTTATTATTATTTGCATTATGATTATTATTTTATTATGATGAATTATTTATTATTATCATAATTATTATTATTTGTATTATTATTATTATTACTATTATTTGTATTATTATTACTATTATTTGTATTATTATTATTATGATTATTATTAATATTACGGATCTTTATATATATATATATATATATTACTCCAAAAAAAAAAAAAAATAATTTCCCAAAATACAGAAATTTACAACCACAATGACCGTATATTTATCACCATATTAATATCGGTATTAATGAAACGGCCAAGTTTTCATGTGAATAGCAGCTTCTTAGCTGTAGTTTGCTGCACCGTGGGGGGGGTATTGGGGCCACAGGGGGTATTACCATCGCTGGTCGGCAGAATTAAAGCCGATCTGACGCTTTTCCCCCATATACGGGTTACAGTTCTGTTTACAGATTATTATAAACAATATATATATGCATTAGAACCCCCCCCATGTGTATTCCCCTTATTCCTCCCCATAAAGTTCTCTTTTTCCTGTTGCTAAGTTGCTGATTGTTGCTGATACGTAACTTTACATTTCCGATCTCGGTTGCTTTTTTTTCTCCGGCTTAAACGCTTTTCCTTTTTCCAAACCGAATTCTGGATTCCAATAAAAATATTAGTAACATTTTTGTTAAAAAAAGGCAAAAAAAACCTCCCAAAAACATCGAAAAGCAGCGATCTGCGGAAGCCGCCCTTCGTTTGACTCTTTTAGCTCCTTTATGTCGCCCGTCTTTTTCTTTCATGTCGTCCCCGTCAGCTGAAAATAACGGCGTCTTTAATCACTAGAACAGAAACAGCTGTTTTTTTTATGTTGCGTCGGCTCTTTAAAACACTTCAGCAATTTTCCCCACTTTTTGCCATTATGTTTGTTTTGTGTGTTTTTTCCTCCCCGTCGCGCGGCCGGCACCTTCCTGACTGTCGGATAAATGCGCAGCGTTATAAATCTCAGTAACCTGTTATTATTATTACAGATCTGGCGAGCCCCCCCCCCCCCCGGAGACAGGATAGGTAGAGGGGGCAGCAAGGTGACTGGTGGGGGAGGGGTAAATCTTTCAGGTCAGGGGGGGCAGCAGGTGGTGGACTAGACAGAGAGGAGGGCTGGGGTTAGCATCATATAAGGGGCTTCTGGCTATTGCTGGGTCTGCCCGTCCCACGTGTGGTCAGCACAAGGAACAAACGGGGGTCCGCGAGGACAAGGCGCCATCTTGGTGGTTGGGTTCCCTATTAGTCTGGGGGTCCACTTAAGAGGGGATTATGGGTAAATTGACTTACATTCTGAGGGGTAATGAGGCCTCTCCGTTAGACTCATACTTACCGGTTTGCATGAACGAAACTGGGGGGCAAAACGGGGTCAGGTGGCTTCATCCGGTTTGGGTTCCGGACAGTCCTGGTTCCGGTTCCGGTTCCGATTTGTTGAGTGTGTCGGGGGGGGGGGCGCTAAAAAAAATTCCAACAAATTGTGCGGTCACTAGAGTTGAAAGTCAGGATCCGAGTGCCCAAAATGCCCTTCGCAGAAATAAAAATATTGGGGAAAAAGTCTTAAAAATATATATTTTTTTGTTTACGTTAAATATCTCCCAAACTGAAAATTCACCTTTTTTTGGCATCTTTTCCAAATAAGGGCGGCTAATTTCCGAAGCGGCTGCACTGACGCTGGATTATACACCGCATATTTATTATTATTACTGATTTTTATTTAAATCCACCAAAAACTTCAAATGCAAAGATATAATTAATATATTATTATTATTATTATTATTTTTTACAGATGTTGTCTTTTCTTTTTCTTCTACTTTATTTTTCAAACATTTTCAGCTGCTGCTTTTTTCATATTTATTTTTTTTTGGTTTATTCCTAAAATTGGTTTATTGAGCTGCTGCTTTTAAATTTTAGTTTTTTGGTTTTATTTACAAGTTTATTTAGTTTCTGCTTTTTTTCTGTTTTTTGTTTCTTTATTTAGTCATTCATTCATTCATTCATTCATTCACCTGTTCACCGATTTCTGAATGAGTGAATTTTATTTTTCATGTAATAGCGGCTCATTTCCTCGGGTTAGATTTCTCTGTATTTAGCGTTTTCCGGTGTTTCTCGCGTAGCATCGGTTTCGCGTTTCGCCCGTTTATCCGCAGCGGCACGCGGTTTTTTGGTTAATATATAAATTGGGTTCTCGGATTTTTACTAAATCCCCGCTCTGATTGGCGGCCGGCGGCCGGGTTTAATGTATGGAATCCACAAGTCCCACAGAAACTGCTCTCCGCGGCCGGGGCTCGTGGATGTAGACAGGTGGCAACCATCTTCTCCCCATCCTTCTATACCCCGCTGGCAGTCCATTTACCCCATCAACAACCCTCATCCTTCTGATACCCAACAGTTTAACCCATTGTCGCCCCTCTCTTACCACCAACATCTACCGATCTACCTTTCAAGGTCCAGCTCAGTTTCATCCTTAGTCGTTGGTCTCGTCTTAGATTCCGGAGCCATCTGTCTATCCCATACATCCCCTCACTGTATAACCCTCTACCACCTCTGCTGGGAGGCTGCTCCACTTATCTACCACCCTCTCAGTAAAGTAAAACTTCCTTCCATTCCATCTAACCTGTTTCTAATAACTCTTTTGAAATGAATATAATGGTCTGACGCTGAAAGGCAGGGGTGACCTTCACTGGACACCCAGCAGCCTTGTCCCTATTCTAAAGATAGCGAGGGATCTCAGAGACACGCAGGGCCCAGGGAGGCGATTAAACTCACGAGCCGCCGATCTCTCTAAGGGTGACCCGACAGCTGCTGGGAGAGGGAGAGATACGGGGGGGTACGGAGGAAGAAGATGAGCGGGTGAAAGGATGGAGGAGGGAGAGAAAGGAAGCAGGGAGGGGGAGAAACGGGATTCCTTCTGATGGGAAATATCCTTTCTTCGTCCATTCCGCTCAAAAGGAGATTCCGGGTCCACAAATAGTTAACATCTGCTAATCACGTATTAACCCCTTAACAGCCCACGATGTAGAATTTATCACCGCTTATGGTGGCAGCCAAATGGTCCTTATGGGAAAGCGAGACTTGTCAGGAGGTAGCGATATTCTGAATGATATCACCTGTGTTCAAGTAAGGATTCCAAACAGTGAGAAAAGCACTGATGGGGAAAGGTGAGATTAAGGAATTTGCCCCCCTTTTTTTGCTCCCAACATTAATAAAATATAATGTAAAATAAAACAAAAAAAACCCCAGCCGATCGCGGATTCCTCCTCATTTCATGATGTCGTTTATATCCCCAAACCTGGGAACTCTCCGGGGGGGGGGGCGTTTCTCTGGGTCTCACACCCTGGCTATCCCATTACGTCCTACCTGACCCAAGGTCACATACACTCCTGGTCAAGACTGTTAGGTTAGTAACAGGACAATTGGCAGATAGCTAATGTGTAATAACACAGCACAGGGGAGGAAAAACTCTAAACTGCACCCGAGTTCCAGTCAGCCATTGGACTTCCTTGCTGTCTGGGGGCTCCAGGTCTCTCCCCAGCAGGGTACCGGCTCCTGCGCAGCTTGTGACACAGAAACGGAGGGAAAGGAAATGAAGCGCAGGAAGCAGGCTGAACAGCCAACCATTGTGTGCCCTAAACTCCTCCCACTCCTCCTGTTTGGGTGGAGATGGACACTGAGGAGCCGCTCTGACTGGATTATTCCGGTAATCTCCATCCCTGCTGTAGAGCGGCTCCTCTCTGCTGGCGTCTGACGGCTCCTCACATTACCCCGGAGCTCACAGGCCGCGCAGGTTATGGCGGCAGCTCAGAGACTACTAATCAACAAGGTCCACCACAGGATGGGGACTGCGGCCCCCTCACTACTCTGTGGCCCTGGAGCTCCGTGTGCTTCGCGGTCAGACCCTCCCGGGCCCCCCGTGTATCGGTCTGAGCTCCGCAGAGGATGTGAAGGCCGTTATTCTCCAATGATTTCATCTCCTTGCTATGGGCTGTAGAGGACGGGCCCTTCAGTGAAGACACCGGGATGCTGGCTGGGTTCCCGTCGGGGGGGGCATCACATGTGCTCGCCCCCGGAAAGTAACCCCCTTACTGAGAAGCTTCCCGGCTCCCTTCCCCCGCTTAGACCCGTCTCCGAACCGCAGACTTAAAAGCGATTACCGATCACTCTGATGGGAAACTACACCTGCAGCGCAATTCTCTTATTCCATGGAATATAGTCCTGCTTGAGCACAGGTTGTTGAAACAAAACAGACCCTTTTAAAGTAAAACGGCGCCTTAGAAACTAACCCTACAATAAAAACCTCGAGGGCGTTCTAGCCGGGCGGCCTGCGGCGGGGCATTCGACAGCAAATTGCCACATTCCAAAACGGACCCTGCAAGCCGGGCTCTGGCTTCGAGTTCCTCCTGAGGATCCGGGGAGAGGATGTTTCTCTTACCCCGAGGGTTGGAGACGTGGGGGGCCGCACACCGCCAGGGTCACTTAATGTATAATTGGTATAATAAACCCTCTTTTATTGATCAATAAGTTTGCTTTTTTTACCCCAAATAAGAATTTCCCGCATGCTGTACCATATCTTTACTGAGAGGGGTAGATCAATGGAACAGCCTCCCAGCAGAGGTGGTAGAAACGGTGACAGGATGGGGCTGATCTGCCGGCGGGTTTCTACCATCCCGCGCTGTCCAGCCACGATCTGCCACATTTCCCCCGAGACGTAAAGAATCCGCGCACCGGAGCCCCCAACTCCGTGACAGAGCTCAGCTGTCAATCACACGGTGCCTGTTAAATAGGGCAGAAGAGGAAGCGCAGCAACCGCCTGCTCCATAGACCCCCCTGACTAATGTGTGACCTCCGCAGGGGGGCATTAACTCTGCGAAGTTACCCCAAGCTGGGGCCGTCTCGCTACCGGCTCAGCGGGAGGCTCAGTGATACAAAACATGCCAAAAACGGGTCAGAAATAACAATTCCTTACGTTTCATTTACATTATTTAACGGTAATTAACGATTTATTTATATCGATTCGGCCGAAACCTTAACACCCCCTCTGCATTCTTCTCACCTGGAGCCAGGGTTGGGGTACCTGCTTCTCATAAATACCCCGGGGGTAATAAGCTCCAGGGCAGGTTGGTTAAAATATAGTATTAACAAAAATAAGGCAGTTTCCTGAGTTTTTGCCGCTGATTTGTCACTTTAGCCAAATTCTCCTTAATGTGTCTATTCTGTGCATGTT